>NC_055669.1:22026677-22399177 GCF_017976325.1 Chelmon rostratus
AGACACAGACAATGAGAGAGAGAGGAGGAGGAAGAGGAGGAGGAGAGATAAGATTGCTGAGGCAGTAAAAGTCAAACACTGGAACTTTAAGCTGGCTTAAGGCGAGCAGGACAGTGGCAAGATGTTCCAATATGACGTCTAAATTGTCGCTCCAGGTGCTTCAGGTAACTTTTGATGTGAGTGAGTTACTATGTAGCAAAGTTTTCTTTAGGTTCTTCAGGACACCAAGAGACACAAAGTCCTGAGAGCAGCTCATAAAAAAGTGTTTATCTGGGCACCACGCAGGACTTTTCATTGGAGAGGTTTTATGTGGAGGTTTCTTTAGCTGTCATGGCTCTGAATTAACTCAACGTCTTCCGGTGAGCATTGATTTGGTCTGCAGGTCCAAAGACATCTAGACACTTTTTAGACATCTAGGTTACATATAACCATTGTTCTAACAGCATTTCAGAAGTTGTATTTCAAAGTCTAGCTGCCCAGTGAAATATTTAGTATGACAAAATTAAAATAATGAATTAGTACAGACGTCATGCATGACCTAGACATTTAAAAAGCTTTTTATTTTAACCAAACGTAGCTCAGTTTTATCCTGGGTCATCAAATCAGTACCTACAGGGCTCCATCGAGCTTTCCTCATCCTGTTCTGTTCGGGTTTTATCCTTCAGTTTATTCTCGTGTTAAATTCAAAAGAGCAGCTCCAGAATTAAACGTTTTTGCAGTTTTACTCATAATGAGTAAAGTGAAAGCGCATTCTTGATCTCGGATATAGAAAATAATTTTAACTCAAGGTCCACTTAGAGGCTTTTTCTGCAGTTTTCAGCAGCAGCAGTCATTGTTTGTATCACCCAGTAGACTTAATTAGTTCTCAGCTGTCATCACAAGGCCGAGGTACAGTACGCCGCTTCGGTCATGTGATAACAGGTGGCCACATACAGCG
Organism: Chelmon rostratus; assembly: GCF_017976325.1. Lineage (NCBI taxonomy): Eukaryota > Metazoa > Chordata > Actinopteri > Chaetodontiformes > Chaetodontidae > Chelmon > Chelmon rostratus. The sequence goes on from NC_055669.1 coordinate 22,027,615, forward strand.
TAGAAACATGCTATAGCTGAGTGAAACGCTACAGTGGCATAACAGCAAGGAACTTGGACCAAAGACTGACTGAGCAACGGAAAAAAAACGATCACCTGACACCAGAGACCATCTTTGATCTTTGAGGAGTCGTTGAAAGCTCTGGAAAAAGCTAGCACATCAGACCTGAGTGTTTTGCCTGGTACAACCGTAGGAGATGAATCTTTCTGGCCGTCATAATGTAAGTGCGCAGATTGTCAGCTGTTTCATACAGTCCATGTAATCCTCTGCTGGACCCCAGACAGGGAGGAGCCCCACACACTACCACCCCCAGGTCCTGCTCTGCTCTGCACCGGTGCCTGGACCAACCAGAGGGAGTCACGAATGCAGCGACTGGGACGTGATCCCTCACAGACCTGGCATCTGTGAACACTGGCCACTGGAGGCACTGGAGCCGGGGGGGAACGTGGTGATGGTGGTGGCGGGCAAGTGTTTATCAACAGCGCCACTTGGGAGCTGAAACCTGGAGTTGAGATATCTGAATTTGCTTTGTTCTTGCTTGTTTGTGTGCTAAAAAGCCATTTTGGAGACCTGAATAAGACTAAAAAAAAAGAAGAGCAACAGAGTAACTCACTAACATCATGGCCAGGAAGCATTAACGCTTCAACCACACGTGTTTTAAATCCCATATTTGACCACATTATCAAAAACATGCAGCCGAAACATTGCAGACATCAGGAAGTATAACTCACAGGAAGTTCTGTGAACTAAAATGCATGAAAAGCCAATTAATAAACATTCTCTTCTTGTCATTCTTCATTTCTTTCTCTGCTTTGCGAGTGAAAGAAGTGAGGGTTATGCTTAGAATCTATATTTAGGTATGAGTGCACTTCTGGGTGTCCCTGCATTTGCATGCATATGCATGTTTGTACGTGCAAGATCTTGTCTTGGTACCCGTGTGTCCATATTTATGCAAGTGTATCTGAGCGTACACTCATGCATGCATGCATGAGAGCGTCCGTGTGTCTGTGCGGGCGAGTGCGTGAGCAGTTGACCTTTGTGTCTGATGAGGTATCTGCCGAGGACGATGAGGAGGCAGAGCAGGATGAAGACAATAACAGCTACCACCCCTCCGATCACGGCGTGGTCCACCCCCGAGGAGGTCGACATGGCTGTGGGGTCTTCAGAAGAGTGTGGTGGGATGGAGAGGAGAGGAGAAGTCATGTTGTAAGGGTAAGAAAGCGGGGGTCATAACGAGAGAGAAGGAGAGAGAGAGTGAATGAGAAAAAAGGAGCGACAGAAAATGAGGTAGAGAGTGAGGAAAAAGGGGAGAAAGGGAAAGAGCGACGGAGAGCGGAGAGGGAGGAGGAGGTGGCAGATGAATATTGGTGGAAACGGGAGACGGATGATGAAAGGCAGCAGAAATAGAGAGAGAGAGAGAGAAAATAATGGGGAGAGTGACAGAGAGAAGGCAGAAAGAAAAGAAAAGAACAGGGGAGCGGAGAGGACTTGTCAATATATAATACCCAGGCACAGCGGCAAACCTTCAGAAGACAAAGACAAGGATGTGAAAAAAGCCAGGCGAAAGAAAAGAGGCCACCATTAAAAACCGCTTGTGACTAACATGCAACAGGATTTTGTGCAGTTTATCAGCCAAGGCCCGATCACTTGTAAGAGCCGCGTGGGGGCAGCTGATGTCGGGTGAAATCCTGAACGCCCCTTCAGCAGTGGATATTTCCATGTCTTCGCTTTAACCGAGGGTTTCATGCTCTTCTGTGGACTGAGAAACTCTGACAACTCTCAGTCTTGTAGAATCCCAGGCTGAATTTTAAACTGGAGAGCGTGCCCCCCCCCCCAAAAGCCCCACGTTTAAAACTTCAAGAAATTCAAGTTCAAGTGTTTAAAATCAAGCTGCTGTTGTTGTGTTTAAAAGGCTGATGAAGATGTATTTAAATACACTCATATATTTGTAGCATATTTTGCGGTACATTTGGCCACCAAACAGTGTATTATCTCAATTTGAAATATCAGAAGAATCGTTTTGCACCTGCACTAAAAGCACAATAATAATTCAATTTTAGTTCATGCAAAAGAACTCAATTATCATATTAAGAATATAGCAGCTGCAAATACATTTAAATTTGAGGAATTCAAATTGTATTTAATAAATAACATATTATATTAATAAAAATACATACATTAGATTTATAAACGAGACTCGATTACTTTCATAAAGTATTATGTAATTACAATTTCAATGTAATACAGGTATTAAAATGCTTCACTTTAGCAAATTCACAAAAGAGGTGATGTTGCTTTGCTATAAATTTACTGTAAAAGCACATTAAATACACAAAGTATTTTTAAAAACAGTACTTAAGACAATTAATTTGAATTAAAGTTTACATATGATTGAAAATGTATTCAGTATATTGAACATGTTAAAGAAGTGCAATAAATATCTTTTTAATAAGAATAAAATACGCCACTATATCTTGTAAATGTCTTATAAATAGTTGTTAATTTCCTCACTGATTACTTTGAAGTAGTACCTGGAAATGTACACTGTCAATATACTTCTATACATATATACTTTTCTGTATAGAAATACACCTGTATAGTTTGTATACTGAAAGTATGCTTTCATCATGGAAAAATACACATTTCTTTCACTTGTGGAAGTTTGTGGATAAAGTTTGTAATTCACAGCAGGCGAGTCTTTTCCTCATAAACTGATAAACTGGCATGTTTTCGAGATTCAAGGTTTTCACCCAACAGCAGAGATTTTGATATTTTTCCTCCCAGTTCGCCTCGCTTCAGCCACTTTAGCTGCTTGCCCCTCAGAGAAGAAAGCAATCTGCGCGGAAATAATTTGATACATCATTTATTTCGCCTGACTTTTCAGATCAAACGCTGGGTGTCAATTTGAAAGTCACCCAGATACAGCCACAACTCGAAAGCAGCACTTCTCATACTGAAAAGCATAAAAAGACTAAAAAAACAGAGTAAAATGGACAGGGAGTTGGAGAGAGAGAGACTGGCTTGCACCTGGTGAATGTTTGAGGGGTAAAAACCAATATGGAGGGCAAGGATTCAACCAATCAGACGAAGAAACAGCTAGATCAAACACCCAATCAGAGAACAGGAATGAGAGGCAGAGGCACAGCAACATCCACGGACAACCAGAAATGTGGACAAAACTAAAAGCCTAGCCAGCTGGGGCACCAAATGATGGGTTGAACGGTCCACTTTGGAGGAAAAAGTCACATTTCAGCCACTTAGAGGAGTGAAGGGGCATGACAACAGCCAACCAGAGGCCAGGCGGAGACAGAGAACAGGGGGCAGAGGGGGAGAGGGGCGCTGGGGAGGAGAGACTCTGAGCACCAGTCAGAATGACACACGCACACACACACACACACACAGAAAGTTGAACACACACTCCGGCTGGCCGGCGTGGAGGTGAGAGGGGCATGCTGACGAGGCGAGACTGAGAATGAGCCCATAAATCCTGCTGTCAGCATCAAAGGAAAGCAGACAAGACCCAAGAACACCTCCATGCCTGACTCCCCCCCACCTCCCCCTCCTCCTCCCAGCACTCACACACATAGAAAAAAAAAACCACACACACATAGAGAGACACACACAGAGGAAGTGGAACACTGTGTAAATGACTTGTACCACTTAGGAGGTCATGCTTGTGTGTGTGTGTGTGTGTGTGTGTGTGTGTCTTTGTGAGATAGATGTGAGGGCCTGGTGTGAACGGTGCCGAGGTGAGTGTGTGTTGCATTGTGTGATAGTTTGTGTGTGTGTGTGTGTGTGTGTGTGTGTGAGCTTGTGTGTTGAGCCTGTCGGTGCATGTATGGGCAACAACAAAGCATTACGTGGGCAGGAGTATGAAATATTCATCCCTCCGCTTTCAGAGTTCAAAGTGTCCTCAGACTAGACTTTTTCCAGAGTGACAGACAGACCAAAACAGACAGAACCACAGACAATCAGACCTACGGATGGACAGACAGACGAAAAGTTAGAACGACAGAAAAGGCAGGACGACAGGTGACTGGTGGAAAAGTTATACCTGCAATGTTCTCTGCGGCATCTTCTCAAGTGGATGAGTAGATGGATTAGATTGATGGATGAATGGATGGATGGATGGTGAGATGAGTGGAGGAGTGTGTGTTGGGGGGGTTGGGGTTAGGGTTAGGGATTGTTAACAGGAAGAAAGAGGGGAAACAAGAAAAAAAAAAGCATCAAACAGCTGTGACAAGGCCACACGAACGCCATTTTTTCCTCCATCGTGTGCTTCTTCAAATCTGCTCTTGCTGTCAGCTTTGAGTACGTGTTTGCATGTGTGTGTGTGTGTGTGTGTGTGTGTGTGTGTAAAACAAACTCCCAGTGTCTTTGCCTCCTCCACAATGCAAGCACAGTTTGTGTGTTGAAGAACAAAATGGCAAAGTAGTAACTTGAACGCTGTTTGTTTTTCCACTCCATTACTAAGCTTCTCGCATCTCGTTTGTTTGCAAGTGTGTGTGCAAGTGTGTAACTCAGATGGTTTTACCTGTGAATGTGTACACTCCATTCAGCCGGACGGAAACTGAGGGAGTAAGGGTGGAGGCGGGGGAGGAGTACGAGGGAGTGGAAGTGGACGGAGCGATGCTTGCAGAGGAGGGGGAGAGGGGCAGGTCAGGGAAGAGGGCGTTGGAGAGGGTGGTGGTGGTGGAGAGTTCGGATATGGCGGTCGCATCGTCAGCCGCGGAGGGGGTGGGGGAGGGGGAGGACTCGGTGGAGGAGGTGGAGACGAGGTCAGGGGCAGAGGAGGAATATGTGGGGTCAGAGCCAGAGCCAGAGAAGATGTCAGGAGGAGAGGAGGATGAGAAGGAGGAGGAGGAGGGATGGAGAGCTGGATGGGCTGAAGAGCCAAGGGAGGGGAAGGAGGTGTCCAGGGAGTCTGGGTCCATGGGATCTTGGGAGGAGCAGGAGGAGGAAGAGGAGGAGGAGGACGAAGATGAGGCGAAGTGGGAATGAGCAAGCAAAGCGCAAAAATGGCCGTGGATCGAACGAACGGGACCATAAAAGTGAAGGGAGAGAAGCGCCAGAACGAGCAAAAGCGGTTGGATGGCAAGCGGTGGCGGTGGCGGTTATGGTGGCGCGGTTGGATGAGAAAAAACAAAAGAAAACGACAAACAAAAACAGGAGGAAAGAAACGAAAGAAAATCAGAAGAGAAAAAAGATGGAAGTACAAGCAAAAGCCACAACAAACGACAGAAATAAAAAAACGTGATGAAGAAACGTAAAAGAAGAAGACATCCCAAACTCTTTCTCTACATCTCTTCCCCACCACACATCCCCCTTCCTGACTGCTCTTCCTCCCTTCTTTTCACTTTGGCCTGTTACCTTGCACCAGGAGTGTGTACTCCCCCTGGCTGTTTCCAATGCCGTTGTCAGCGTTGCAGAGGTAGACGCCATTATCTGATTTGTTGAGCATTTCGAAGTGCAAGAACGCAACGTCGACTTTGGCCAGCGGGGGGAGCTCTCCGTCCTTCTTCTCCCACGTGTAGGAGGTGGGCCTGAGACAGGAGAGAGAAAGAGAGACACAGAACGAGTGAGAGAGTTAAACTGTATGTATTCTGCACATTTTGCAAAAAAAAGCAGAGTAACTAAAAGTGAAAATCAAAAAAGGGGCGAAGAGATGAGAGGAGAAGGGAGATGTGTGTTGTGCTGCAGGAGAGAGAAAAAACGAAAGGATCAAGGGCGAAGAGGAGAAGCAGAGGGAAAGAAAGAGACGGTTAGAGGGGAGGTTAGACCTGGGGGGTATGAAGACGGGAAAAGAAAAGATAAAAGCAGGACAGGGGAGCAAGTAAGAACAAATAAGAGAAGGTGATGGATGTTACTGTAAGAAAACAGACAAGGGACTGAGGGGAGAGGGCTGTCGCAGCAGACAGCAAGAGTGGAAAAAAAGGGAGGATGAAGCGAACGATCAGAAGAGGAGTGCCGCAGCTTGAAGAAGAAACGAGATTAGAAGAGATGGAGGGAGAAGAAGACAACAGAACAAAGATCAGCATTTCAAATCAGCCTGCCTTAAAAAATCCATTCTGCATAACAGATTGTGTATGAGAGAGATAGCGAGACGTGCCTTGATAAAAGAATCAATTATGTAAATGTGCGAGTCCTTAAGCGCTGTACAGTAATTACAATGACAGGGAGTCGGAATCGGGGACAGACCTGAATGGGTTGGACTGATTAATCGCTCTTGGAAATATGAAAAAACCCTCAGCGACACCTAAAGGTGCAATATGTAAATTCATGACGGAGGCCAGGTGGCTATTTGTGGCTGTGCAGTAACAGTTAAAAGAAGGAGCAACACCTCTCCTCGCTGCTCCTTCGCACCAGTATTTTAAAATCTAGCCGGATGCTTCTGACAGACAAAACCTGCAACGTCTCCCTGTGATGCTGGACAAAATTCTCCAGCTGAGTGAAAAATAACGAGAAACATCGTCGGCTCCCTCGACACCTGCTGCTGAGCAAACACACGGGGGGACGTGCGAGGCAGCTCAAAGTTTTGTGACATTTGAGGAATATAAAACCGAATATTCGACGTCCATGTTTGCACCATGTTTGGCAACATCGTCTGGTTACCTGCAGTAAAGCGTAATCAGCTGTTGTACTGCGCTGCCTCCAACAGCTATATAATATGCAATTAACTGAACAATTAACTTCACATTTACAGGCTGTGACTCGTGTAGTGTTATTAAACACAATGCTCAAAAGTCAATCTCTGTTATACAGCAAGTAGCTTAAGTGCAGGACGGTGATTGGTCAGACCGTGCCGATAATTCCCATCATGCATGTCTGTTCTATTCTGGGCTGTGAGTTAAGTGGAAACTTTTCAATTAGCATGTATGCATTAGTAAACCCTGCATAAAAGTCATGATACGCTCGAAGACATCGCTTATTGCAATTATGAGTACTTTGGTGCTGCATATTCCTACATCTCTCATCTATAATCATTATCACGGTAAAGAATTAGCCATTGGGTGTTTTTGTTCAATTATTAATATGAGATTTGCTCGGTTATGTTAATGTCTAAAATCTTTGTAATCCAACACTTATTTGCACATTGCGCATCGGTCACATGAGCTGTTAGAGACTATTAAATGAGAAGTCTGGTGTTATTTTACATCGTTCTCATTTTCAGTAAATCCCTGACAAGAGAAATGATGCATTAGTCCAACTCTCATTTCTTTCTGACTTACACTGTCTGGGGCACTCAGTCCCAAGGCCAATGGTTGTTGCAGAAGATGGACACATCTAAAGCTGCTCAAATCACTATTCATTTATAACGAATGCATGAAGTGACTAATCACCTGACTTTGCAGTTCTGCAGTATAGCTTCATTTACTGTACAAAAAGGCCAAGTTTCCTAAAGCCACTGCTCGCTGGTAGCTCAAACAGGCCTAAATTGGAGACTATTTTGCACTGCGGATGAGTGCACATTTGGTGCACTAGAGAGTATGTACGGCAGCAGGACAGCATATGCTAATTTGACTCAAAATAAACCAGTACGCCCATTATAACAAGGACCAGGACACTAAGTGCAATGATGTGGCTCGCTGATGAGTTTCAGCAGTTGCTGGACAACACTAGAGATGAATAAACTACATCACGCTTTGGTTACACAGAAAATACTTGTCAGTGATATATATTCATTGTTGGTTTTGGTCATTTCCTGGTCTTTTTTCTACTGAGGAGTATACTGTAGAACATGGCCGGCCTTAACCTTTCACAGAATCCAGATTACTGTAATCCTGTTTCATGTCACCTGCTGCTTTCTAACTGTGGCCATGACCTCGCACACGCAAGGAATCTTGCACTGAATAGGCCAAAGTTATGCAAGGCGTGTTAGCTGTAAATGCGTTAAGTGAACAGTCTTAGGGAGTTGAACTGGGTTTAACGAATTCGAGTGCAGAAATGTGATGCAATTGCAAGCACTCCTGGGCCGTTCTGATCGAATACAAGGGAAATATAATAGAATGTAGAGCACGAATTCCTTTCTCTTCTATTAAAAGGCTCTTGCTGCCGGGTGTCAAGGAAACACGGTATAGAATCTGATACGGTGAGTTATTCTTTTGAACCTGACACGATGTGACCGCGGAGAGAAAAGCGCGTATCATGGAATGGAGTGCGACATTCATTGAGTTTGATTGGGGAGGGCAGCTCGAGCGGAGGAGAGGGATCAGAGTGGCCGGGTGTGTCGGAGGAAAGGTGTTGTCGTGGTGATTGGGTTTTGACTGACAGCTGCAGGGGGCAACCTGTATCTGATTTGATTGGACAGTAGCTCATCCATGAGCGGCGGTGCACATAGCTGAGCACGCTCGCCCGGTCTTGTGCACACACACACACACTGGCGTTCTCTTGTTTGCTCTCCCTCTCTGTCTTAGTCATTCGCCGCTTGTCACCAAATCTTTCTGTCTCCTCTCCGCCCACGCTTTTCTCCGCTTCCCTCCACCTCTCTCTCTCCTGTCGGTTTGTTTTCCTTCCCTCGCTCCTTCCCTTGTCATTTTTTTTTTTTTGACTCGATCTCACAATTTCCCTCTTCTCTTCCTCTGTAGCCTCGTTGTTTCTTACATACAGCCTCTGTCACTCAACGGACGCTTTTATCTTAAGCCTCTCCGTGTCTCCATGAGTTAAATACATTTTTAGAATACGGGTGATCCCAGTGGGAGTTGAACCCTTAACCCTTGCGCTGTCAAGGCCATTTTGAATGGCATGGAACCATTTATTGCCATAGAACAAGGCCATTTCTTACATACAACATACATCATGTAATAGATGCTTTTATGCACAGAGTCTAATTGTATCAAAAATAAATATATTTCTAGCACAGGTGGTCCTTGTGTGAACTGAACCCCCGACCGTGGCACACTGTTCATGCCTTGCTTTTCTCGTGTCTATAATTTATCGACTCCCTTGCTGCCTGTAAAAGCACGTACATTCAATGACAGTCACCTCCTCCTTCCCCGCCCCCTATCTGTTCCACCTGCCAATCAAACTAAACGGCTAGTCTTATTCCGAGCCTCTCCTGTGATGAGCTGACAGGGGGGGAGAGGGGAGAAGGGAGGGGCGGCAGTAGGAGAGCAGGGCGGGAGGAGGGATGCGGAGTTAGGAGGGAAAAGGTGTGAGGAGAGATAGAGGAGAGTTATTGGAAAGGACGGGGAGAGGTGGCGGTGGAGGAGGGCAGGGAGGCGTCGTGACAAGACGGAGAGGGGCGAACGAGCCGTGAGTGACACGGCAGCGGAGAGATACCCGATGATGGAGGGATGGAGGGAGGCAGGGAGGGGAGGAGAGTGGATCGATAGGGCTGGTTGGCTGGAGGTTCATCTATAATGCAGAAAGGCCAAGGGAAAGAGTGTATTTGTGTGGGCAGGGTTTAAGACGAGGGTTGCAGTTTGTTTCTGTGCGTGTGTGTGTGTGTGTATCAGAATAATTGTGCACACACTATCAGTGAACAAGCGAGAGCTTGTACAAGCAGGTGTTTTGGCAAACTGCGTCCATGTGCGCGTTTGCTTACGTGGGACAAGCGACTACTTGTATGCGAAGGTGTCACAAATTGAACATGTTAATGTGTGACTGCTTGCAAGTGTGTTTCTGTGTGTGCAGTGCTGCTACGTGCACATGTAGCCTGTAGGGGTGTGTGGGCAAAGCGCATTTTTTAAGGATTCTTTTGTGTTTCGTGATTGTGTACCTGCCGTGTAATTTGACACCTTTTGAGGAACCAAATGTGGGTGGGTTTTCATGTGTGTCTGCTTCTTTATATGCTCATCCAAAGTGCCTCTAAAGCCTATTGAGACCCTCCACATGGCTGTGGTAAAAAAGCTTTGGTTGGAGCAAGGACAGCAGCACCCAGCCTGCCTTATTTGTGAGAGTCGGGGCTTCCATCAGTCCTTGCTTTAGTCAGAGAAAAAGAAGCTATGTTAGAGGAAGCCTAAGCTTGATATAATTGATAATCTATTGGGTTATGTACACAGAATAACTAGACAAAAAAAACCTGGGTCAAGATCAAGGTGAGAGATTACATTAGCACAGGCTGAGACGAGACGATAAAAAGGCTATGAGCACTATTAGAAAGATAGTACATAAAACCTGAATTGGCTGTCTGAAACTGTCTGACCCACAGAAATCAATCAGTCATTTGTTCAAACACATTCACATATTTATGTTTTCATGATCTGCGACCTGTTGGCGGAAGGCTGAAGTTACCGGCTTTGTTACAGCGTCTCAAATAGCGTCTGACTTTGACACCAAACATGAACAACACGGCCGTCTTCTAACCACGACAACCATCTTTCCCTGACCTCAACCGAGTCCAAATCAAACCCAACCAGAAGAGAGAAAAATGACCCGTGTGGGTGTTTTTTCGGGGGGAACAGACAGACATGTTCTGCAGTTAAGCGATGAGGATTTGTTGGTCCATCTGCAGTAAACAAACAGTAAAAACTTTACTGAGGATTTCATTTGCAAGGTTCTGCCTGTCATCACACAGACGTGCCACACGAACAGCTCTTGTGCTGGTGCGGCTCTGGCATACACAATTTACTATTAAGTCCTCTAACTTTCTTGTAAATGTGAGCAAATTATCATAATCCACAGCTTGATGGCACAGATCAGAAAAAACTTATGTTGCAAACTGCCTGGAGGTGCTGGAACATGACACGTTGTTCATTCATGTTACTTATGTGCTGACAAAATGATACTGCGTAATAAATATTGTTTGGATGTACTGTTCATTTAATTACTTTATTTAATTAGTTGTATTTAATGCTTTTTGTACAGCAATTTGAAGTCAATAAACCAACCAATAATCTCTAACCAGGATTTTGTACATGTGAAGAAAATTAAGTCGGTTGGTGTATGTGTGCATGTGGGTGCACCTGCTGTATACACTGTGCTTAAATCAGTGTGTGTGTGTGTGTGTGTGTGTGTGTGTGCGTCTTACTCGGGGTTGCCCTCGCCCAAACACTGAAGATGAAATTTCTCTCCCTCTCTGGGCAGATCGCTCTCGGGCAGGATCTGAACGTTTGGGGAATCTGTAAGTGGTGGACAAACACACACACACACACACACACACACACACACACACACACAGAGAGAGAGAGAGAGAGAGTATAGTTACATAACACAGGAATCATAACCGCACAGACATGGAAACAGCACCAATCGTCTCATTCATCCCCGTCTCCATCGACTCCCATCTGCATCTTGTAGGCGTCCCCATCTCTCTGCCTACCACAATGACATAACCCCTTACACAACGACATCACTCTCCCTCGGCGATGCAGTACCACGGTCGTGCCCACAGGGTGGCAGCACCGGCACAGACTCCGAAATGCTGCGTGTACAGTCTCGTTTTCGATGATAACCTGCTCTTCTCATCCACAGTGACTCAAATCTGGGCAAGTGCGCCAGCAGAGAAAGGTTAAATTCCTGTGTGGTCATTATTACTGGTAGCTAATGTGAAATTACTGGGCCAGAGATCAAACTGCAAAGGGGGGGAAATGTGCCTACACTGCCCAATAAAAGAGAAGAGCAAGGCAGAAATAAAAAACAAAGCAGTCTGAGGTTTCCATTTCCCTCTCACATCCGTCCTCTACTCCCCCTCTCCTCCCCCAGCATCCTCCGTATCTCCTCTCCTCCCCACTCCACCCCATTTCCCAGTTGACTCACACAACACCCGCAGGGCCTGCTCGCTCCTCTTGTCCCCCGGGGCGAGAGAGGGATGGTCGACGGCGCAGGTGATGAGGGCGTTGTCGTCGCTGCGGCTCACCTTCAGGGTGAGCTCGCTGCTCACGTTGTATGTGGGTTCGTCTGGAACGGACACCACCACGTCTGGGCGTCCTGAGGTGAAGAGGGACGAGAAGGGGAGGGGACAGTCAAGAGGAAGGTGTCTGCATCTTAACCGGGGAACAGTACAACACAAGGCCCAGACGGATACAAAAATACACACCAAACATAAACTAAGGCACAGAAAAAGAGTCTTTTACTGTAATTTGGATGTGGTAGTTTCATGTTGTACAACTGTACAGAACTGCAGTGACCCCCATTTGTTCCCATTAAATGAAAAACAGCTTTTCTGCGCCGTTACCTTATGCCCCTGGGTGTTTTGTCCTGCTATCACTGTATGCTACATATACTGTAGGTCTAGCAGTGCATTTCCACGCATTTCTAAAGCTATATCACACATTTTACCACTAAAAGGATCAATATTTTCTGCTGACTCATTCGGTGATGCATACCAAAGTTTTGTCCAATGAAATGTGATCATATAAAGCCTGCAGGTTTATCTTCAAAGGCTACAATGAGTAGCAGAAGCAACATGGGTCTGAGGTGTGGATTTCTCCCACTTTGTGGAAATGAGTAGCCAGTTAGAGGATCAACAGAAAATTAATCAGTGACAATTTTTATAATTGATTAATGTCTTAATTAATTAATCAAGCTAAACTGACAAACATTCAGTGGTTTCAGCTTCTCAAATTTTGAGGATTTGCTTCATTTCTTTGGGAATTTGGACGGCCCGTCAGAAAAAAAACAAAAAGGAATCAGTGATGGAAATGGTGGTTAGTTGCAGTCTGAAATGCTGCCATTGTGGTCGAATCCACTTAAATTTACTCACTTATAAAAAGGCATAAATAAACAGTCCAGACAGTGTCAGTCTCACATCCAGCCACAACATCCTTGTTCACGTGAAAAGTAAAGAAAGGGAAAATTTCACTTCCCTTCAGCCCCTGTAGTGTAACATCAGTAAACTGCATGCAGTGCGCTCATGTTTTCTAACCAGGCCTGTCTGTGATGTTCCATGCTGAAGGACACCAAAGGGACGAGAGAGGCTAAAGATCCAATGTTGCTCAGTCTGGCTTTCTTTGGATTCACTTGCTCGCTGTTGCTTAGGAGACAGCTTGCATTTCACATGATGTAATCAATCACTGAGGATAGAGAGGCAACTATACCCAAGAACAGAGCTTCATTTTAGCAAATAAAGAGAATCTATGGCATCTTAAAGGCAAGCTGCTGCAGCCATATTTTGCTGTTTGGAGTGATAAAACAGGTCTGTTTTTACGGTTTAAGCTCCCTGGAATAATATGCACATTCAGGTACAGATTTTCTGCTGTTTTCCCCTTTCTTTCCTTTATTTCACATTTTTGGCCGTCTGTGCAGAACAAAAAGGAGAAGAAGAAGAGTTGGGCAGGTGCAAGTGAATTCGAGCAGCAGCAGCAGGCACGAGACAAAGTATGAAAGCATAAACACAGTGGAGACTGTCATCCGGGGATCGCACTCTATTGTAAGAGAAAATATCAAACTGGGTGGTCAGACCGTGAAAGTGGTTGGTGAATTTTGGAAAGTGGACTGGAACCTTATCACTTTCTCCTGCATGGACTAACACACACACACACACACACGCACACGCAAGCATGAGCACATGTAGGTCAAGCTCATGAATAACATACACACAGAGGAGACAGAGATAGTGGCAGGGGAGCAGATTGGAAAACACACACTCACACACACACACATGCTTTTTCCTCTGTCTCGCCCTTTTTCTCTCAAACACACAGATATTACAGACCCCTCCTCTTCCTCCTCCTCCTCCTCCTCCAGAGAACTCTTCAAACACCACTGAATCTAATGACATCTCTCTTTTTATTACCATAACCAGTCCTCTGACCCACAGAGAAAATTAGTTTACTTTCCAGGTGCATTTCAATAATCCTACGCCACTCAGAGGAGTCCTTTCGCCACCATCCTCTCTCTTGGCACATAGACAGTATATCGCCTTTATTAAAGACCGTGGATATCCAAAACCAGACCTGGGATTGAAGAAATCCTGTTTGTTTACTCACTCTCTCTCGCGTACAGTATTTTGGAAATCATACCATTGTGTTTTAATAAGTTTTTCAGGCCCAAGGGGTCATGGAACCGACTCCACACATTCATTAAGGAAAAAATAAGATGCAGTCAGTTTAAGTGTTTTTTCCCCAAGACAGCAGTGATGCACATTTAGTCGTAATTCACATTTCTTCAGTTCATTATTAGATAATCAGGGTAGATTTGCGTGTCAGCTGCTGCAAGCGGAGCAGCAAGCAAATCAGACCAGAGAGCAGCAACAGGTTGTGTTAAACTGGATTACATACAAGCAAAGAAAGGGTCAGTTCACAGCAATTACAAACAGGAGCTCTTTGTTTTTTGCCCAGGTTTCAAGATATTCATCTTTACCAAGCCTGTCTCCACCTTTATGTACAAGGGAGTGTTTAGATTGTGGTTCTCTCTCCTCATTACTCTGGGTAATCCACACAACAGGCTGGGAGCAGTTCTTCATACTGAGGAATATTTCTATGTTAGGAAGTAGTTCCAATAAAAACTGTTCTCCGGTGGATTATCCAGAGTAATCAGTATTTTGTTTCTGGAAGCAGACGTTGCTGATGTCATTCTTCAGTACTTTGAGGACTGAGAACAAAATTCTATTCACCACAATCTTGGCGACTTCTCAAAACCTGCACAAATAAAATGAAAAGTATCTGCATGGCCAGGCACCAGATGTAAATGAGATGTGTGATTTGGGTTAACCAACCCTTTAATTGTAGTTAAAGCAGCTATAATGATTTTTATTACGTCTTACGGGACTATGTGAAAGAGATCATTCACAGTGATGAAACAAAAGACAGTTAGCACCTGACTCCAGTGTTTTTAAGTGTCTTTCAGCTGATTGTTTTGGGCCCACAACGGCTCTCATAGCGTCGTTTCCAGCTGCAGCAGGCAGCTGTTTTCAGCTAAAGTCACTGTACCCCGCCCGTCCAGCACCAAACATCAGACAGGTACAGTTAGCGACTAGCTGGTGAACATAGTGGAGCATTTAGCAGCCAGATATTGCCTCACCAGTTAGTGAAGACTAAAACTGAGCTGAAAGAGAGTGAACACTGGACTTAAATTAATCAGGTGAATGCAAACACGACTCTAAATGAGTGATAATGCAGCTCCATAGCTGCCAGATATGTAAATGTTGCTCCTACCAAGTTCGACATATCCAACTTTATAAGATGTCAGTGTTGGTTGCAGCTTGTCTCCACAGCTCCCAAGTGGCAAAAAATCAGTTAGTGCAGGTTTAATTTATGTGCAAAGTATGAGAGTTGTGCCCTCAAGCTAGAGAGCAAGCTGGATCTCTACATATATAAGCAGACTGTAGAACAGACCATGCAACAGAAAATATGATGCAGAGATGAAGGTGGGTAGAGGTAAAAATAAAGGTGTGAAAATGATGGTTGATCAGTGTTAAATATAAAAAAAACCAGAATATATTATGACCCAGATATATTTGCAGGAAAGCATGCAGTAGATTTGGCTAACCTCTTTAAGAGAGCTTATCTGAGAGAAAAAAAAAATTGTTGATAAAAATACTGTAGTCACGCACACTCATGCTTCTGCGTCCTCAATTCATTGTGTATGGACATGTTACAGTTTCAATTTATGAAATAATCGCATTATCACCTGATTTATTATTATGGTAGAAAAAAAAAAGCGTGAGGGTTTACAACAGTTGACAAAAATACCAAATAAATCAAAGTAATATTTTTAATGGCCGATAAATAATTAAAAATAAATATCAATATTCAATCGGTGTACGTATGTGCGGCATTCTCCTTCGTTATTATTTAATCTTGAGTATATTCCAGCACCTGCTAAAAGTTTAATGGTATACCGGAATACGTTTTTATTAAAACTCCCTTTTCTTCGAATAAAAAGGTGGGCAACTGGCACATCCTTGAGACTAACTACCCCCAAGGTGGTGATGCGATGCAGATGAGGTGCTGGTGCTGCTGATGTTTCAACCCTCAAGCGCACAATCGGCCATAAAATAATCATATTAGGAGAATCAAACAACTGGATGCAGCAATTACTGCATGCGGCATGCTAGGGCCTTCAACGCTGGAGAAGTGTGGTTGTGACCGTGGGTTCTGGATAAGAGCTGAGACTGAATCAGTCCATGAATCGATTAGTGGATGGAACCAATGAGATGCAAAATGTTGTTTTTATAATCAAAGACATGAATCTGAGAGCAGGAGCTTCATGTGATTTTAGAGCCTGGTCTCATTCCCAGAGCGACAAATAGCGACACTTTGTCACGCCCCTCAGTGGCTCACGCAGCACAAGGCGCCCTTAAGTGTCTTTATGAGGCGCACCAGGTGTTCAACTAACTCGACTGTAAACTCATCTGTGGCAATATTAGACACTCGGAGCAAGGCGGCGTAGTATAAAGAGCAAGAAAGTCTTCAAATGGAGGACGGTGGGCTAGATGGATGGATCAAACAGATGCAGGACCTTTACTGGGATTCACGTCCCGCGAGAAACCAAAAGTGAACCATGTTTCCTAAACTTAACCAAGTAGTTTTGTTGCTTAAACCAAACCAAAGTGTGACTGTTTGACAACAAGAAGGCTTAAAGCAGCGTCAGCATTTTTGACGACCTGGGATGAGATCATGTTGGGCGGCCGGAGCAGTTGCAGCGGAGGAGTTTACGTTGGAGTTAGCTGAAAGTCCGGTGCGTCTCATAGAGAGGCTAAAGGGTACGTTATGCATCTGTAAGAAACGCCGAGGTGTGTGACAAAAAGTTTAATGCAGTTCATCATCTTGTGAAACATGACTACTTCAATTCATCAACAGCCACCTGAGAGGAAGGAAATCACTGAAACCTTTTGTGTGTGAAATTATCCACATGATATTGTTTTCATTTAGAAAATATTCAAATGCAAAAAGATTTATTACAGTAAAACTTTTTGCAGTGTTTGCAGAGTCCACACAATTTTGTCCACAACAAAAGAATCAATGTATCATTTCAAGACATTTAGCAGGTGAAAATAGGCTGTGCTAAATGTGCTGTTTTACTGCTTGTCTTGAATATCTCTGGGTTTTGGATGGTTGGTCGTATAAAACAAGTAACAAAAGCTTAAAGCTGCCACTTTGGGCTCAGCTTAATTATGATGCCTCCAAAAACAGAAAAAAAAATATCAAAAATGAAAGTAATCATCAGTCGCAACTCTATTCTGGATGAAATATAACTTAAAAAAAGACCAGATGGGCCACTGTGGGAAGATAGAGTGAATGAGTGAGTAAAACCTTCTTATTATTCAACAACTTCGCCGACTGAACAAGGCGCTTAACCCCCAGCTACTCCAGTGAAGCTGCTCAGTCGCCAGAAGTAGAAGACTCCGGTTCTACTTGGCATTTCTGAGGTGTGAAAATGTGTAACTGTGAATAGACAGTAGCGCATGGCTTAACACCACCGTGCATGCTCAGCAAAAGCCCTGCTTCCCTGGATAAGACGGAGGTTTTAAAATAATCAAAACAGTCATCACTTTTAAGTTTAAATCGGATTACGGCCGGTGAAAGCGCTCCGGTCTGATTCGGGCGTTCATGTGAGGTCATCTAATTTGGAAAGAGGTTTAATTAGTCCTGTTAATGGATTACCGGGCGAACATAGCTATTCTGGTTCTGTCTTCATATGTCTAAACTGGAGGTGAATAAGTACATTTACTCAAGTACTCAAGTCTAAAATCTTAAGATGTATTGTAGTTTTTGCATTTTCTGCTAATTTCCTCTTTTACTTTACTACATTTCAGACGTTAACACTGTACCATTAACTTCAACACATTTATTTCACAGTTAAAGTCACAAACTTCTTTAAAGACTAAGTGTTTAAATACAAAAGATGTCTGCAACTTGTCAGATATGATGCATTGTTATAAAATTCTTCCCAACGTTATATAAAGTTTGTTAGATTTTCTCCATTTCAACCCCCCACTGTGCAGTAATAAAGTCTGCTTAAGTATTAATGCATCTGTGAAAACAATTAGCGTTGAAGTGATTAGTCAGTTAATCTACCCGCAAAAATATAATTGACAACATAATTGACAACAGCTAATTAATCGTTTAAGTCAGCTTTCAAGCAAAGATGTGAATCATTCGCTGGCTCCGGCTTCTGAAATGCGATGTATCACCGCTAAGATGACTGGCTCCTGGACGGTTGGTACGACGAAACAACCAATTTAAAGACATCATTTTGAGCTTTGGGAAACTGTGATGGTAACTCCTCTCTATCTCCTGCCACTTTATGGACTAAACAATTATGTGAATAATCAAAAAATACGCGACAGATCCATCTGTAATGAAAATTAGCAGCCCTGTATTTGTCCCGTTCCCCAAAGTGCTGTGATTGTGGTGGAATTTATTCCTGTTGAAAGAGGCGCAAATGAGAAATCCAGACGGAATGAGAACTGCTTCTTCTGTTAACACTTAATTTTCAAATCTTCTTCATGCCTCAAAGCTACTTCATTTTCAAAGCCGCACAAGGTAGGTGTTATATGACATATATATGTGATTATGGACCAATCTCAGAGGTGTCATTGTGAAAATTATTACTTTTACTTTTTTACTGTAAGCAGAAATAGGAGATTATGTACTTTTCACTCAAGTACAAATTTTAACGGGGGAGTTTTACATTATGCTGCTGCTGATTCAAAGATCTGAATACGTCTTCCACTGCTGTCCGTCTCTCTCACGGCTCTTACATTACGCTGCTCCATACGGACACACGCCCATGTACCCTTCGCCATCCGCCCCACGTCCTGCATTATGACAATTTGGGCCGGTATGCAGCCGGTGTGGCCTTAAGTGCCACCATAAATCCCCATTATCCCCAATCCAATACATCGATGTCACTAAATGATCCATAGCCCTTTCACACAGTACAACTAATACAGTCTTCAAAGCTCTTAGCCTTTCATTCTTCTCAATTACCACTCCCTTTCCCGCACTCTCTTGCTCTCCGTCTCCCCTCCTCTCCCCCCTCTCTCTATCTAAATCCTCTTTCCGGATTTCTCTCTCCATTTCGTCAGCCTCCCCTCCTTTTCTCCCCTCTCTCGTGTTGCGCTCTCGAGTCCCCTCTTCTTTAAAACTGGTCCCCCTTTGCTTCATCCTCTGCCCCCAGTCTGTGCTCCCACTCAGCTGCAAAGCCGCTTCGCTTCTTCTTCTTCTTCTTCTTTTTCTGCTGTGGTTCTCTTAATTCCCCTTCTGCTCGCTCTTTTTCCTCCGGTCTCTCTCTTCTGACGCCTCTTTGCAACTTCCATTGCTCGCTCTCGCACACATACACACACACACTCTCTCCCGCTCATTCACTCACTGCCTCTCTGTTCTGTTTTCTCTGCAGCCCCTCGCTGCTGTCACTTTCTCGCCGTCTCTCTCATTCACACACACAGAGACACACACACACACACAAACACAAACACACACACACTCTCTCTCGCTACATCTGTGTCACCCTCATCCCCCCCCCTCTCTCTCTCTCTCTCTCTCCCCATCCCGCTCCTTCTTTGCTTGTACTGTCAGTGAAGCTGTCAAAGAAGCAGTGGTGAGCAGCAGTCTATGGACGCATCTTTTTAACACACACACACACACACACACACACACACACACTGACAACGAACTGCATGAATGAGAAGCTGTGCTAATAGCACGCTGACCCTGCTCTGCTGCTATCTAGCCGGAGATGAGCACAGTGCGACTGTGTGTGTGTGTGTGCGTGTGTGTGTGTGTGTGTGTGTGTGATTATCATCTGTCCATTACCAGTGTTTGTGTGTTAAACCCACTGTGTGTGTGTGTGTGTGTGTGCGCGAGAGAGAGCGAGTGTGTCATTCCAGCAATGACTGATTGGTGTTGTGTGGTGTCAGAGCGGCTGGGCGAGGCCTCGAACACACCATCATTCACATCGAGTTGATCTCCTTTAAATCTCTCTCTGTCTGGCTCCATTTTTCTCTTCTCCCGCTCTATAAAGGGTCGGTTCACCCAAATTACTAAACAGAACCAATGTCCCTGTTACTCTGGATGCAACTATCAGCAGACAAGACCGCTGATTCAGCAAAAGCCTTGACCGCACTCAGTGACAGTGCTTTTTAACATTCAATGCCAACGTTTTTACAGCAATTCATTTATGCAATGAATCTGCATGGGAATGGAAAGGATAACGGCATATAAACTATGGCTAATGGGGCACAATTTTATACACAGTGTTTCGTTTGGTAGTCATGAGGAGTACGAGTCAGCCTGTGGAAGCAGCGGAAATGTCTTCTGTGTCTTTTTCCACAGTCTGAAAAAATAACCCTGATGGTGTCGTATCTATCTAATATATCACCGGGCTGAGAGACGTTTCAACAGAAAGCCCACATTAAAAAAAATGATGCATGGAGTTTCAGAGACGATGAACTTTACCAGACAGGGAAACAACTAATGAAGGATGCTGTCAAGTTGCATTATGGGAAATGTATGGATGTTGTGTTTTTGGAGGTGGATCAATACGATTAAGTTTACCAGCGTGCAATACTAATTTGTCAGAGTACCCTATTATGGTTAAGGTAAGGGAAAGATTGTGGTTACAGAGGGGGAGAGAAAAGCACTAATTGTGCATCTATGACAGGACATAAACTCTGGTGTCGGATGTGCTACACGCCAGTCCAGCTCCTGGACCTCCACCCCTCTACTTTCCATCTTGCCACATAAAGGGCACACTGCTTTCTGGGCTGGTACTGGATGGATGGAAGTGCAGATATGCTCAACATAAACATAATTCCTGGGGATCAGACTGTTTCCTCAGAAGACGTAGTTCCTATGGAAACTGGTCAAAGTGAGAGCTGTGGATCCAGAGAAATCAAAACATCGTGTCTGGAAAGACATCTTGCTGCAGATTTTTTTTTTTAATTAAATGTTTCAATGTTTCAACGCACCACAAACCAAATTGCTTTCACCTCCATTATATTGGATCATTGCTCAAGAGACTAATATCTCAAAAGCTGGACAAATAAAACCAAAACTATCTGCGTGGCGGGCTACTATTACAGGTAGGAGGTAAAATACATATTTTTGTATTTTGGTGGAGCTGACCCTTTAAACAGAAATCCAATCTCTTTAAAAAGCAACAATCTCTAGACTCCTCTTTCCCTCTGTCTCCTGTATTTAGTTCAGCTGTAACAAAAAGAGCAGATAATCTGTCCTCAGGCAGGCAGCTCTCCCATTCCTCCTTCTCTTTGTAGCTTCAGTCCATTCTTTTGATTCATTTCAATCCATAATTATAGCAAACACTAACACTGCCAAGGCATCAGGACACAAGACGGGCATGTTTGCATTACAAAGCCTGAGGAAAGCATTTTCACATCAATAAATCATTAACATATTACATCATCATATTATATTAGTATAATTACTGTAGAAAAGGCCATTGCAAAGAAGATCTAGCAGTCTGAACACTGCAGCGTGCACAGAGCAGATTTGGCGGGACATCTGCTGGAGAGCTTAGCAAACAGACAGAGGGCGCTGTTCTTCAAACAGAGCTTAAAGCTTTTAGAGTTTCTGATAACGGCAGATGGTGGAAGGAGCGAAAGGGTGACAGAAACAACACTTCCAATATGTTTGTTCTGCTTGGTAAAGCTAAACAGAAAACCTTTGACTGATGAGGCAACACGAAGCAGGGGGATTTACGGGAAACATGGTCGTATTTTGGAGAAATGCTACCACTGCCAATACCACTGGTGTGAGTCAGAGGATGCCAATCGTCTCTCCTTGATTTTCAGTTTATCTGTAAGAAGAAAGCCGGTTAATTTGTCGTCTCATGGCATCCTCGCTGCGCTCTCTCTTTCTCTTCCCTGCTCATTTCTCCTGTTTATCTGTAACAAAAGACCAGTCAGTCTGACCTCATGCAAAGCTCTCTCTATCTCTGTTTCTCTGTTCGACCTCATCCCTTCATCCTCTCCTCCGCCCTGCCTTTTATTGCTGGATTCTGTCGTTATCCCCGGCTAGATCCGACCCACGCTATCTCTTGTTCTCTGTTGTGTCACTCCCAGTTGCAGATATGTTGCAGCTCAACGGATGACACACACACACACGCTTGTGCAAATAAACTCTGCATCAACACACATGCACACAAAATAGAAGAAAAGCGAACACATTCACAGTTCCTGAATACATGCATAAGCACAAATTTACAGGATCAGGACACGAAGGAATGAATGATGGGAAAGAAGGACGCAAACACACTCACAGCATGTTTCTGCGCTCACACGCACACGCGCACACACAAGCAGCATGCTCTCGCATTTGCACATACACATATGCTCTTGCACTTGCGCACACACATATGCAGGCACAGGTTTGGGACACACAGAGAGACAGCAGGCAACGTGGCAAGGACACAATACGCACACAGCATGATCACACGCGCCTGCTACGTTCTCACACGATCAAAGACACACACAAATGCTCACATGCGAGGGATATGTGCACAAATTTGCACGTGTGCAAAAAGACACACTTGCAAATCCACATACACACTGATTTCTGCAGGGTCACTCAAACACTATTGTAAACCCGCAGAGAAACACATTCCACGTACGCAAGCACAAACCACATCCTTGCATTCCTAACCTTGCAGCTACACAAACACTGTCCAACACACATACACACAACCACACAAATGCGCTTCCTTACCACACACACAGAAGCAGAATGACTACAAGCCAGAGACACGTCCAGCACGCTTTTTCTCACCACACAATACACACACACACACATTGTCCCACACACTCCCTGTGTCACTCACCTTCCAGCTCCTGGTCTCCTCGATACCAGCGCAGCCTGGCGGGGGGTTTGCTACCAGTGCTGGTGCAGGTCAGGGTGACTGTGTCCCCCTCTGGCACTGCATTCTCAAAGCCCAAGATCTGAGGTTTACCGGGCACACCTAGAGAGAGAGAGAATTATATAGTTAGCAAGAGAGAGGAAAAACTTTATGCTGCAGGGCTAACCTTGTAGCTAGAAATAGCAAAAAAAGTTCTGCAGTACTGCAAATTTTTGCAAAGTTGTTGTGTATTGAGTTGGGGAATTTATTTGGTCAACTCTGAAAGCTCAGATGGAAACCAGCTTGGAGAAAAATAATGATGCAGGATTTCAATGATTTGCCCCCAAAGTGGTTCAAAGTCATTGCACAGCAGCTCATATGTCTGTAGACCTCCCAGATGCATTAAACCTACAGTCTCTCCATCAGAGTCCATCAGGGGAGGTGCACAACAACAGTTCTATGTTTTGCTGACAAGCGATCACTTTAAGCTGTGCATATAGTGACCACTGTGTCTCAGAAGCTAGGACGGAAGTATCTTAATGTTGGTGCAGCGCCACAAAACCTTTTAGGGAGGAGGTCAGGTTGAGACACTGAAAAACCACAAAAACCCAAAACATTGACTACATTCTTTTCCTAACTGTAACCAAGTAGTTTTTGCGTTTAGACTTAAACACACCCCAACTACAGTGCTATCAGATCAGATCAGGTATCAGAAGCCAGGCATGTGAATCATTCAACATTGGTCATATGTAAAAAAAAGAAAAAAGATGGCATCATGACAGCTGGGGATCAAAAACCCTCAAATCAGATGTTGTGGCTGTTTGCTTGTGGTTGAGTTTAGAGGACGTGTTGGAAAAAAAAACAAAACAGAGCAGCAGGTTGCTTGTAATGTTCTTAAAAAAATTAGAAAATTCAAAATCACTTTTATTTAAGGCAATATGGTGCCAGGGATTGCTGTGGCACTTAAAATAAGAGGTGATTTAAACACTTCACACATCACATTGATTAACTATCTAATCCAGATCAGTTATTTCTTGCACATCCCAGATCTGCTAACTGTAATAAGGTCAGCATCAGACCCAATAATGATCTGGCGGATTGGATCGATGCACCCCTGGTTGTACGACGGTGTTTTCAGCGTTAAAGAAGTGGTCAGATTGTTTCATGTATCTTTCTAGTTGCTATTAGTAAGACATTTCACTGTGAAATCCCACTCTTACATGCAGCAGACTCTTAGTGTATCATTGATTCTACATGGTGCATGTCAGTATCATGATGAATTTGAATAACTGAAATGCCGACAACATTTGTAGTACGACTTGAAAACATGACAGAAGCATACAGAACACAGAGACGATTCCTAAGGCATAATCATATAACGTACCATTGCACTGGTACTCGTGGCATACATATAAAATATTCCAACACATGCAGCGAAGCCACAAAAGTGAAGACGGCTGTCTACTGAGATGAACACGGACATGTAATTAATTCAAACGAATGTGCTATCACTTTAAAATCAGCAGCATGACGTCTGCATTATCTCTGACGGCCGTGGCATTTCCACAATTCAAGTCAGTCTGGTAAATAATATCGTGTGACTGTTCATTCTCAGCACCTAGGTCAGTTCAAAATGTCAAGTAAATTAAATTTTGCAGGGATTATTAAATACGACTCCCAGAATTCATTAGTTTAAAGCCAAGATGGGAATTAGAATGATTTAGCGAGACTAAATTTTTTTTTGGGGGGGGGCACTGGTGGCTTGTGAGAGAGTTTTTGCAAGACAAACTGAAAGGGACGGAGGGATGAAGTGAGCCAAAGGTCAGATTCTTGCTTAGCCAAGTGAGCCAGCAGGACGCCCCCCCAGCCAAACCAAAATTTCATGATACAACGTCCTTTCCCAGAGGTGTCCTTCCAGATTCCGGCACAGTCGGTTAAAATGAGGAACATTTTTACTTAATTACTATTGTGAAGTGAAAACAACACAAGCAGGCGAAGGAATCTACACATGCACTCTGCCAAATGTTTCAGAACCGACTTTGTCTTCACCATCGTGGTTGAAGGCAAGAGTGGAGAAAAAATGAAACTTTTCTCGCCGTCCTCCATCTGGAGCCATTGTGGGCGGCACTTTTCTCCAAGTGTTGGCGGAGATTACTGCCATTCTGCTTTTTGAAAAATAACTAACTTGCTGCTTTCCGTCGGCCGCGCACCGGCGCCTCGCGCATTAAGGGAGGAGAGAGAGAGAGTGATGGACAGAAAGGGAGGTAGAGCTGAAGAAGTGGGAGCAGAGACACAGTTAGAGAGAAAGGTAGAGATGGAGACGGGTGACCAAGTCACGAAGGGATGCCGGGAGGGAAACTTCATTAAAATATATAAAAAAAATCAAGCTTTTAAATCACTTTTTTTTTTAAATGTGACATATTCAGGCCAGAAAACTCTAGAAAACTCTAAAATATTACAAGTATGCAGGGAGTGAGGAATGACTAGATAGATAGATAGATAGATAGATAGATAGATAGATAGATAGATAGATAGAAGATGCCACAAACTACCACCGTATAGATCAAAATAGTAAAAATGTCGTCAATTTTTAATGTAGCAGTATTTGATGTAGCGCTCTGTGTGCGGAAGCTCTCTGGCTGTAAAGTAACATTGAATATTAATGAGGGAATAATACTGCACATATAGAATTGGTTGGAGGAGCCCTGTCGAGACCCTTTCCTCTACAAGGAGAATAAAAGTGAATAAAGCCATTATAAATTATTCTCTGCTCAGATCAGGAGAGGGCAGAGCGGCATGCCACACGTTTTACACTAAGAGACACAAAAAAACTGACCATTCTCAGCAGCTGTGGGCTCGTGTGTGTTTGTGTCTGGGTTTGTCAAAACCTTGTCAAAACAAGAATGAGTCTCACACATGACCGGTGCCGTGCCAGAGCTCGATATGTTTGGCTGATTTTCCCATAGGGATCTGTGCGTTTTAGACATTTTACCATACATTTTTAATGGTTTGTCTCCCTCTCAGGGGTTATGAAATATTTATTGAACGTGGAATACAGTGTCACCGCTGTCAATTACAGCGAATGAAAAATGCTTGAATCACAATTACTGCAAAATTGGAAGAAATACAGGAGTGAATCTCATGTTAATGTGAATTTAAAGAGTCAGAGCAGACCTGTCTTCACCCAGCTTTTGACACACGCGTTCCCCTCCCCCATTGCACACACACAAAAACATCACATTAACATTGCAGGCGTTCCGCTCATGCTGTTGTCCGGAGCAACTATATTGAATTCTTTTCTATACACTCTGCAGCACTGCCAGAACATTTGAATAAATATCATCAAAATGATTTATTCAAGGATGCTGCCACAGCTGTTGACTGACAAACCCAAAATTTGGGGAACAACCCTGTGGCCTTTCAGCCACAGAACAGCCGTTGCAAACATAAGCTACCCTGCTCCGCCCGAAATTTCAAAATTCCAGCATCTCTCGTCACTTGGTGCATTTTCCAAGAGAATTAGGCAGAAATCCTCTGCAGTTCGTTTTGCCTCCAACAATTTGTTGGCAAATTATGCTGTACTGAATTA
This sequence comes from Chelmon rostratus, assembly GCF_017976325.1. NCBI lineage: Eukaryota > Metazoa > Chordata > Actinopteri > Chaetodontiformes > Chaetodontidae > Chelmon > Chelmon rostratus. The sequence continues at coordinate 22,053,881 of NC_055669.1, forward strand.
GAAAAACTGACAGGAAATGGCAAAAAGTGATTAAAAAAAAACCCTTCTCAATATCACAAATAAGTGATAGAGTAAAAACATAAGTCCATACTTGTTCAAATGTGGATGCAGGTTTTTAGTGATCAGCATAAAGAACGACTCAATTCGATTACACAGCTATCTAAAAGTGGAACTGGATGCCTTGAAACGCTGGCCGTAAATCTGCCGACCGCAAGCTCCTAGGAATATCTGACCAGCTGTCTCTCCCATGTATACAGTACGTCCCCATTGTGGTTGCATGGCCATTAGCTGGTGCATTACAGTATTGCCAAGCACATTGGTTTGTTCTCGTCTTCAAGAGAAACCATGAAATATGGCCAGGATTAGCTGACACTGAGGAACAACAACAACTCGAATAATAAAAATCAATACTTGAAAGACTGTGTCTGTGGGGGTCCAAAGCCGATTACGCCAATGTCCAATCAATAAACAGGCCCAACCACCGCTGACAGGATGGCCGCAATTTATTGCAGGCTGCAAGGAAGCACCGCACGTAGGTAATAACAGCCATCTGAAAGAGGATGAGTGGAGCTGGTTTATCTCCACACAAGAGTTATATGAGGTCATAACCTCATGGAAAGGTTAACGCTATAAGCAAGGATCTGGATCAAACTGGATGAAGGTATCATGAGGATGGCTGCGGAGTCATAACATTACCATGATTCAGTGTTCTTGCAGCTTTACGCACATTGGGAACTTAATGTCTGTATGCCTTCACCATTGCTACGTTGATTGAAGGCATTCTTTTCTAATAGGTCTTTCAAAAGATGCCTGAATTCATGGAATTGCTGAAACCCCAACACTTTGCCTCACGCCAACAGGCAGCCTGTCTTAGCTTGTCACACCTACAATAGACATCCACTGGGTCAAAATGCATTCTGCTTTGAGAGAGGGTAAACTCTGCGGGGTCCGTCAGGCTAACACAATGCCACAGCGGCGTGTGAAGGAGAATTTGAGTCACTTTTTCCAAATTTTCTGTGTGTACTCTGAAACCGGCAAGTAGACATTGTTGTAAAATTGATATAAACAACATGACAACCGAGGAGAAAATAAGAAAAGATGGCAAAAGCTTCGAATCATCCATTCAAATTTGTCACAATCCTACAGGTTCGGGAGAGAAATTAAGATAGACTGCAGTCAAGCTGATTTGTACAGCCGTCAATCAGTCTCAAAGAAGACGTGCCGGAGTGTGAACACAAGGAAGGTAAAAATGTCATTCTGCACCATTAGGCCTCTGTGAGAACAAAGGCACATTTTTTAAAAAGCCTCCACTGGAAATAAAATCTTAAGAAACCTCAGGATGGGCCTCACACAGAGGGATCCTCCTCCAAGGACAGCCAGATAGGAGGGTTAAAGTTAATAGAGTAAAGGGAGTTTTACTAAAATTCTAATAATAATAATTGATTTTCTTATCAAGAACACACTCTCATTTTCTCCAAATCCAGAAAACGGATTTAACACAGCTGTTAGAGCCACATTAACCTTGCAGTTTCATTTCCAGGCCTTATTTTAAGGTCTTGGAAAAGTTGCAACCTCTGTTTTTGGTAACATCAAGATGAGAGATTTTCCTCCTGATATGCACTCTGCTTGCGCAGTGCGAGTGTGCACAGTGTGACCCACCTAGCACGGTGACGGTGGCTCGGGCGGTGCGGACCGGCATGGTGAAGATGGAGCAGGTGTACTCGCCCTCGTCAGACAGCTGCACCTCAGCGATGGTGATGGAAAGCTCGGTTGGTGTCGAGCGGTGCAGCTGGATGCGGTTATCTCTCAGCGCTGGAGGAAGAGGAGGAACAGGATATCAAAAATTAGAAATGTGCATATGTAATTGTTCTGCGTTGTAAATTATTTAAAGAGAGTAGTCGTATAAGGTATGCTTTCTTAATTATTCTATCTGTTTACTTATTAAACGTGTTTGCTTTTAAACTTTTATAACTTTAAGACTAAGTAACTAATTGCAATTTTTTTAAAATATTGTGATGATAGCTCTCATATTCGGCATGTGGTGGTTTCTCGTTTCAATAAAGAAGAAAAGAAAGGAGGAGAGCGCTGGTGAGGTACAAGGGACAGAAAAAAGGTGGAGATAGGAGGAAGGAAAAGTGGGAGAAAAGATGAGTGGGGGAGGTTGGGAGAGGACAGAGGTGAGCAGTGCGTGGAAGTGGGAGAAGAAATGTAGCATAAGGCAGGAGAGAAGGAGGTGAAGGAGAAAGATATGGACAGGATAGCAAAAAGAAAGTGATGGAAGCGGGAGAAAAGGGGAGTTAGAGGAAAGGAGAAAGTGAGAAAATGGATGGACAGAAAGGGGAGAATTTAAAAGTAGGGAAAGAAACAATGAAAAGAAAAGGAGAGGTTGTGCAGATGTAGCAAGAAAAATAAGGGAGGCGGGCAGAGAGGAGGAAAGCACGAAAAGGAGGGCGAGCCGGTATGGGGAGAGCAGAGTAAAAGGAAAGTAAGAAAGATGATGTGGAGAATTTAAATCATGGGAAAGAGAAAGGTAAAATGGAGAGAAGGGGGAGAGGGAGGCGGGAGAGAGGTGTTTAGAGAGAAAATGATGTAAGATGGAGCGAGAGAGGAGGAGGGGGAGGAGGAGAAGGCGGAGTGATGAAGATGAGGTGAGAGAGGAGGAAAAAATAGCCAAGATGTGAGTGCGAACAAGGCAAAGAGAGCCAAAGAGGGGAGATGCAAAATGAGTATGAGAGACGAAAGAAAGTGCAAGAGAGAGAGAGAGAGAAAAAAACAGAAAAATAAAACAGAGGAAGCATAAATAGCAAGGAGAATAAGGGAGAGACAGTGAGGGATGGGTGGAGGAGGGAGGAGGATGAAGAGGAAGGAGGCGGGGGGGAAGCATAAGAGAGACATAAATGGCTTTGTCATCAATGAGAAATCCAGCCATGAAAGAGGGAGAGAGAGCGCAAGCGACCAAGATAGATGATGATGATGAAATGCTACGAAATAACCGCTCGTTTCCGTGATAGCATTGACCTCTACGGTGTTTGTGCTGTGATTGCTGTCTGTCTCCCTACCTTCCTATCTGCCTGTCTATCTAGATGTCTATCCGTCTATCTCTCTGTCTCAGTGAAGGCTTTTCGGCTTTGTTCCCCGGCACCATCGTGTAGAGTTAACATATCGACTCAACGTATAACAAACCAGACGAAAAGAAAGTGGACACAAACTGCTGTGGTCAAGCAAAGAGAACAGTCCAAAAGGTTTGATAGCTGAAGTTTGAGAAGACTCATCTAAAATAAGAGCTATATTCTAGGTATCGTTAGGTGTACTAGACCTAGACGTAGCCACAGGGGAGGCTTCTGAGGGCCTGGTAGGACACAAACGAATGGGGATTCAGCTCAGGTCGCCAGGTGTGTAACAGAAAAAGTGGCCCCTTGCTGCAAGTTGCCCACAGAAGCACTTCTGTTAGCTGTATCACAGCAGTTAAGAACATATTCTAACATAACAAGGATGGATGGGGTTAATAGTTAAGTTCAAGTTGTAGTTCTGGTGTTTGTTAACAACAATACAACCCTCATCAGCACCTGGTTTTACTGTGGAAACAACAGAAAGAATCAGAAAAACAGCTACTAGCCAAACAGCTAACATGCTTGTTTACTAGCTAGCTTGAAGCCATACGCTAGCTTACTAACTTGATTGTTTTATCAATCAAGTTAGTAAACTAGCTTGAAGCCATATGCTAGCTTACTAACTTGATTGTTTAATGAATTTGGTTAAAGTTTATCTTTATGCCTCATGTAACAGCGGACATGTACAAAAGTTTTAGCCTTTCCCACTACCAACAGTAATACAGCATTCTGATGAGTGTTTTTAGCTGGCGACGTACATAGCCAGCAGGCTAGCTGACTCTATGTCACTGTAAATGATTTTTGCCACTCAATGATCTTTCAAGTATCACTCAAGGTTGAGTGAACGATTCTGGGAGAATGCTAATGCAACTGCTAATGTTAGCGAGGGTGCCAATCAGCAACAACACTGTCCATAAGATAAAGAAGAGCTGCATTCGAATAAAATTATGGTATGCATATATTAAGCTCAGACTTTAGCTCAAATTTCAAGAGCTGCATCGCACACTAACATTTTCAAAAATAGCTGCACCTTTGGTTTGTTTGTGGTTTTGTTCCATCGGCTCTTTTCTGGCTCCTAAACACGATGCTGAAATGTGGAAACCTCAGAATCATTCACTATTTTTCAGCAGGGGGACACGGTGGCATTGATTTTTGTAGTCTGTTGCCATAGCAACAGCTTTGTCATGACATAAACCAACTGAATGCTAAGCCCATTAGTGTACATTACTCAGCTTCTCACCTGGAAAATATGGACACACAAGTTGAATTTAAAGGCAGTTGTTATTTAGAAAGGACGTTTTTCTGCTTACTGTTAGCCACGTATGCTATCTCAGATAGCGGCTGTTTCAACTGTGCTAAAATGGAAAAGAACTTAACACCAAGCTAAAAATCACTGCTCCACTGACCTCTTCTGTTCGATGTTCAAGTGAGCACACCTGACAGTGATGTCACAGTGCACTGACCACACCCCGAGTACACTGCTACATCACTGCGACAAACCAGTCAGTTCCCACTGGTGTTAAGTAATGCATTCATTTTATCCTGAAAATGTTCAAAAGAGAGTTTTGTGTGGGCGAGTGCAAATATGTGTGGGTAATTTAATTATGTGTTATGTATTTTTCATATCCTATTGTTTATTTGCCTCTGTCAGTATTGAGCCACATCTGTGTCATCTCTTTGTCTTTCTTTCTGTCTCACGATTATCTCCATGTCTCTCCACCTCCCAATCTGTCTCTTCACCTATCTCTATTGCACTCCCACACACACACACACACACACACACACTGTTTCTCTTGATATTTTTCAGTTATTTCATCCAACACTACTTTATCTTCATGCCTTATCACTAAGCAAGGTCACTACATTTGTCTTCATGAGCTACCCTCTCTGTGTGGGTGTGTGTGTGTGTGTGTGGGCGTGTGTGAGGCATACGGTCACTCACACTCACACACACACACGCAGACACACTTATCCATGCCCTCTGGACCCTGCACTCAACTATCAGTCCCCTTAATTCTCTTCCCCTCATCTCTCCTCTATCTCCCCCCTTCTTCCCCTCACTCTTGTTTCTCCTCGTCTTTCTCTCTTACATCTCACCCATTTCTAATCTCTTCTGACTCCGGGCTTTTCTCTTTTTTTTCAGTCATTCTTTTTTTCACTATAAACAATGTATATTGCTTGCGAGTGCAGGTATGATGGATTTTCAAAACCGATTTGATATCTAGTTAAGGGGCATATCGATCGCGAGGCCCCTGAAAATTGTACATGTGCGTCGTGCTGTTTAGCCTGCGATGTGGGTAACATAAATAGTCTGCCAATAGGTCACACTCTCTGCTGTTTGGCTTTTGTTTCTTTAGTGAAGGGATGTAATGAATTTCTTAGTATTGAGATAAAGTGGATTAATGGACGAGGTGTGTGTGTGCGTGTGTGTGTGTGGAGGGGTAAAGGAATATAGTTGCAAAGTAGAAGTCTAAGTTTATTTTCTCATAGAACATGTTAGGTGAGTGACACTTGGAGCCCTTCCAAGACTTGGATGGACATGAAACTCGAAACATCTAAGGCTTAGAGCTCCCAACTTTCGACATTTTTAGAACTCTCAGAACCAATGGAAGTTTGTCTTCTACTCTCCTCTTCTTATTCCTACTGTTTAAAAGCAGACTAAAAACAAATCCAGTAAGAATACTCCAGACCAGAAGCTGGTCTACGGTTGAATTACTGGCACAAAGGATGATTAAGAATTAAAACACCGACCGTCAGCCACAAGGTCGACTTGTTTCCTGACATCTCACTCCCTACCTAGTAAAGGCATTAAATGTCCTAAAAATAGCAATGGTAATAACTAATAAATAATAAAGTGCATCCCCGTGTACATAAAAACTTCAAGAGAGGAGCTATCTATGATTGCTGACAGCGATCTCCTCCATGCCGACATCAGCTGAGGCTCATGGGTGTCACAGTGTTTAGAGCCATCTGCTAACCAGACAGGGAGAGGTGAACTAATTTAAGTGATTTCAGAGACAGTAAAGCTGTCTCTTCCTCAGCAGCCAAACGTTGAACATCGTTTCGAGTTGTTTAGCAGAGAATTTCACGTGTTAAAAAAGCGTAATGGAAACACAGGTGCAACTTATGTACAATAAATGAATGATAACAGACACTTTGTGGCTGCGTGATTTATCTTAATTTTGATTCTGAACTTCTTGAATCTTGTTTATCAGCAGGAGAAAAATGTAGCGTTCATTCTCGTACCTCACAAACTTTGACATGACACGCTAAACAGACATATGCGAAGCAGACTTTGTACAAAAAGACGAAGTCATTAACAAACTGCGTCATTAAATGAATCAATAAATATACACTTTTCCTTGATTGTCATAATTGATCATTTTCGAAATTAAATTTCATGCTTTAGAGATGCATGCGAAAGCAGAACCGTCGCATAAAGTTGCAGAGCGGAGCCTCATCCGAGACACTCCACTCGCAGACATTGGCACACTGGCTGGAATGGCAGTGGATCGTCTCCAGCAGCCCTATGGCATCGTTAAATTATGAAGGAGACCCCCGTGTCACTGTGCTGAGGGATACGGAGGATAAAAACAAAACTCAATTAAAATGGGAATTTACAATGAGAATAAATACTCCTGCAAACTGCATCGTCTTCCACTCGGCAGCTCTATGTGTAAGCATACGGTCTGCGTGAGAGAGTGAGGGGTTTCTAAGTGGTGTCAGGAGGGCTTTGAGCTGTGAACATGGAGCGTTTATGTGTGTTGATTACACACCGAGTGCGGGATCTGCTTATCAGTGTACAAACCTTTTTGTGCGTCGCTGTTTCAAGGTGTGCCTGCATGTCTGCGCTGCTTGTGTGTGTGTGTGTGTGTTTGGCCAGACAGTGGTTCTTGTCTGCAGCTCAAACTCGAGACTCGATACTCCCCAAAGGTCCAACTGTTGATCTGGTCACAGCAGCTATTTTTCGCCCACTCGTCTTCCTCCTCCACCTCCTCCTCCTCCCTCAATCTTCCTCATGCTCTTTCAACTTCAAACATTCAGGATGAGGGGGATTTCTCTCACCACACATACTGAGTGCACATACATATATTCCTTTTTCATCTGCCTCCTGCCTCCTTGTGCCTTCCCAACCAAGTTTCCGCTCTGTCGAAAACTCTCCCAAATTCGAATGTGCTTTATTGGCACGATTGGGGCGAAACCTGTGTTGCTGAAGCAAAGTGCATCAGTTACAGACCAATATTTCATAATTCCGTCTCCATCTCCCTCCCAGCTTCTACATCTCTTCATCTCTGTCTTTTGGCTGAACTTGAATCTGCATTTCACCTCTTCCTCCTACTCCCCTCTCCGTCCACTTTTCTTCCCTTCCAACTGTCTTTCTCCTTTCTTGCCTTGTTCTTCTCTCTTTCTTCTCCTCTCCCTCACCCCTCCTTCTCTCATCACTCAACACTCTCATTTTGTTCTACATTTTCGGCATTTAGCTGACACTCGCAGCCAAAGAGACTCCATCTCTTCTTCCTCCTCTCCCTCTCTCTCTCCCACACATGTCGCCTCCATCCTCCCATCTGTTTCTGAATATTCTCTCCAGCTCCCTAATTATCCGTCCTTTCCGACAGCTGATCTGGGTTCAGTGACCGCGGGCTTCCCTTGATCATACCGTTCCCACTGATCTGAGAGTGTCAATTGATCCTGGATCAGTGCGCCAACTATGAAACACTTGATAAACACACACCTCTGTCTGTTTTATCCACCTCCCCCTCCTTCCTTTCACCTCTTTCTCCCTCTCAATCCACTCGCCTCTCTTGCTCTACCTTCAGACAGAATTAAAAAATAATCATATAGAGGCGACATCCCAAATGCATGCAAAATCCATGGAAGGAGGCAAACAGAGCGAGATGAACCAAACTTTGCCCAAGGTGGTGCAAATTGAAGGAAGGAGGCATTAGTTCCAGTTGAAACTTGAGAGAGAAATGTTCCCAACGGTGTATCAGCTTCAAGCAACATGCCAATGAAATCCTGCCATGTAGTATTTACAGCAGCGAAAAATGTCCATTGGGGATTTCTGGCAAATAACACTGACCGATGACACATCCTAAGAGCTAGATTACCTAGAGAAGACACTGCTCATGCTGGCTGCTCAGCCTGTTGCAAAAGGATTAGAAAGAAAGCACAACAGAGGAAATGCATAATGCTGAAGCGCAGCTTAGTTTCTCATCTTTCCTCACCTTTATAGTAAAAAGAAGTCAAGGAAGCAATTATCATAATGGCTGCCACTATCAGCCTGCTGCTTTCAGCTGCTTTGCGTTGTCTGCGTGCCATCACATTAACTTGGCTGCTCATTTTTCAAGTCAAAGGATCAGACTAATGCAAAGCGGGAATTATTTGCACACCTGATGTCTCTTGATGTCCCGCGGTGCTTTGATTTGATTTGATTTGCACATTTTTCAAGTTCTTTGTATTTTTATAAACAATGTCCTCAAGTGGTGCAACCTTGCAGGTACAAGAGGCTAGTTTAAAGGAAATGTTAGACGTTTGCTTTGTTGTCGAGAGTTGGGTGAGAAGATCGATACCACTCTCAAATTTGCCCATTATGTTTGAAGCTGGAGCCAGGAGACGGTTGTCTTGGCTTACAATAATGACTGGAAACAGGAGCAAACAGCTGCCGTGGCTCTGTCCACACGCGACAAAAAGCAGTTTTCCTCCACAAACAAGACTGCAAGCAACATGCAAGAATTGGTATTTTTGTGATTCGGTGCCCCTACAGTTTCTCAGTACAAGTTCACTTCTACACCTCTATCGTAAATATGGACAGCTGTGCACGTGCAGTTGCAAAAAAACTAGTGAACTGACAACTCTGCTAACACAGCCAGACTTCAAGCACGTGCAACACAAGACATAAGCCAGGTAATATACATAATCTAACAGCAAAAAGGCGACTGCCAGCCTTTTCTTTCACGAAGCTCCTGCCAACAGGTAGAAGCCAGTCCGAGATTTACTGTTGTCTCTCGGCTTTTGCTCACTCACTCTCTTTTTTTTTTCTTCTTTGCTTCGTCCATCAATGTTCTCTTCAGTCTCTTTGGCTCTTTTCATGATGTCCGTAAACGCTGCTGAGCCTTGTTCTGTTGCCCGCTCGCCCATTCCAGCGCCGCTCCCAGCCAGCGTTCCCTGCTGGGTCATCACAACCCGAAATCCACCTTCTCTTCCCAGCAGTCCGTGGTAGCAGTGAGAACACAAACACTCCCTGCTGCTCCGAGCTCGGACTCCAGTCTGGGAAGAGTCAGCCAGCTGCACGGCTAACTGAGCTAACTAACTAATGGCAGCTACAGCTAGCAGCAGTTAGCGGTCACTTTAGGAACAAGCAAAGCTAACTGTGTATCAGGAAATTCCATAAAGGGTGTCAAATTCTGAGACTGAGCAGCCAGTTTCGCCAAAATCCGCTATGTAGTTGGTGTTGGGTGACGTAGTGCCGTGAAGTGTGACGCACTTCTTGCATGACATCGCATCCAGCAACCTGAGTGACATAATGGCAGAGTGGGAAGGAAAGAGGCACCGTTCTCCCTGTTTGAAGTCTGTGTACCATAAAATGATTCTGAAGCTGCTTTTCAAGGTAAAAAAGCTGCATAATGTTGCTTTAATGTGTTAATTTGTGAGATTCAGTAGTGCTGCTTTATGCTAAGCTAAGATAACCAGCTGCTGGCTGTAGTTCGTTTTTGGTGTACAAAGATGAGAGCGGTATCAATCTTTTGATCTAACTCTCAGCAAGAAAGAAAATAAGTGTATCTCCCAAAGTGTCAGTTCCTTTAACGGTGCAGTCAGGGATTCTGCAGACAGATAACTGATGGTTGAGTCTTGTTCTCAGGTCGTCCGATAGCGATGTTTGGGCTTTCCCAGACCTCAAATATTTTTCTCTTACTGCACCTTTGAAAGGGTGGGACTTTGGTCTCAGCTAGAAACAGTAACCCACAAATTCCACCAGAATGGCTGCATCATGTTCCGGCTGCAATGTGGCCACTGGTGCTGATCTAAGCCATTCCAGACAGTTCCTGTGATTCCAGCAGAAGCACCTCAGCGTGCTTCAGAAGCTTCCCAGAAGCGGCACTCCGCTCTGCTCGGTGGAGGATACGCGCCTCATCTATTTTTAACTGAGGCCCCATCAAGCTGCACCGAGCAGATTGAGCCAGGCAGGAAGTCAGAGAGAGAGAGTCTAGTTTCAAAATTAAACGCTCTGTCCGGACTCCTGGACGTAAAGCCTATCAACAATAAACACAAAACAGACTAAAAAAAACCCCAAAAACATTTAACTACATGCCTACTTACCCAGGCAGAAGCACAAATATCAGGGAAAAGTGGCTAAATCAACAAAATCTGAGCAAGTCAACAAGGTCGGGCAGGCAAAACGCTCTGCACTTCTGAAACGCTCTCAGTGGGGTATGAAACCCTGCAGAGGAATAAAAAAAAAAAAAGTAGTCGCAGCCAGAGCGCCACACAGCCGTGCCCCATGGAAGCTCCGGCTAAGAATTAAAACTGCAGGAGAACTAAAGCAAAAATGCACACCTGTTCTTGTGATGTGTTTGCTCGCAGGTAAACATCAGACGAAAGACAAGAGACCCACCCAATCACTGATCTCTTGCAGTCTTATACGAATCATTGTTTGCTGAAAATCATTGAATTAAAAATAAAAAGATTGTGACAGATTGTGTTCTGACTGTCTCCTCCTTCCTCCAAAAAAAAAATATATATATATAGTATGGAGCCATAACAGTTACTAATAAAGTACCAGTGTTTGCATGCCTGTACTATTATATGCTTGGTTTATTGATTTTTATTTATCTTTCTATGGGTGAGAGACAAAAGGCCAATTTCTGAATCACACAGGGGATGTTTTTCATATATTTACTTCATTAACCTCAAAAATAAATTGGATTTTTAACTTCTTTGTATTTGCGTCCCTTTCTTCTCCCCGCGCTTGTCTTCCATTACGCATGATTATTTTAAGGACACACGGAAAAATATAGAGTTCAGATGAAACAAAGAGAAAATGCAGAAAAAGCCTTCTTTCAAGTGCTCGATTTCAAACGTCTCTCCTGCAGTCTCTCGGTCCTGTGATGGTTGTTGTTAATACATTCTCCAGAGAGCCTTCCAAGACACCAAGAAAACTTTGACTGATGCGATGTGGATCAATAGTTTTTCAGAAAATGTCAAAAAACATTTCACGCTCTGCATTTGGAGTACCGTCTCGCAGTGTTTTCAGCAGTCATTGTCAGTTTGTCTCGTTCTCTGAGAGTCTGAGTGGGGATCTTATCATCAATTTCAATATTTTTTGTGCCTGTTTCACTTAGGGCTGCTTAACGCTGTGCTTAGTGTGGTTTTAATGAAATGATTTACAAGTTACAGTCATTTTCACCACATTCGAAGTCTGCCTACTCAGTATACTCCCACTAGGCGAGCGCGTCCCCGTCCACCGTGGTTTGTAAATCACCAGAGATCCATTACCTTGTTAAATTGTACAGAGGCAGATAGCCTGTCTGATGTCGGCTGATATGCTTTTATTGAAAGGAAGGAAACCACACATGACAAATAAATAATATTACAGGCAGGCTAGAAAGAAATATACAGATTTGTTTTCCTGGAGAGGGAATATGTTTGCAAAACCTCAGATTCTGAGTATTTGCAGAGCATGTCTACTTTTATAGTCTGCACACTTTGTAAAATGAGCATTTTAGGGTACATTTCACTGAGGAAAACATGCATGCCCGGTCTCTTGACATTTTATTGAATGAACACAACTTTAGATCTACTGTAAAGAATAAGATCTTTGTGCATAACGGATGAGAAATAAGCAAAGTGCTACGTGGTGGGGACACAGCTTGAAAAATGATGGAGTTTCACGTTGGACTCGGGGAGTCCAGGTGTTAAGGTGGGCAGATGCATTTGCCTTCCATGCTGGATAACCTTGGTTTAGTTCTTGAATCTAAAATTTTTCTGATCCCCCCCGAAGATTTTATTTTTTAATCAGGAGCAACCAACCAAAACAAATATCCTCATTCATCCTTATTTCTCCGGTGGAAAGTTAATCGTTAGCTTACAAGTGAATGTACGCCGTCCAATTTGTGCTACTGTCTCATAATCTTTCACAGCGGAGGAAAGTCATTTTTATGTTATTTTGTCGACGTCATATAAGATGCATTTCAGAGTTTGTGCTCATTTTCTGAAATTGTTTTGTGATGGCGGGAGCATTTGTCCTCACATGTGGAGGGAAAGTAGAGCCCACCTCTGTCTTTCTGCAGAGTTTTCCAAGATGTAGGTAAATTACGTTAGCGCTAACATTTTTCATTACTCAGAAATGAAAAACACAGGAGAAACAAATGGATCCAAAGCATCCAGAAGGATGCAGGCTCACATTTTAAGTTTGGGTTTAATATACCAGGACCATTAGTTGATACCTAAGTGGCTCATAAATTACAGAACACAATAAAACACAGCTTTGTCTTCCGCAGAGCAGAAAAGTCTCTTTAACTAAAAAAAAACTGCAGCACAACAGCACGTAAAATACAAAACCGATATGGTAACAGGATGCAACTGGAGTGTGAAACACAGCACACCAGAAAATATGAATCCAATATTTAAAGCATAAAATAGTCGTAAGTATAAAGAAGTAAAATTTTCCTGGCAGTATGCAGAAGTCACTCAGCTTTGTCTGTGGTGTCCCAACTATTTTGCCGGTTGTAACTATTCCAGCATCTCACCCCTCAGTCTGCAGCTCAGGTGACTGAACCCATGATGTCAAGTGGGATGTTTGCACACTCTGAGTTTTGTAAACCATTTTTAAGTCTTACTGACTCACTCTGACACTGTTGAGTCTCCTCAGAAGAAACTCAGACAGTCTTCATAGGTGCACTGAATTAATATTAGTCAGAGGCAAACTGCTTTGGTTGAGAGTACGGCTAAAAGCCTGATATGTAAATGTAATGTCCTCATTTGTTTCCCTTTCTTTGTCTTGATTTCTGTGTTCCGGCTTCTCCGCCTGTCTTTATCTACCTCACGTCCATCCCCTTGTCTCAATGTCTCTCTATTTCGCTCGCCGTCTCCCGGTAGTCTCGCATTAACGTAGGAACCCATCTGTTTTCATGCTTTCCTAGCTGTCTAATCTCTTCTATTAGCAGCACTGGGTCTTTTTTCCTCCCCTCATCCATCCACCCATCCACTCCCACACACTCCCTCCAGGGTATCTCCGGTTCCTTAAAAGGGTCTTAAAATAAATTATCGAGAATTAAGGCCTTAAAACGTATTAAAATATCCTGCATTGGCTACAGCTATCAGATCATTTGTTTTCACCATGGAGTGACAGGTTCCTTTGCTCGAAATGTTCACGCTCAGATTAATGCAGGACAGGATTAGCTGTACATTTTTTTTTTGTCATTGTATCTGCTTTAATAAACACAACTGGGCTTTGTGTCCCTTAACAATTAATTTCCTGTTTTGCGTTATCTTTATCTGGGCAGTTGTAGCTGCAGAACTCTCATTAGCTCTGCTCCACTGGAACCAGGCTGGTTTTCTCAGTTCGTCCCTTTGTTTTTTTTAAGCGTAGTGTTTATATCACTTCCACGTAGCTTTTAAAAAGTCTCTTAAATGTTCCCTCCTCTGTGTCTCCGTCTCTTTGTATGGCCTCTCATCTGTACAAAGCAGGGTCGAATTAAACTGGTATCAATGGCTTTCCACGCCTGAATAGCGATAAAAGTCGTCTCGAGCTTTCGATATACCGCAGAGGACTGGATTGAATTGATGTGACCCTGCGATTATGCAACATCAACATCAACATTTCATATATCACAGCTTTGGCTTTGATTTCTCATCGTTTTCCACATTATTTATGAACAAGAATATTGTTATAAATTAAATCCAAGGTCTCTGCCCCTCTATGCACCGCATCCCTTCTCTCCACAATGTAATATCTACCACTCTGTCTCCAAACTCTCCATCCATCCCTCCATTTCTCCTCCTCTCCTCTATCCACTACTCTCCTCTCTCTCTCCAGTCTTTCTGCCGTCTGGATTTGCCATCTCTGATCTTGCCGCGGTACAGTTTCTACCCAGCAGTGTGGCGGCCGTCACTGCGAGAAGTTGTCACTCATCATTTTCTTCCTCTTCGTCTATCTCTCATCACGCTGTTTGTCCATCCCTCGCTCCCCCTGCTCCCTCCACCCATCCTTTTTTTGTCAACTCTCAACTCTCAGAAGCCCGGTGCATGCTGTGCAGCGTTGGAGCGCGGTGGCGAGGAGTCCTGATTTTCTCTCCTTTCCAGTCTCGTCTCTTCAATCAACTCTCTTACTTCTTTCCCTTCCAATCCCTGCTGTTGTATTTCCGTCTTTTTCTCCTCACTCTCATCCCTCCGTCTCTTGCCGTATCAGCTCTGTCTGCACTTTGCTGCTCAGGCCAACTGCATTTATGACTTGCTACTCCATCTTGCTCCATCATTTCCAAAGTGGATCATTAAGGGATTTTCAGGCATTCTTTTTCCTCCACCCAGCTTCGCTTTTTAGGTCCCAGCAGTCTTTTATTTTGCTTTCTGAATCTGTCTGTGTGTCCTTCGCATTTCCCTTTTTGGCGGGACAATTACAAAAAAGCACCAAGCAAGAATTATTTAGACGGTCATGTGTGGGAGATGGCAAAGCTCCATGTCAACCCAAAGGAGCAGAGCGTTTTCAAAAATTACTTTTTATGACAAGTAAACAAATCACATTAAAGCAGCTTTGGAACCGGATCTCTTATAATCTCAACAATATTTGTGTGACTTTGACAAAGGAAACTGCTGTTCACATCCTGTGTCCTCAACCAAAAGTCAAAATTGGTTTCTTTTAACCATGACTGTGATCTTTCTCTCAGCATAAGGCTGCACCAATCAATATTTTTCTGTTAACAATAAATTAATCGACTATGTGTGATGTGAAACGAGCCACGTTCATGGAGAACTAGCCCCCAACTTTGCAGCTGATGTAATAAACAAACCGAACCCCTGACAATGTCTGCAAATAGTTGGTGAAGCTACTGGAGCATTTAGCAGCTTCAGACTCGTCTATTTTTCCTAAGGAGTTGGTGGAGACCAAAATGGAGCTAAAAGGAAAGTGAACCATGCAGTTGCCTGCTGGACAGAAACACGATTTCAAGTGAACGCTAATGTTGCTCCTGAGGATGAGGAAGTATTGGCCAGACCCATTTTCTTTGATGATAAAATGTCAGTTTTTGTGTTTAAAGCCAGTACTCCTTCTTATGCCTATGAGGATTCCTTAATTTTACCCTTAACCTTGAGTCATTTTTGAGCCTAAATTTAACCTGGTGTTACACATGTTTGGAACACTCTTTTGCGTTCTCAAAGGCACTGAAAAGTAATGTTTTTATGCCTATATGGGTTCGTGCTTGGAAAATGCACAAATGAGGCAAAGACTTACTTTGTTTACTTTGGAGGACTCGTTTTTTTCTGTCCCATTTCTTTCATAAACCGATGCAAGCAGCGTGTAAGGATGACTGTGGACATCATGACACGGCCCATCTTGAGACTATTTTCTTTGTTGTATCATATCAACTCTTTAGAGTCTCATCCCTCCTGCTAGTCTTCTCCACAAGAATGTTGCCTCCACTTTACAGCTTTTCTCCTCCTTCCTCTCTTTCTGTCCCTTGTCATCAGGTTTAATCTTTCCTCCACTACATACCGCCATCTTTCTATATTCTCTCTCCTCAAAAGGCAAGATCGTCATGTCTCCCCCTCTTGTTTCTCTCTCCATCTGCTGCACTTTGAACAGAAGACATGGTTGAAGGGTTGAATTCTGAGCTCCCATCATCCTCCTCTCCCCTCCCTGTCTTTCAACTCTCTGTCTCCCAAAGTACAGCATCTGCTGCTCATGTTGGACCACTGCAGTGGGGAGTTTCTGCT
The DNA here is from genome assembly GCF_017976325.1 of Chelmon rostratus. Lineage (NCBI taxonomy): Eukaryota > Metazoa > Chordata > Actinopteri > Chaetodontiformes > Chaetodontidae > Chelmon > Chelmon rostratus. The sequence continues at coordinate 22,069,918 of NC_055669.1, forward strand.
CCATCTCACTACCCCCTCCTCCTCCTCCTCCTCCTCCTCCTCCTCCTCCTCCTCCAATACTCTTCTCAATTCCCTCCAAAGTAGCGGTAGGCCTTTAAGTGTTCTATCATTGCAGCGAAGGGCCTCACTTTCTATCTCTCGCCTCTCCACTGTTGTTGAAGCTCCATCTGGAGTAAAGACTTGCTGATCTTTCCATTTGTCCTTCCCCACCTCCCTCCCTCATCCTCTCTCGCCACTATCTGTTGTCTGTTGCAAAAATGTTGGCCCTTTGCGATGAAAACTTCTCAGCCCATATCCGTCCCTACTCTCGCCATTCTTAACTCCATCTCTCTATCACTTCACTTCTGCTGTTAAGTGTTGTTTCAGTGCACGAGGGAGTCTTTCTGTCTCTCTCAGCACCCTTGTGTCTAGTTCTCCAGCTCTCCCATCCCTCCCTCCATCTGCACCAGACTCTCCTCGTTTCACTCCCAAGTAGTCAAGTCTGTTGTGTGATGTTGGACCATTAAAAAGAGACAGACTAGAAAAAGTTGGAGCTAGCATTTTAGCTCTTTAAAAGTTTCTTTCAAATCATCTGACTTTAACTATCATTTTTGCTGCATTTATTTCATCATGTCAAATAAAGAAGAAAATGTATTTTTATTGCAATTATAGCCTGGTAATGTCAATGTCTTTATACTCAAACCAGCTGCTGTGCATGCTCCTTTTCACTCTTCACAATGTTTTGAACCATGGGCTTGAGCCAACACAGTCAAAAGCAATCATTAGCACCAAAGCTCCATGTTTATAACGTCAGTGTTTATTTACAGTGTCATTTTTTTTTCCCACCACCGCCGTCCCTCTCACCTAGTTTTTCTTTTCAAAATATGAGGTCTGTTGTGTGATGTTGGAGCAGCGCGCAGAGGAGTGGGAAGTCTCTCTTTTCAAAATATTATTAAGCCGGCCAGGCTTACCAGGCAGTTATGCCGTCAAGTTACACAAAATGGATTATTAAAAAGCTGAGGCAGTTTTTCTTTAAAAAGTCGCTGTTTGAATTGGACACATTGATGCACTTTAGCCCATCAGACTCTGAGGTTTATTTTTGTCCTCTGCTTTCATTTGTTGCATTTATTGAACACTTTTGGCACCATACAATATTATAATAACATGTTGTTTGCTATCTCAGTTCTCTGATGTCTTTGTTTGGGGCTTTTTCTCTTGAACAAAGCTTCTGACCCAGTGTGTACAAAGTAATTATTAGTGCCCTGTTCAGCAAAGATGTAATAGCAAACGTCTTATTGCAGCTCTGTCTCAGTCTCTTGGACGCAGTCCTATGGAACTAATCTGCATTATGATGATTTTTTTCATCAAATTAAGCACTTTTTACATTTAGTTACTGCATATTTGGGCAGATCGAATAACTGTCCAATCTCAAAAGTGTAAATGCATCCAAAAAGCATTCAAGACACACTGAATTACAGTTCCTCAGGATACATTCTAGCCAGATGTTGAAAATATTTAAATCCAAGATGCAAATTTAATCTTTACTCCTCCCAGGTGGAACTACGTCAGTGAGCAGTCTGTGGAAGAGGCCTCTACACGGTCTCTCCCCCCATGGTAACAGCAGCCTAAGTGACACTGAAAAAAGCCACCATACCTGTCAGTGAAGGAGAGAAATGTGGCTCCAGTGATTTCAACACATATGATGACACAGAAGGCGCACCAAGGTGTTGTAGCAATTATCTGATCCCTGATTGGTTCTACCACTCAATGACCTGTGTAGGTGAGAGAGCACTAACCTACACGAACATGAGGGAGGGGTGTGAACGAAAGCCCTAGAAGAATATGTAACATTTGTCTCTCCTATAATGAATAAACACTATTCATTCACATGTTTGGGGGCCCCTGATTTGATTTGCATGTAGTCTGGAAAAACCAAACTGGACTGTAGTCAGATTGGTGATCTGGCCTACAGGGATGCATTTATAAATATAAACACTGTGGATCTTATACAGATATGCAACGTTTGAAATGATATGTAAATTGTGTCATAATGAACTTAATTTAAAAAGATGTGCAAACACTTTTACTGGCAAGGCAAAAGGTTCACTCGACATATTTCATTACAGACCTATCACTCCTGGAAATGGAAGGTTTAGAGGTCATGATTTATCTACTCAAAGCAGTACGTTAAACTTAAGGAAAGATCGTGGCCTTGATTAAGCTATTGGAAAAAGCAATCACTGACTTGGAGCACATGAAGCCCTGACTTTTTAAATATTTGACCAAAACTACAATCAAAGAGCAACGACCCATGAGGAAACTCCAACGATCGACCAGCCAGTGGTGTAACTTCATCACCCAGTAAGTCAGGGACAGACTTTGGCGTTTATGAGGCTGACCCCACTTTGCAGAGGTCCAGCCCAAAAAAAAAGTCTCTTCACGCACCCAGCTCCCCAACCCTGCACATCTCATCTTCTTTCTGGACTGGAAAAAACATAACCAGCGAACATAATCGAGACAGAATTTATGTTCCCATCATTTGGCAAAGTAGGTTAGTCGTACTTGAAGATACTGACATGTTCATAGTTTCTCTTGTTCCAGTTCTCCATGCCTCTCTCCATCCCTCCCTCTCACCTCTTTTCTCTCCAAAGTACAGGGTCTGCTGTGCAGTGTTGGACCATTGCAGGGAGGAGTTGTCACTCTCAGCCACCCGGCAGGTCAGTGTCACCGTGCCCCCGACGGACACCGTCTCATCTGAGGTCACCGGCTGCAAGGGGTCTTCATCTAGGTAGCAGGAGAGAGAGGTGGAGAAAAACCATAAGACAGAGCGATAGAGAGGTGACAGAGACAAGTCAGACAGACACTGCTCTCATATGAAAATACAAGCAAAAATAGTAGCACACACCAACACACAAATCAGATAAACTCACAAAATGCATTACTCGCCTCGCTCTCTCTCTTTCTCTCTATCTCCCCCTGCCCATCTCTTTCTCCGCTTGTCAGATTATCTATATATCTCTATCTGTCTTTCTGAAAGCAAAGACACAATGCACGCACGCACGCGGACATGCTGTCAGAGGGACAAAAAAAGCAGACAAATGGCTATCTGGTTGTATGTCTGCGAGGCCAATGTAAGAGCGATGAGTCAGTAGCAGCCCTGGCACCCAGAGACTGCACGACCTGAGGGACCAGCCAAGATGAAGAGACCTCGGCAGACAGTGGCTCACGACAGGTCAAAGCAACAACAAGAGCACTGTCTTATACCTCTAATGGCTTTCTAACCCTCTTTTGTCAATATCTGTGTCAGTTTTTAACACCATGCATATGTATCGGGCTTGTACAGAACAAGCTCAAACGGGACAGGCATTATGGAAATGAGCAGGTCAGAGGGAAAGAGAAAGAGAATACAAATGACCCAGCATAATGAAGGGATTCCAAAGGCTGGAGCTGGAGCTGGAACACCACAGAAACCACTGAACGGTGAACTGTCTGGGTGTGTAACAGTATTCAAATTGGCTCAAATTATGGTATTTAACAGCACCCCCTTGATAACGGGTGATGGTGCAGGCTAATTCCGCTCTTTGCATTCAGTGAGGGTGGCAGACGATTACGTGAGTCAGAACAAGAGATGTGTACTAAAACACGCAGGCCATCGTTAGAGTAAGTAATACTGAACATGCCCACTACGGTGCGTTCTGACACGCTAAGTTGCCGCGGCCCTGAGCGCATCCGGGCATGCTTTGAGCTCCCCTCCCTTCCTGCTTGGTTCAAAACGTGCCAGACCTCACTGAACCTAATCTCAAGCAAAACAAAAAAATAAGGCATAATTGACGACAAGACCAAGCCAACAGAGGGAACATCTCATAAGAAGATATGCCTCAAAGCGGTCTCCTCACTCCTGAAAATATGGCGTGTATAAATAGTTTAATTGGAACCAAATTGTGAAGCGGGAGACAGGTTTATATTCGGTGTGGAGCGTTATCGCATCCTTGCACTGGCGGTGGAATTGATTTTTTTTTTTCTGCAGGAAGAACATCTGCTTAAGTGTGCTTCGGCGGAACTCCCATCAAGACATGAAGCGGGGAGGGGGACGCAAGCAAAGAGAGGATGCAACAGAGGAGGCGAGTAAACTAACTGCATGTAGGATCAAAAACGCATTTGCAGTACATGAGCTGAGAGCAGTAGGTAGCAAGTATGGGAATTATTTTTTAAATTTTAAAGCTGGTCCAGTTCAGCATCTCAGAAAACAAAAGTTTTTGAAAAGGAACAAAAAAAAAAAAGCACAGTTTGCCTCTGGGCTAAGAGGATGCAGAGTCATAACAGGTCTTAAAGGTAAAGCCGCTGTTCGCCAGCATTCACACGACAGTCAGAGACTTCCAGAGCCCTTCGTGTCAGAGTAAGTCGCTCCTTTGCTCTCTGTGGTGTTTTACTGCAGCCCTGACCTTGTGGTTCGTTTATCTAAGCACCATGATGGCTGAGGGCTAAATGTGTGGTCAAGTGCACCACGGATTAGTGTCTCCTTTAATAGCATCTTGGGCTAATTCTTGCGGCTGATCGCAAGAGCTCCTCTACTTGGCATGAACACTTTGGGTAAATTGGCTGTCCCAGCGCATCACTCATCAAGCCAACCACAATGAGCTCCGACAAGTTAGCCAAACTTGTGTCTTATCTTTGGCGGCTGCAGAGAGCTGGCATTTCTGACCGAGAACAACCTGTGTCCGAGGCTCAGAGTGACACTCGCGCTGGTAAAACGCTTTCAGTGGTCAATTAGCGGCTCGTCAGCGATGAACAGAATTTGAGGAGATATCTGCTTTTTAACTGAACACATTTTTACAGAATCTGGAATTTTGCCTTTGCCAAGGTCAAGCCACGCTCAATTCATTTAACTGCAATTTTCCCCTTCTTTTTAAATGTCTTTAAAACATTTATTCACAAAATACTTGTCCACACTGCATAACAACATCACGTATAGCATTATCAGCCTGTCCCATCATGTTATTAAATTGGTATAATGTTTACACAGTAAAACACCAAAACCCAGAATGTTTCTTATGGTTTCAGTATTACATGAAATGGATATTGTTGTTGGTAAATTAGGCATCATAGTATACATATTTCTGCAGACTTTAAAATTTGGATCCTTGGAAACTATGGACTTGAAAAGTGCAAACAAACCCACATTAAGTCTTATGGGCTCGAAATAAGCTTGTAATAAATAATGATTCCTCAACAGGTCCAGAGGAGCTGAAGAGGATAAATCCCATTTGTCTTTTTATCATTTGCCCATTTCAGTGTCTTTTATTTTCATTTCAAATTATTGATCTGGGGCACTGGTGGCCTAAATGTTAGAGAAGGTGCCTGGAAGATCAGTTTCGATCAACCGGCAGCATAAATCTGACAGTAAAACGCAGCACTTGTGGCTTGTTCATTAGCACTGCTGCAGTACCTTCGAGCAAGGCGCTTAACCCCAGCTACTCCGGTGGAGCTCGTTGGCCGACAGATCACAGCACTGTGTGTGCAGTGGATTATAAGGGGTCTCAGTTAATGCAAGCTAATAAATAAAGGTTAACCTCGCTCTTATTGAGCATGCGGCCTACATGTTTTAATGATAATTAAACTGCACTCAGAATCTAAGGCTCCACTAATGCATACAAATCACTCGATGTTGTACAGTACACAAGCATGGCGGCAACCTTGTTACAATGCCGGTCAAATATTAATCACAGTTATGTTTGTTTTAATTTAGTTGGAGCACAGTGGGGGTAGAATTTACCTGCATCATGTATAAATGTTTTAGCAAGATTTCAAATAGACGTGAGCAGTCGTCATGTGGTGCGATGGGTGGGGCTAGCTGCAGCGGGCATTAAGAGGGGCCCCAGAGAGATTAGGCTATTTGAAAATCCTGACTGCCCTGATGGCACACCCAACCCATCGACCGGTCCAAACTGGTTGACACAAACACTATGCAGAGTCACTCGCCACTAGCATATGACCCCTCTAAGCCTCAGATACAGATACAGCTGTTCTTCTTAGCTTTGAAGCTACTTAAGAGCAAAGTTAAAGGGGGGAAATTAAGTTCAGCCAGAGTTTAAACGGTTAAGTCAGGCTAAACACCCGAGCTGCAAAAATGAAAAGAGAGACCTATCTATCCTTAGCAGACGTTGAGTTAAACAGTGTGGCTTGCTCTTCTTTCTTCTCTCCTCACATCCACTCCCCCCACCTCAAGCTGTAAGCCCGACGAAGACACGGGTATTTAAAGCAACACAATTTACACTTTTCCTCACTGGCAACAAGGTGAGAGCACGCAGAGGTAGAAGGCTGGTTGGGATATCAAGCCGAGGGAGGGGAGCGGAGAGAGGGGGAGAAAGATGGATGGATAAGGGTATGTAGAGGAGGGTGGGTGATAAAATGAGGCAGGAAACAGAGTGTATGTGTGTGTGTGTGTTAAAAAGGGAGGGTGTGGAGAGAAGAAGCCAGTGAGACAACAGAAGGAGTGTGAGAAGCTCGAGGGCCCTCCAATGATGACAAAGAAGAAAGAGGGGGGGAAACTTCAGGGAATAGTTTCAACATTTTTTTTTTTTTTTGAAAATAGGCTATTTGCTTTCTTTCTGAGACTCAGATGAGAAGATCAATATCCATCTCATGTCTAAGCGTTACATAAAGAGCTGCAGTCAGGGCATGCTTAACCTAGCACAAAGATTGGATGCAGGTGGCAAACAACCAGCCTGCCCAAAGAGAGAAAATACACCAAGCACGCACTCACTATTAGTTCCTTCACTACAAAGAAGCAAGCCACACACTGTCTCCTGGATGTTCCACTCGGTCCCTCATATCTGAGGCTCCAAATTCTATTCAGTCAAGTCGGGTTGTTGATTGTTGTCTCTGGTCTGGTACGGCAGCTTTAAGGCTGTTTGAGTCACACACATTTTATTCATGTCTAATTATCTTTAGGTTTCTGTAGTATCAGGTCTTTACTTTTTTCTTTTGTTTCAATTAATGTGTGCACGTCAGGTTTCCACCCTGTGTTCGGGATAATGTTTTGGACCCAAGACCACGTCTAATTTGAGCTGTGTCTTGGCAAACAACGCATGCCGTACAATAAGAGCATGATACCGGCCTACTCATTAAAATGAAAATTGCTCAAGTGTATGAGCCAAAGTTTCCTCACTTCCTGGAAGAGCTGTAAAAGATAGCTGATTGACAGAAAATGAATTGCAAAACACTGTGAAAATCGTTTAAGTTAGTGCTCAAACAAAAGTGTCCGACGTGACTGTTTGGTTCTCAAATATGAGAATTTGCTGCTTTTCTTGGTTTAACATGAATGAAAACTGAATGTCTTTGGCTTTTGGACGATTGGACATTTGATGACGTCACCTTGGGATCAAAAATATTGTGATGAGCTGTTGAGCAACGAATGGATTAATCTAGAAAATTAACAGCAGATTAATCAACGATATAATGCACATAAAAAATAGCTTTTATAAGCTTTGGGAAGGTTTTGCAGATATAAAGTCTTAATGAGGCGTCCTGTCTGTTTCACAGACATCTCTTGTATAACGGAGTTCCTGCTGGGAAAGTCCAAGTCAACAGGGGTTTTTTTGATGCAGTACCATGGTTTCCCTCCGGGGGAAATTGGCAGCACAGCTGACTCGCAGTGCCATATCCAGCTCCCCCAGTTCACCCTGGAACAACTATGAGTCTTGTCATTACTGTGAGCTTTGCCAGGTTTGGTACCATTGAGCCTGTACAGAAAACCAAAATCAGGTGCTCACTAACCGTCTCTGGCAACCTGTAGCTGTCGAAGCTTCACTGGGTGGATAAATAAACTCCTCCTAAAACAAATCCATTTTTTACAATTCTCTTCATGCATCAGCTCGTACACTGTACGAGAATCATAAGTCAGATTGAGAGGTATTGATAGGCTTCAGTCCCTAAAAAGAACAGCAAAAAATTCAGATCACCTTGGCCATCTTCATGTTCACCCCCTCTCTTCCTTCCTACTCCATCTGTCTCCCTCCATCTTTTCCCCCCTCCTCCTCTCCATCTGCCCCGATGTCCTCCTCGGTTTCCTCTCGTCCTCCCTCACCTCTTCGCCCTTCTGTCGAGCCTCCACCCTCTCCTCCCCGATCAACTCGTTTACTTCTCGCCAAACCTTAATTCCTTCTTTCTCTCCTTTTTTTGTTCTCCCGGGGAAGCTTTGCTGTGTTGCCGCTAATTAGCACAGGTTAATGAACTTTATTTACTGCCTGGGCTAGGTGTGTGTGTGTGTGTGATGAGGTTATTATAAACGTGTTTGTCCATGTGTGGGTTGTGCGAGCTGTGTGCATTTCTGTGTATTTGCTTGTAAGGGTGTAGGTGTAGTTGCTTTGCAGGTGATTACCTGAAAGTGTGTTAAGCACATGCACCTTTCCTCTTGCGCGTGCGAGAAGCCTCAAGAAGCCTATTATCGATGTTTGTGTGGATCTGTTTGCAAGCGTGTGTTTGTGCTCAAGTGCAGCAGTATTTGTTTTGTGGGGAGGAATTTATCTGCGGACGAGTGTGTGGGATGAAGTATCTGTGTGATTTATGAGATGGGTTTTATCTGCATGTGTGTTGGCATGTGCGTGTGTGTGTGTGTGTATGTCTGCAGCTGCTGCACACACAGTATGTTGTGCCACGGTGTGTGACAGACAGCATCATGTGTCTTTGTGCTGCTGATGCTGTACACATTTGATGGGAAATCCAGCCAACAGTGAGCGGTTTGATATGGCATGGTATGATACAGGCCATTACACACACACAGAGGCATCCACTGGCACACACGGCAAGCATGCTGACACGCCCCCTGAGTCACACATGGGAGCGTGCACACACACGCACACACACACACATGCAGGCACACACACGCACACTCTCATAAAACATACAAACAGGAAGACATACATGTTAGTCAAGCACAAACAACACCCACGCTTACAGAAAAACACAAAAACCTAAAATGTGCTTGAAAATGCATGAAATACAGTTGGACTCACAAAGCAAATGTGCAAACATATGCACACAAAAGGCACAGAGGAAACACACACACACACACACACACACACACACACACAGCAACCTCCCCCACACCATCCATCTATCTATGCCCAGCTGTCCCCGACTAAGACCCATCCCCCTGGGTGAGTGTGTGTGTGTATCTTTGAATATATATAAATGTGCGTGTGTGTTTGTGTGTGTGTGCCCTTCTGCCCACCTCTAACCTTTTTCCTTTTTTTATCTCTCTCCATCCCTTACCCCCCCGCCTCGCACGCCTGTTGTGAGTCAAAAGATGCAAATTCAAACCAGATATTTGAAAATTTGCCCCGTGAATGAAAAAAAGCAAAACATCTGCAATGTGAACCCCCCCCCCCCCCTGCTCCTTTTCACTTTGAGACAAACACTTCTCCGGCCTGTGAAGTGCGGAACAGAGCGGGTGTAGCAAAAGGCTTTGTTTTCCGGCTGATTTTCGCGGCTTCGCAGCCTTTAATAGAGAACCGGTTGTTGCAATTCTCATTCTCTTGTCCTGCCTCCGTCATCTGGGGGCGAACAAATTACTTATAATCTTTGAGGGGTGTAGGTGGGTGGGGAAGTGGAGGGGTGGACGGGATTGGGCTGTGTATTTGGGATTTAAGCACCCCGCCTGCCATTTTAGCACAAACAAACTCCTTAGCCCTTAGTTTTTCCTCCAGCCCGCCTTTTTTCTCAGGGCGGAGGGTTTAGGGGGATTCTGGGACCAAAACAGCCCCCACCCATGAAGTACCCCCTCCAACTACCACCAGCAGCCCTGCAACCCCACCCCTCCTCTGCTGCCTGTCAAACATAGTTAGCTCAGAGCTCAGACAATCCCCCTCCACCTCTTCGTCTTCATCCTCCACCACCTCCCCCCAACACACACACACACACACATCACTACCATCACAGCCCAGCAGTGTATCTGCAGCAGCAGTGAGGCGCCAAACTGGCCGCCCCACCCTGCCACTGGAGCAGCGCTATGAGAAAGAAAAGAGAGCGCGGGTTGAGCAGAGGGGGGGGGGGGCAGCAGAGGGGTTCAGCTTGCAGAAAAGGGCAGCGGCATCACTGCTGACAAAAGAAAAAGAATAATGATTTGCCAGGAAGAGAAAGACTGAGAGAGTTGGGGCGCCGAGAGAGAGCAAGAGAGAGAGAAAAGCACAGGGGAATAACAGAGGGAAAGAGGGACAGAGAGTGAGAGGTGAGCGAAGGACATGGCAGAAATAAGCATATATAGATAGATGAGACCAATGAGGAGAGATGACAGGGTGACTTAGAAAGGGGACAAAAAGAGTGAAAGAGCATAAAAACACAATGAGAGCGAGATGGAGGGAAGTAGAGCAGAGTGGAAAGACAAAGTCAAAAAAAGGAGACAAAGGGATGGACGAGAAGTAAGACTGAAGGGATGCTGAGAGAAGTGGTGAGGAGGAGAGAAGGACCAACAGTGATCGGATGAGAGTCAAAGGATAGGTTCAGTTTTTTTTTTTTTTTTTTTTTAATCCAATAAGCATGCTGAAAGAGTTTCCGGCTCCTGTAATCATTCAATCCTCCGCTCCATACGGGTCTGAAGTGATCTCTCTCTGAGGTGATTTCACTGTAAGTGATGGGGGACAAAATCTTCCATCCTTACTCTAAAGTTCAGCTGGTTAACATAATACGTCAGCGGTCTAAATTATTCAGACCAAGTGGGTATCTTCCTAAGTTTGAGTCTTTTCAGCGCAAAATTCCCTCTTTGTGTGTCCTTGTTAAGTGTTTCCTTGCTCAGGGAAGGATACTACCTGGTAGTCACATGTACAAGCCTGGATCACTAACCAGGCAAGGCGGGCAACTTCTCGAGGGCGCCGGACCACCAAAAGCTACAGATTCACCACAAATCAATTCGTTTTTTTAATGAGAAAAGTCACAAATTTGCACCACTGAAATAAAATAGCAACTGAGGCAGGTTCTGCACAGCCTTGTGTCCTACAAATTACTTCCATACTGGATGATTCTGCACATCACGGTTATGTCCGATACCAAGGTTCAGTGCCAATGCAATAAAGAGTGAGGCCCATTTGTAGCGACAGTATGGATGTGGACATCAGGATGGTGGATGGGTGTGCAGCAAATCCAACTTTTTATGCAGGAGACTGGTTGATGTCCCACTGCAGTTCTGCAGTTAGTGTTCACTTTTTATTATCTTTCCCTAACCTGAACCAGGCATTAACCTTACCCTCACCATACCTTAACCACAGTTTATTTGCCATATCCACAATCCTAACCTTCACCATGCTGTAGTTGGCATGTAGCCAATTTGGAAAACATTTGTCTTTGGGTTCTTGCAGGATCATCCATCAGGCGATAGAGTTGTTCTGCATTATCATCTGATTTTGTGGCCCTGTCCTGTAGAGGTGTGTTTGGCTGGACAAACAGGTAAACATCCATGCAACTGGCAGAATGAAGACACCCACTTGATTTGGCTACTAAGACTGCTGAAACTCAATATTAGCTCCAGAAAGCGTTTTTGCACAGAATAAGGTCTGGATTTGGTCATGTTAGGCAGATAAGGCTTCACATTCAAACATATACTTTAATGTGGTGCATGCCTTATTCAGTCACTCATTATACTGAAATCCATTAGTCAGCTACTGTTGCATCATAATTAGTTCTATAATCATCTCTCTGTAGTGTTTTGATACCTTCCTTGCATTGTAATGCACTGTAAACCACTTTGGCAATTGTTCATTATCTGACAGCTGTGCCAGCTAAGCTTCTTTAAAAATGAATCAATTGGACACAGACAGACAGACACTGAGAGATATTTTTGATTTTAAAGAGACGAGCCCTTTACTGCACCACTGTGCACGCACAGCTCCAAAGAACCTCACCCACCAGATATCATCGTTTGATAAGAAAAAGGAAAACCAAGTTTTATCTGTCCATCAGCGCACACACACACACACACACACACACACACACACACACACACACACACACACACAGGAAGATAAAGAGAGTGAAATCTTTAATGCCTTGGCAAATGCACTGACTGCCCCTGCCAATAGGCCACTTAAAGAAATGAGTAGTCAATTACCAGAAGTCTGCCCTTTTTACTAAGATCACTGGACCCACTATGGTGAGCGTCAGAATCTGCACTCACTCTCTGTCTTTAGCTCACACTGTCTCGCTCTCTGTACAGACAACACCCATCTTTCAAAATAGCAATAACAGCAAGGCTGGAAAAAGTTTCTGGTCTCTTCTGGGAAATGCACAAGTGCAATCACACACACACACACTCTTACATAAGCATGAAATTGACGTGCACACTGGGTGATAATTTAATATCGTCATTTGTCTTTCAGTGGAATCATATCATGATGATGTTAGTGTTCCACCAAATTCTGTTATGTAGATTAATGATTCTAAGCAAACGGTGATTAAAAAATAACAAAATTAATGTTTCACATGTTTGACGCAAAGCTTAATGACAGGTTGTGGCTCATTGCTCTGAACTTCAGATCATTTTGTATGTGAGCTTGCATAATTGCCCATGTCACACATGCACTCGATGCCAAAGATACATGTGGACGCTAGCCCTGTGCATTTTATCTTACTGCTGCAGTGTGGTTCAAATACAGAAAGTAAGGTCAAGTTCTTCACTTCCCGTTGTGTCCATCGTCAGTGCTCGACCTCACTAATGCTCTTGTGGCTGAATGGGAGCAAATCCCTGCAGCCAGGTTGAAAAGCCTTCCCAGAAGACTGCAGGATGTTATTGCAGCAGATTAATGCCCATGGTTTTGGAGTGGCAGGTTCAGCAATTACATAATAGTGCGATGTTTACGTGTCCACATACTTTTGGCCATGACATGTACATATTTATTGTTAATATGTTCAAATGGAAAATGTGACATTGTCTTTAACCATGAAAGCCATCTGTGTAAGAGATCCAAACCACTCTGCACCTGTTATTCCATAGCATGCCCAACAACACATGAAAGATATATGCACACACAGAGGCAAGCAAAGTCACCACATTCAAACTGCGCACATACACACGCGCGCACACACACACACACACACACAGACACACACACACACAGACAAACACACTATCCACTCGTAAAACCTTCCGATAACAGCAGAGACTTATACACCAGGCAAAAGAAGGATACGGCTCTCGATGCCCGGGTAAGGGCCAAGATTAGAAAATGGGAATAGTCCTAAAGCTCCAGCAAAGAGAGAGGCTGAGGAGGATGAAGGAAGAGAGGGAGGAAGAGAAGGAGCGAGAGAGAAGGGTGAACCAGTGAGCCAAGGGTGACCAGGGAAGATATGCTTCAAATTAAATCATTTGGAACAAAAGAGGATTGTTGCCAAGCAACCCAGCCAGAACGGGGTTACCAGGGCAACTGAGGTGACCCGAAGCTTGACCTAAGAAATGAAGTCGCCCTTGTCGTCCATCGGCACACGCACACACGTGAACACACAAAAGCACACATCCACCTCTCGCTCTCTATTGCCTTCAAGGTCCGTCCGACAAACGCAAACAGACAGCGGGTTTCTTGTGGAAAAATGCAGAACACAACGGAAATGTCACCCCGTGGCACAAACAAAAAGCAGGGCTTTCAATCAAGAGGGGTTTTTAGAATTGAGAGGGGATGAGGTTAGGCAGCTAATGGATGACGTTAGCCAAAATCAACAGCTAGTGAAGCACAACAGATAAACTGTCCAATGTCCAAGATGAGCTTGTAGAATAAATAAATAGAGCTGCATTTTTCAGAGGGTTTTGGCAGCACTGTGAGTACACAAACACTGTTTTGAAATGATGGAAAGATCCCAGACTCTCCTTTAGTGAGGCAAAGGATACACAATCCTTATTTAAGAGACTATTAGAGAGGCTTTAGAATAGACGGCATTTACACTGAAATACCATGGCACTGTCCTTAGAATGAAAACAATAAAGAGATCTACTGCTACTGGATATTTGAAGCCAAATCAGAAATTTGACGGATGAAAAAAATCTAACAACATAAGAGTTTTCAGTTTTATCCTTCAACTTAAAGGTCTAGCGTGTCGGATTTAGTGGCATCTAGAGGTGAGGTTGCAGATTACGACCTTCCCTTCCAAGCATGTAGGAGAACCTGTGGTAGCTGCTAGAAGCACAAATACCGCAAACAGTGTTCTCTATATCAGTGTCTGGTTTGTCCATTCTGGGCTACTGTAGAAACATGACAGTGGACATACAGAGCTCATTCTAAAATAACGAAAACATGACTCTTATTTTCAGGTGATGAAGCACCAATAAAAACAGACTTATGAATATTATCTTTGATTTCTGCCAGTAAATCCTACACCCTGGACCTTAGCTTTCATTAGCTTAAAACCACCTCATTGCTCTCAGTCACAAACTGTACGTCCTGTATCGTGTTGTTCCAGCTCTTCAATGAGGCTGTGAGATGTTCGCAATGACTGAAATATTAAAACCAGGTCTCGGCAGCGTCATTACACAATGCATTATGTTTGACATGTTTGCTTATGATTGAAGAGCCTCTGACTTCATTGTGTTTTCAAGTCTTCAGAGTGAACTGAACGTATTGAATCACCATTGTTACTGACCAAACTAGTAGCTTTTAGCCATGGAGCTCCTTGCTGGAGTGCTGTCGTTGGCTTAATTGTGACTCAGAGTGTGTTACTTCCTCTTTAAAAGCCTGTTAAAAGACAGTAAAAGTCACAGACAAATAATTCTGTCATGAATAATACAACGTAGGCTTCTGAGCTATTAACCGCATAAGCAGTGCTTGTGTAGGCCTCGTTTTGTCCTGAAGTGAACATGAAAGCTTTGACTAAATTTAGACTGAACGTACTGGAACGAAAACCGTCTGAATCAGTGCTGACCGTCCGGCTGTGACGCGTTCACTTCATGCAGTCACTTAGCTTGGAGGGAAGAAGGGAACAAACTATTCATCTCTGAACTGAACAAAGTGATTCATGATTTCCACCTGTATCGCGCCGCCCAACACCATTAAGAGTCTGGAACTGGGAGAGGTGGGCTGCATCCAACAACCTTGGGATCCTTCCAAAACTGACAATCCGATGAGCACAGTCCACTTCTTGGAGGAAATTGGCCAGGTGTGCTGAGGTGAGGAAGAACCCAGGATTTGAACATTTCTCTGACGCTCTCCTTTTCATTCTTCACTCGACTACTTCCGTCACTTTGCGTGTGGAAAACCGTGAACGCCTTTGAAGAGAAACTGAGTAAAAGTGTGCTTCGTTATCCCCATTTTTCCGATTCATCACCTCAAGACTACAAAGACACAAGAATAATGACTCTGAGCTGTTAGAGACAGATCAGGCAGCAGTCAGGAGGAGGCTATAACAACCCCTACTTTGAGTGTGACTGTTGGGTAAAGGTTTACAATTTTACCACTAGATGTGGTCGGACAACAAGCTGTACGAATTCCTTTGTCTCAGCTGAAAGCCTTTGAATAAGCTCGGTTTACAACAACATCTTTCAGAGTTTCAATCATCCCCCTTCAAGACTGCTGTCAGTGCAGATTTGATCAGAAATCCACTTAAATTACTGTAGAAATCAGTCTAGCATGCAGCGTTTCAAGACTGCATGTTTTTGTTTTCCCCGCACAATTAGGAAATTATCAGAAACCTGTCGTGAAAGCCGCACAACAAGCTGCGTTACTTGCAGGTACTACTGAAGACAGTTTCTTTGGTATCATGTCAACTCTCCTGTCTGGCTCCCTCCACTTGAAAATCACAAATAAAGGCGTCCTCTCCTCTCATCGTGTAATTGTTGCCGAGTTACATGAGACTGGATGTTCTACTGGATGTTTTTTTTTGTCTTGTTTCAGGCAGACCTCGTTCCTTTCCTCTCATCTCTGTGTCTCTGACTGCTCAGCAACATGACATGAAAGGACGAAGAGCGTTTTGGAAGTGCGTGTGTGTGTGTGTGTGTGTGTGTGTGACAGCAGGGAGCGTGTATGGAAGAGTGTGTCTGTTTGTGCGTCTCCCTGGAAATAGCACAGAAAGAGAAAGCAGGGTTGAGAGAAGCAGAAATGTTAATGTGGACCAAAGTTTGGAGTATATTGTGTGTCTCTTTCCCTTTACTGGAAGTGTGTGTTTGTCAGTGCGTTGGGATGCTGTCTTCCTTGTATCCATGCGTCTCTTATCTCCAGGGACCGCTTTGAGAATATGTGTACGTCGATCACTGTGTGTCCTCATATATGTGTGTGTGTGTGTGTGTATGTGCGGGCATGTAAACCCCCTCCCCTCCGCCCATCATGTCTGTAGGAATGTTTGTGTCTTGTAACAACGAACGCGCACTAACGAATGCAACCTTTCAGATGGCCCCCGCGGTTTGTCACTCCCAATCAAGACAAAGGAGATCAATGGAAGAGCAATGCGAGGGTTAGCAAGATGAAGAAGATGAGGAAGAGGAGGAGGGGGAGGGGGCTCACTGTTTTCCAACAATGGCAGCACAGACGCAGACGGTGACACAATAGAGGCTGGACAGTTGCGTTTTTATGTGCATGCACGCTGAGTGGCGTGGCGGCTCCAGACATCGTTAGGGCGCCCCTCGTGGGCTAATTTACTAATTAGGGTCACTCCACACGGTCTTAACTGTCATAGCCACCAACATTGGCGAACTGTGACCATCTGGTGTCCCACTTGACATGAGAAATGAAATATAAGGGAAAGGCATAGTCGTATATGAAGCAGGTACTCAGATGCAGATGCACAGGTGGCTGAAATGTTGAGATTCTCACAGCGCTGCAGTTTTGTTTTTTTTACATCACAAACATGTAAATTATTATTATTATTCTGATAAATTAATTTCTGACTGAATCAAATTACAGTGAAATGAAACCATTTATCATTTTTGCAGGAGACCTGCTGGAAGCTCCATCAGCGACCCCTGGAACCTAATGATTTTAAAATGCAGGCACAGTAGTGTACGGCGCACTCATACACACACCTACACACACTATAAATACATATCAAGGCCAGGATAATGCATGGCAGTGATGATACAGTAAGTGTAGAACATGGGTGGTAAAGAATGAACCCAGGTGAGTGTCAATCATGAGACAAGGCACCACTTATGTAACATATCATCTGTGCTTTCAGAGAGAGCCCTGTTTAATTCCTAAAGAGATGTGACTGACATCCATGTGATACTACTTACTGTAATTTATTCCAACAATGTATTCAAATTTAATTAATCACTGCTGAGTATTTATACGTGTGTTTTATTCTTTCCAGGGCAGAACAGCCTCTGAAACACCACTTAGAGCATTACAGAACACTAAAAGTCATTTCCTAACCATAAAACTCTTAGCAGATCCCTAAGATCAGCTGACACATCGCTCTGCTTCGATTGTGGGCCAGAGTCCGGGATATATGAGGCCCTTAAAGGGAAAATAACTCTGAAAACACAAAACCGAATAATTAAAATAATCAATGCATAAGAATAAAACTTTGACACAGGCATTCCTGACTGCTTTTCTGCAGCTGTGGACAGGGAGGTACCATCATTTACGCAACAGCATAACTATCTGATATGTGATATAAAAAGGCAAATACCAGCCAGATATATCATCCGGTCCCTAATGTGTGCTATAAATTTACATCATAAAGGTATATGTCAAGCTAAAAAGCCGAGTAAACACCAAACACCCTTCACTATATCTTCGTGCACGCAAGCACAGATGCATGACAGATGCACAGTAGACTGTGCAGATGTGTGTGCACTGTACCATCAATGTCATTTGACAAACTCGTGTCACCAGGTCTAAAACTGTCACAGACTATGAAAAACAGCCTAATTTTTTAGATCTATCACCGTGGAGTTTCAAGTACTGTATATCCGATGGGTTTTGGAAAACTTTGCCAAAATTGTTTTTCTTTCCCAGCTCTTTCCCAGATATCTGTTTATTAAGGTCCCCTTTTAAAATATCAATTGCTTCAGATTGGTTGTTAACCTTTTAAAGTATCTATAAACCCAACAAGAAAAAGTCTTTTTAAGGTTTTGCTCCACCAAGTTTCTTTAGAGCTGTTTCAGTGCTCCTTGACATAGAGTCTCTAAAATATACAGGATTTCAATTAGAAGAATGCCATTCTTCTAACCGATGTTCCCTAATTTAGCGTTTTGATGATGGCACAATCTAGGTGTTTAATTTGGTTGAGATCTGGTGACTGCACAGGCCAGTGCTTATGATTCACATCATTTCCATACTCGTTAAATCAGTCTGTGGGAAGCATCTGCATTTGTTATTTTCCTGCACTCGTTTATTTGGGTTTTTCCTCTCATTTTACACCCATTAGTATACAGTGCTGTATATGTGCTTACTGCCACTTGCTTGCCTATATGAAATGCCTGACAGAGGTTACTGCACTGAACTGTAGCTACAGGTTCTCCAACTTACAGTCTCACATAGCCAGACCTAGCACCTCACTTTGTTTTAAGGCCGTGTGAGCACTGGAGAAAGGTCTGGCAGAAACCATTATCATTCTGGTACAGGGGGGAAGGAAAAAAAACGCTGGCTGGGTTGTTTGTGTTTCTTTAAACCAATCAGAGTCGTCTTTGGCGGCGCTAAGCCCAGGAGGCAGCGATGGTGCCTTTGCAAAATAGTGTCTGGAGCGGTTTTGGTGGAACATTTGTACATGGAAGAGCTCTGGCAATAAAAAGTCCTCTCAAAACAAAACCGTAGAGGACATGTGCTGACTATGTGATATGACTTTTACACTACCGAAACCATGGCATTTTCCAAACATTTCTCTGTGTTTACCTTTGCTAACTCAATGCAGACGATTGGCCACGCTTGGAATATGAAGCTTTTTCCACAGCTGGTGGGCAAACACGCAAGAACGTCCCTGTTCTGTATACCTGTACAACCATTCACAAAGAGATACAAGCAGCCCTAATCTTCGTTAAAAATGGCATTTTCAGAGTTTTGGTTGCGAGCTCAGCGGTTGTTGTTCTTACCGTAACATGCAGATAGAGGAAGGGGAGGAGAATTCAAACTGAAGTATTTGGCCAATGGGAGACTTGTATACCCAGACTACCCAAATTACGACTGGCTTTTACCATAGAATTGTTTCCAAAGCAGTTGCTAAACTCTGTTGGAAAATTAATCTGTTTTCTGAAGTTTTATAACGCTCTAACTTTCGTCAAGGGTAGAAAAACAGTCATCGTGCTTACAATAATAAACACTTTGATAAGGTTGAGGAATGATTGCGTTCATGGTTAAAAAGCTGATGTTTTGTCCTGACATCTTCCTGCTGCACATTAATGTCACCTGACTTCCTTCTTTGCTCCTGTCATAATTAAGGCCACAATTTCTTTGGAATAAAACAGTTCCATTGAAAACTACTCACAATGAGGTCTGTGGATTATCCAGAGTCATGGGGATACATTCCTGCAGACACTTGTAAAATATAACTTTACAATGCTGTGGGCTCCCAAAATGAAATTTCATTTTGAGCTGAAGTCAAGGCAGAAGTCACGGAAAGTGATTCACAGCGAATAAAACTAAAACTATATGCATGGCTAGCTGCCACAGAGGTGAGTCGGAAAATGTTCTTTGGTAATTTGTGTCAACTGACCCTTTTCACACACGACTGACAATATACGTAAGTGTATTCAGTGTTCAGGCTTGTGCAGACACAGTGTAAGTAGTTCTCTGAGCGGAGCTACAGTACAGCAGCACATTACTATGATATACTTATGCTCTCCATTCATACACTCAGTCGTGACGCTGAATCTTATTTAATGTCACGAGCCACATTTGCCTGGAGTGGAGCCCTACAAGCCCAGCTCCGAGAGGAAAGGACTGAAGTCATCTTTCTTTTCCTGCCGTCTCCCTCTGTTTCTGCTCCCGCTCCCTCTGTATCTCTCTATCTCCTCCTCTGCTGTGATCGCGCCCGCCCCCTCCCCTCTTCCTCACTCCGTCTCTCTCCATCTTTGCCTCTCTACCGCTCTCTCTCCCCCTCTGCAGTCAGTGAATTCCCCCGGGTTCGACAGCGGGAGACTATTACACTCACAGACGGATTCGCTCTCCTCCAATTTCTCTCCGTCCTCTTCCTCCCCGCTCTCCCCCTCTTTCATCATCCCCTCCTTCCTCACCTTCTCCTCCTCTTCCTCCTCCTCTCAAGCCTCTATCCCCTCTTATTCATTACCTCCGTCAGCATGAATGTGGTATTTGTGCATTTCTGTGCATGCATGCACAGGTCTTCCAACTCTCCCCCTCCTCCTCTTCCCGTCTCCTTCCCTCCTTCCCTTTCTCTTTCTCCTTCTCCTTTTCTTCAGTCAATATAATTGGCATCGCAGGAGAGCTCCCTGCAGAGTATGCTAAAACAGCGAGCACAAAAACAGAGGGAGAGAGGGAGGCAGGAAGGGGGGAGAGATGTGGATAAAGGCAGAAAGACGAAGAGAAAGCAAGAGGGGAGGACAGAAAAGCAGAGAGTTTGGAAGAAGGAAGAAAAAGATGAGACGGAAATAGAGAGAGGGGCCTAAACGTGATGAGAGGGGAGGAGATATAAATATAGAAAATAGAGGTAATACAGCTATATAAAAGACGTGAGGGCAGAGAGAGAGAAAAAAAATTAGGTGACTGAGCAAAATAAGAAAGAAAGGTTGAGCTGAAAGGAGGGAGTGAAATGAGGAGAAAGTGGGAATGGAAGGAGGGGAAGAAAGCAAGGCAGAAAAGATAATACTGGAGGGATGAGGGAGGAAAGAAGAAACAAAGATAGAGGAGGGAAATTAGAAATAAAGCCGGGAAGTAAAGCAGGGCCGAGAGCTTCAAAAAGACAAAGAAACAGTGAAGAAAGGAAACAGAGAGGCCAAAAATAAAAGAAACCGGGATGGCTAGGAGAGACACATAAGAGGAAAGACAAACAAGAAGAGAAAGAGGGGGGAATTAAGAGAGGAGAGGAGAAAAGAGGATACGAGCTGAAGCAGATGCAGGGAAGATAAGACAAAGGGAGACACAGAGCAAAATGAGGAAGAAAAATAGGAGAGAAAAGTCTTGAACATAGCAATCAGCAACCAGGGAAACCAGAGCGCATCCATTCAGAAACCAGCCAGCCACTCAAGGCAAATTCAGCCATATATCTCCTCCTGACTACACACACAAGTGCCAAACCACATTAGACTGCAAGACAACCATCCTGAAATAACCCAGACCTCAGTCGCAGCAGCACTGTCTCTGTCTCTGCCTCCACAGGCTTTCTGCAGGTTTCAGAGGGAATAAATTAAGAGTTTTTTTTTGAAGTTATAGGCAATATTTTACTGTAAAAGTGCACGTCTCATCCGCCTAAATCACAGATTCTTCGCAGGATTCAGCGAACAGGAGCATCCCACCGTTGAGACCCTCGACATTTATCCTAATTAAGCAACACGGTGTCAGGAGCAGGAAATGTTCCTGGCAAACTGCACATTAATCAAAACTCAAGTGCAAGAAACAAACAGCGGCAAGACGCAGCCAAGTGTCCTCACCCAACAAAGCGGGCTGACCGGCCACCCGCCTGCCCACCATCCACTCATTTGGCAGAGATGCAGGTCAGGAGAGTGCAAAGATTACTGACATTACAGTACTTACATTACCGAAGATTATCACATCACATGACTTCTGGCTAATGAGAGTCTCGCTAATGAGCTAATGAATCTCCTGCTGCCACTCCGGGTCGCTGAAATGAAATGTGGCCTTGCTGAGTTTAAATGTGGCACGTGCGGGGCTGCGACGAACCTTTGTTGTCATTATTTTAATCCATCAATTACTTTTTGATTAGTCGATAACTCATGTAGGAGCTAAAATGAAGACAAACGCCCACCGCAACAACGCGACAGGGCTTTGAAATTGCTTACACAGTCTGAGCAAACAAACTTTAAAAAAAAGGTAAAATCTCTCTCTCCTTCTATTTCTATTTGACTTTCACCTGCCATGCACTTATGCCTTACTTCATGCTCCTGCAACCTTGTGGCACATGTGTCAGGTGGAACTGAGCTTTGTGGCACTTATTCTCGAAGGCTTCTCCTTCATCTACTCTGGCTTGGATTATTCCTCATTTGTGTGTTGCTTTGGAAGAAAAGCACCTGCCAAATGAATAAATGTAATGTCAATTCACAGATTTCAAAGCTTAGAGAAAAAGCAAGTAAATGTTCACACTTAAGCAGCTGGGGCCAGCAAAGGTGATTTCGCATCAAGTGTTTGTTAAATATTTCAAGCAAATAAATTGATATTTTCACAACAGCAATGCATCAAATAATGTGAAAACAGTGTGAAAGGTCGTGATGATTAACCTGCAGAGAATTATCAGCTGAATCTGCAGCCTTACAGAGCTTTATAATGAGTGTCAGCTCATTCTTTAGCTGTCGGGCCCCCAACTTTAGTTGTTTTGGTGCACTCTCACAGCATCGCAGCAAGTAGCAGTTCTCAGTGAAAAAGCTCTAAAAACCCACTGCAGCCTACCTGCTCGGCTCCAGACAGCAGACAGACACACTTAGCAGCTAGCTGGTGAACAAAGTGACGCATTCAGCAGCTAAAGAGCCACATATTTCCCTCAGGAGTTGGTAGAGACCCAAAACAGAGTGAAAAGGAGAGTGAAGGGGGTAACAAGAAAGGGAAAGGGAATGCTGTTGTTAAAAAGAAAAAAAACATATGGGTCACACACTGAGAAGTAAATCAAAGAAAGTCAGAGAAAGATTCTTTTAAATTCTTTAAAATAAAAAAAAATAGAAATAAAAAATACGGTAATATAACATGTGCTTGTGCAGGTATCTCCAGCAGGCCTGTTGCACCTGGACCCCTGTGGCTGTGTAAAATTGCTTGGTATGCACTATGGTGCTCCACTGGATGGCTTCTATTCCCCGAGGTTATCTAGATACTGTACATGCAGCAGCATTATGATATATCACATATATGTTATGCCCAATTAAATTGTGTGTCAACCGTATGATAATGTGGAAAAGGTGTTCAGAGAATGTGCAAGAGTTGTATAATATATGGTAGTTAATGTATATGGAAAGAAATACGACCCAAATGTCGAGGTAAATAAATCAAACGTATGAAAGAGCTAATATTTGAATTTTTAATCAATTGGAGTCTAAGAGAATCATGTCAGCTCCAGACACAGAACATGTCGTCACTGATATGTGTCGCTGATGAAGAAAATACGGCATCTTCATACAAACTCTGTGTCGTTAGTAATCTATCAGATTTCCTGCAAAATCTGCCTCTATGGGACACTGTAGATACTGACTAGAGGCTGACAGTCTCTATTACCATGGTAATAGTGTCATTTGCTTATGGTAATTACTTTATTGTCAAAATGTAGCAAGGGTTTACAGATCTTACAATACCACAAATAGAGGACTACAAAACCAACCAAAAGCAACTTATTTGCGATTCAGTAAATAATAAATAAATATTCCGGAATTTGGAATGGGCAGTGTAAAAAAAAAAAAGAGAGAGAACATGAAATTATTTGTTAAGGAACATGAAGTCCAATTTTGTTTACTAAAGCAGAAATAATGAATAAAACATTAACCAGCCTATTGTACTGCTAACCCTGCCCTGCTCTGAAAAAAGAGGAGACATGCAGGACAAAGCAACCTATCGCAGAGTGCTCGAAAAATAAGACCTCTAATACAGACATTTCACACATTTCCACACTTTTCAAGGCCTTAAATTTAGATTTATTTTAAGGCTTTTGCAATTTTAAAGGCTCGTGGATGCTCACACTGTTGCTCTGCATTTCTTATTTTCCCTCTGTCTCCTCTGACTCTGCTTTTCTCCTTCTCTTTATGTGTCTCTTTGCCTCCCTACCTCTATCTAATCTTGCTTTCTAAAGCAACGGAGGCAAAAAAAAAAAAAAAAAAAAAAAAAAAACCCAAAGAGGACAGACTCTATTCTATTCAAATCCAAAGCCGGGAGAGCAGACTCAAATCCAACCCAATCGCATTTATAGCCGGGTTCCGCTCCAAATGGTAATTTGTCGACTGTCTATTGGCTTGGGCGCAGGGGCGCCTGTGATTGACGCCGCGACTACAACACAGCTGGGGGAAGACAAGGAGAAGGAGGAGACGCTGACATCATGTTGCTGTGATTATTTCACTTCCCTGCATTCCTTTGTTTGCTTTGTTTTCCGATCACTATGTTTCCAGTTATTTCTGGTCCTTCACATTCTCTGGCATTTAGATTGAGGTCCTCGTTTGCCTGCTTTTTCGGCCATGCTAGCGGCGTGGTTCTACGGTCTGTTGGTGCACCACGTTGGTCCAGAATGATATCTGAGCAACTACAAGACGGATTGCTATGGATTTCTAAGCAGACGTTGATGGTCCCCAGAGGACCAACCCAAATGAATCTGGTCATCCCCTGACTTTTCCTCTAGTACCACCATGAAATTCCCATTTGTGGTTTTGAATGTCTTAATGACTGGATGAATCTCAATGAAATTTTTTATTGCAATCACTAGGTCAAAATTTAAATTTAAAACTAACTTCCACCAGCAGTACTTTGTGTTTAGTGCTAATTAAACATTTTACCTGACAAACAAAATCAGCATGTTTGCATTGTCTTTGTGAGAACGTTAGCATTAGCATTCAAAACTCTGCTGCGCCTAAGTGCAGCCAGATTCCTGGATAAGCCCAGGTGTCACACAGAATCTCAAGAGATAACTACTCCTCATAAATGAAGTTCATCACATCAAGAGCCTCGTGTAGGATTTTAAGGTCAGAAAAAAATAATTGCTGTCTATCTATGGCAGTTCTCATTCATACAGATCATGGTACTGTAAATAAAGGTGTCTAGACTAGACTTTCCTTTTGGCTTTATGGATGAGTCAAACGCTGAACTGAAGGCTTTTATAGATGACAGCAACCTTAAACATATGACTTTTAGGTAGAAATTACGTGCGTCATAACTTGAGAGATTGTTAAGGGAGTTCTGCAAGGCATCCAGTGCTACGTGCAGTAAGTTTAAGATCAGTAAAACACGACTGATGGCAATATTGAACGATCACCCAGATCATGATACCATAAACCAAAGGAAGCTTAACTTGCTGTTCGACAGTAAAGATGTCTGAATCTGAGCTGAGGGCAGGTGAAACGCGCAAGTCCAGTTACCTTGGATATTTTGGATGGGAATTACTGTCATTTCAGGAAGCACGTGTCTGCTGTTCAAACAGGTCTGTCCTAAGGTTCCTGCTAATGGGCAAGAAGACCATTTCCCAAAAGACTGACATCCTCTATTGGCTATTCCAACTCAAATCTTGCATAAAATCTGCTGCATTGCTATATTTCTCTGAGGATAGAGCTCTGCACCAACACTGTCATGGTTAGGGATTCCCCCTCGGGCCACCAGCACTGAAATGTATGCTGTCATGGCTGCGCTTTGGGAGAAATCATCCGGCAAACGGCAGGTGTTGCATCACTGTTCTATTTCTTGTTTTTAATGGATTTACTTTTCTGACAGTGAAGATGTTCGTGACTTTACTTTGAAACTGCTGTATAAATAGTTATTTTATCATACTGTCTATCACATCTGGCACTCTGAATTATTAAGATTTATCTGCGTAGTATCCAAGTGGAGCTTTAAAGGTCCTATTTCAGTGTTTTCGGGAAAGAAGGAATAATATGCATGATGATGTTTGTCACATAAATTTGTGTTTTTTTTAAACCTCCCTCAGCGAGGTGCTTTGCAAATACAGTACATGAGCCCAGAGGTATACTCAAGTTTATTGTAGTGAGCATACTGTGATGCCCCCCTCCCCAACCGTGCACCACCCGTCCTGGAGCACCGCCGCACTCACTAATGCATACAGGCATTCTAAAAGACTGCGTACGTGTTATCAGGACGAAACCTCCTGAAACAATTTATTGTAAGCAACACAAGACTTAAACAGCCAAGGACATTTACAGCCGGGGAGATTTAAACGCTTTGGACTCTCAGCTGATTTTCCACTGCCTTCACAGTCCTTTGCCAGCTCACACTGTTATTTTATGTTGACGCTGGTATGTGTCTGGACATGCTGCACATCTCTTTTGTAATCTGCTCCATAGAATTATGAGTTGATATTGTTTTGGATTATGACTGAGTTTTTCTAAAATATTGCTCATGCACACAAACGATGAACACGTCCTTCATATGGTCAGATAGATGACATTCTCGTGATGTCACATCAGCTGTGACTTGAGACTGAGATATCATAAACCTCATACAGGTATGGAGAAACTGACAAGTTTAATTATTCCTACAATAATGCTGATAAGTAGGTCATTGCACAGTGAACTGTTGACATATAATCATGATATAATGTAAACATATTGCACAAGGTATGCAATAATTGTGCTTTGAGAAAATCTATGTTTTGTAAGACAAGTGACTGTGATAAAGACTAATGGTCTAAAATGATTGGTGCATGTGACCCATGACCATGTTAGCGGTTGGACGCCTGTTCCCAACAAATATGGTATGTAGCCTGGGCCCTACACTGCCTGTGGTCACAGTGGCTGCGGGGTGGGGTTTTGGGTGGGGGTGATTAAAGACGAGGAGAGCCTCTCTGCATGTTTGGACACGTTTTTCAATTTGCTGTCACATCTTTTGACCCGGTACTAGCAAAAATAAATCACTGAAATTAAAGTTCTGTCACAAAGCTATATTGTTGTGCTCCCTTGCACATTTTTCAGTGGGTATACAAAAATCCTGGAGCCTTCTTAGTGGGTATACATCATATACCATGCATACCACTGCATGAACCGCTGTGGCTTTATTAATCTATTTGTGAGCGTTTGCACATGTAAGCACGTGGTTCTACATGCAGATAGAAGCTAGCTCATGAGAACATTAAAGGGGGGTACTTATGAGTAGTTAACTGATGGTACATATAGTAAAATGCTCATACTTGTATGCATGCATTGATCGTGTCTAACAGGTATTTCTTGTTTGAAATTGAAGATGTCAGGCTTGATTCAAGTGTAGCTTTCAGTTTTCATTTAAAACTGTGTAGCATCAGCTGACTGCAGGGAGCTAAGTGATTCAACTCTGACAGCAAATTTGACAGCAGTAGTTTACTGAGGATGAGCCAAATTGGAAGAGTGACAATTAAGTAAGAGACCAGTATCTCCTCCTGCTGCCTTCTGTTGTAACTCCATCACTATGGTAGCGTATCCCCTCTAACCACTGGTAGTTGTGTGTACATATGCTGCGGCAGACGTCTATTGTTTCGGGAATGAGCACCAGTCAATTTATGACATGCTGGCTGGAGCTAATCGGAAAATGCCAGTAGAAATGATTGGATTTTTGAAGATGGAATTACTGCACGTCTTAACACACCGGCCATTTAGCTGATGCTCTTAGACGGATCCAAGCACAATGACTGAGCAGATACCGGAGGAGTCCAGTGTCTCAGCCAAGGGCGCATTTTACAGCCAGACGATTGCAGTGGGGCTCAAACATGCGTCATGCCTCATCCAGAGCTGTGAGTCTGGACTCGACTTTACTATTGTGACTCCCATCATACTTAATTTGAGTTGAGCACGTGTGAACTTGTGCATGTTAGCGAAAACATTCTCAAGTCTCGAGTTTTGACGTAGTGAAGTGCCGCAGCAGTAAAGAATTAATGAGGGCTGCAACGAACAATTATTTTCTCGATTAATTGGTCTATAAAATCTTTGCCTTAGCCAGAGGTGATGTCTACAAATTGCTTGTTTTGTTTTTTTTCCAACCAGCGGTCTAAGACCTAAATATAATTGGTTTACTATCACGGAAGACTATGAAAAGAAACACATCCTCACAAGTGAGAAGCGGAAAGTAGAGAATGTTTGAAAAATGACTCAAACTATGAAGCCAGTTCATTTTCTGTGGTTTGATTTATCAATAAACTGACTAATTGTTTGAGCTCTGGAATGAGTAAGCCAGTGTCAGGAAGGCTGTGCGCAGTCATACAGCTTGAATATCTACTCAACCAATGTCAGCTATATATTGACACTATTAACACAACTAATTCTAATAAAGGAAAAAAGTTTAGAGAGTCAATAGTCGTCCTTCAAACTGTCTTCATTTTCAACTTATTGTTAAGACTTCCCACTTAACTTTGACTTGTCCTCAAGGACGTGAAACTTGACTTTAGACTTAGTCTAACAATCTTTGAACCGCCTGATGCCAGTTAAATCAAATCCATTGCATTGTAAGCATGTGTCCTTGATTGCAAAGTTTATTGCATAACCAAATAAATATTCCCATACATCTAGTGGCAGCTGATACAAAACTAAACCAAATGATGGCACATTTCAAAGAACCAGTAGTTCTGGTTAACAGATGATAGCTTGATCTTCAGTATTTTCAGATATGTTAATAAACTTCAGGTACTGGCTTAGATTGAACAGCAGCTATGTGTCCATGCACAGAAGTCTTCAACTTAATTCTTAAAATAGGATCCCCTTCACACTGCACAGTGGGATGGTAGGTCTCACCAGGTTGCCATTGTTTTCAATGTTTGGGCCATCAAGGTGTAACACACAACTTTATGAAGAAATGTCAGCATGCAGCCAGCTTGCCACTGGCAACCGACCCTATGACGTAAATGACCCGTCCTTTTCTCCTCGTCCTTTCAAACAGAACCCCTGTAAATTGTACCGGGAGGCTGATGAAACCAGGCCAGCTCTGACTTTTTCTGCCCCTGAGGGGAAGAACCAGAAAATGTCACAGAACCCTTCAAACAACAACAAAAAGAAGCTCTCCCAGGCACGTCGCCGCGCACTGTCACAAGCCAAGCGCGGCCCCTCCCATGTACAAGCCTACATGCCTCCCCTCCCTCATGCCTGTGAACATATCAACCTGAAAATAGCTCTGTGAAGCTGAACACTGAGCCGCAATAAATAAATCACAAAAATATTTAAATATTCATTGTAGAATAAGAGAACAAGAAAAAAAAACAGGGATAGAGGAGAGAGGATAAACTCCTTCTTCTTTGCTTCACAAATCAAATCAGTTTGCCTTGAGGAAGTTCGACTGCATTATCAAATTCTCCCTTCAAGGGGCTCATCAAACATACAGTAGCCTGTGTAAGAGGCTGATAGTCGTCACGCCTCGGGCTGCCCGTATGAATGAACAGCAGATAAGGGCGTGTAGCTCATTAAGTCAATTATATCGTTCACTTGTGCCGTCTGCTGTTGCATTTCGCAAATGGGATCGAATTTGCTAGTAGATATGAAGTCATCTTCATTGACACGCAGGCCAAGGGAGAGTGATTGTACTGTAAATATACAGGGAGGGGGTTTTTCACAGAGAAACTAGACCCCGTGGACCAGTCGAGCCTCACAGCAGGGGCTTTGTCAATAAATCTGTCCTTTAAAAACGCCAGTCCATTTGTTGAAAAGAAGCAGAAAAAAGCCAGAACAATCAAAATAGCACTCGACATGCCGCGGCACTGTCAGCGTGGAAAACGGGAGGTCTGGCATGCACTCCTCAAACCGGGCCCCGCTGTTTGCTTTTGATAGCAAAAGTCATAATGACATTCAAGTACTCACCAAGCTGAGAAATGAAGCAGCGACAGAAGGAGAGGAATGGAGATAGAGACCGAAAAAAAGAGGACCGTGTGCTTGCTCGTACAGTACTCGTGAGAGTGTGTGAGCTCATGTGTAAGCTACTGTACGTGTTAGTAAGACTGAGCGCGGGGTCGGCTGAGACATAAGTTGGTCGGTTGCCAGGTGGTGCAGCTAGCTCCGGTGGAGCGGAGACAGCAGTGTTCCATCGAAACCTAAGTCTGTTAATAAAGTGTGTGATTAATTCACACTGTGTCATTTTCACACACACCCCACCCCCCCTTCCCCAATCCTTAAACAGAGAGGGATTGAAGAGCCGTTTAATTACTCATCACTCTGCTCGCTTTGCTCAAGTCCCAGGTTGGACACCACCTTACGAAAAAAAACTTCACTTACACTGTATGTACAGAGGTGGTAGCTATGTGGGGAATAAATACATATGTATGCATAAACAGGCACACACACACATACATATATACATACATACATACATATATATGTATGTATATTTTCATTGGCTGGCCTGCTATTCACACATACTTATGCATCCACATAGATATAGTAGATCGGTGTGCACACAGTTTTTCACCTGATGGTGAACAGCTTGGCTCACAGGGGTGCAATGTGTGTGTTTAAGTAAAGACCAGACGGCCTTCAAAGCACTATTTGTGTGTGCATATATGTGCACTCGGACATCTCTTCATGCATGAACGTACGTACATAAGTGGTTTTCCTCAGTGGTTTCTTGGAGTGTGTTAACACGTGTTTGCACGTTTGTGCATGCGTGCGTTTCTGAGAATCTCTGTGAATGCATGCATTTCTCTGTGCGTGCGTGTGGCCACATACAGGCGAGGATTTGCGTGTTCGTTGAACAAGGAGCATGTTTAAGTCTGCGTGTGAGGAAAGCCGGCTGAAAGACAGAAAGATAGACCAAGTGTGTGTGTGTGTGTGTGTGGTTGCTACAGAGTGAGGACCAGAACAAGGTTTTAACCAACAGAGGACAGTTTTGGAAAGTGAGGACATGCTAGCTGGTCCTCACAACTTCACAGGGCTGTTTGAAGGTTAAGACTTGGTTTTAAGGGTTTAGGTTAGTTAGAATTTGGTTTAGGTTAGGATAACGGTCAGGGTTAGGCATTTATCTGTGATGGTTAAGGTTAGCGCAAGGGGCTAGGGAATGCATTATTTCAATGTGGGTCCTCACAAGGATATAAGTACAAGTGTGAGTGTGTCTGTGTCTGTGCATGTGTGTGTGTTTGTGTGTGTGTGAGTGTACAAGCGTACCAGGGATTCTTAATAGTCTGCCTAGCAGGCTGTATGAAAGCAAAGTGAAGAAGAGTGAATCAAAACAAGGTGCGTGTGTGTATTTTTTTTGAGCACGCATGCAAAGGTGTGTGTGTGTCAGTGTGTGTAGTAGATTCTCATGCGGGGATAAGCAGCTTAGGGAAGGAGCATATTCTTTTCTAAGTAAATCTCATTAATTTTAATTAGCTGTATATTTAGCCCATACACCTGGATTGGGTGTAATTCCGTTTGTATATATAGCGACTAGTGAGCAGAGCAGGTGAAATGACTCAGGTAGCGATTATATTGCCGTAGCCGCGTCACATTTGCATAATGTCCTGTTTTTGATTGTGTCGCGCGCCTAAGGAGGATATCACAGGCAAATATGCATTCCCTTCATTTTCATATTGCATGCTCTATGTAGCGCGCCATGGCTCGTCCTTTTAAGCATTCACCTTTTTTCTCTAGTGTGTTTCTTCTTTGTTGCTGTGTCTTTTCATTTTCTCTCCGGTCTGTGCACCCCATCATTAGAGTGCGCTAGTTTTTTTTTTCTACACTACCCCTCCTCCTCCATTTCCCTGCCCTCGTGCTCCCTTACTGTATGGATTTCTCTTGTTCACGTGCATGCCTCTGTCTTTCTCCCTCTGTCTCCCTCGCCCTCCCTCCTTTCCTGGGTAATCAGCTTATCCTATGTGTGTCCAAGCCTCTATGTCTGCGTTCCTCCTCTCTTTGTTTCGGATTCATTCAGCAGGGAGATTAGAGATGCCTATTTGGTGCCTTTGTTTTCAACCGGCGCAGCAGCACTGAGTTACACCGCACGGCGATGGCCTCGTCGTAAAATGCCACATCCACTCATCATGTGCTCATCATACCCTGATCAGTGTCGAGGGCCAGATGCAGAATTAAAGCCAAGGCAGCACCTGTCCACTGGGCAGTGTGACAGTTTGATGCTTTCACTTGCATCGCAGTGATTAACTGTTTGATTAACAGCTGACCTTATTTAATGTTTAAAAGCAATTAATACATTCCCTGCACCAACTGTCACAGGGAAACATGCATGTGTCACTCTTTCAAAACTCAAGGATAGCAACAACAACATCAATAGACTGCTGTTTTGGAAACTTTAAACACTGATGATGTCTATTCCTCCACTTGAAAAGAACAGGTGGGAGCTGCAGATTCAAAGAAAGCGAAATGATGCCTACTGTAGGTCACAATGACCATATTCACTAGGTGCAATAAAAAGTATTCAAACAATGAACATATTCATCATGTTAGGTGCGTTCCAATCTAGGCTGCGGCTTTGATGGAGAAACATAATCAGCCTAATTCATGAGAGCACTGGAAGGAACTTAAACTGCAGCGCGAGGGTAGAGTGCAAGACAGATAATAGACTATTTACTTCACTTTCTGTTTAAACATTTAGCTGCCTGACCTCATTTACACCTTGCATTAACATGTGATGTCTGTGCGGATATATCGGATCAGAAAAAAATAAAAAATACAGTGAATAAATGCACATTACGACGTGAAAGTCATCAGGTCCTTCAGACCGCCTACAGAGGTGATCACACCTCTGCCAGGAGTAAACACGGTCCACGCAGTGTGCATCCACATCTTGCAAACGGTGCAGAGAAGTTTAAACTCACTCCAAAGTTTGCCATCACTCAGCGCCTCCAAAGACATGTACAGCATCACACTCCATTCCCACCCGTTCTCACGACTCCTCTTCTCCCATAGAATTTACTGCGGCAAAAAAACCCCACACGTCATCATTTTTGTTGCCTTCCGGGAAAGACTCATAAAAGACGACCTTTTCCACTTCAATGAAAAGTAAATCCAGCCTCTGTAGCATCAACTCTAATGATCCAACACCCGTCATGCCTGTTCGTGTTGACAATGCAAGCTCCCAGACTACGTCCTCGCTTTGCATAGGGCGCATGAAAAATTTTATCCAATTACAATGCAGCCTTAAATGATGATGAAAACACGTACACTAAATGCCAGGTACGGTATAAATGCAATGGACATTTAAATAATACAAACTGCATTTTAATAGCAGATGTACGGCTTATGGGAGCAATGAGCATTCGAGCAGTGTGGTATAGTGTGATTGTGAGGCATAAGGAGTGCAGCAGTGCAGTCGAACAATAAATGAACTCCACCGAGCAGTAGCTGTGTTACAATACAGACACTTTAATAATGATGCCATCCAACAGTTTCAATGCTAAAGCCATATCTCAGCACACAATAAACAAACAACCGAAACAATAAAGCAGAATGCCATGTCAAGGAAACAATATTCAAAACTGCCTCAGCACAATAAAGTACTTTCAGAATAGAGCAATTCGCACTTAGTTTAATCGCTCGCTAAACTATCAAAAACTTCTCTGCGTGTGCCAAGACAGGACGCAGCCTCGAGAACTCTTGTCAGTCTGGCTGCTGATTCACTTTGACATTGGATCAGCTGGTAAAGCACAAGCGCCAGACTCTGCATCAGCCTGTAGTCCATTCAGCGCTAAAGTGGTATATTTATCTCAAATTATTTCCATCAAACAGCCATTTATAGTTATGTTATCGAGGCGGAAGTGAAAGGAGCAGCCAGCATTTCAAGTAAGAATGCAATAATGCGCAAATACACACCTTTTGCAAATATTTATACTTGTGGAAATGATGTCCATGAGAGTTCATAGCGCTGAGCTCCAATCTGGAGAACACACTGCCAACAACCACCATAGAGACGACTGTACGTGACAGCGCTATGCTAGAGGCTCGATAAGACTGAGTGAATGGACATTGATGTCCTCAGCAGAAACCAGACGAGGGAGAATTCCCAAGACAGCGCACAGGTGAATTAAAATGGCTTTATGGTTGTGGTATCAGCGATAAGATCCCCCCCCCCAGACACACTCTCTTCCACCAGCTGAAGTGATGGCATCATCAAATAGAGGCAATAAACAAGAGCAACCTCCGCTCTTTCATTGGAGGAGCTCCTGCGCTCAGGGGGGAACCCTCAGCACTCAGACTCAATCAATACAAATGCTGCGCTTAACAGCCACGCGCTCGCGTCTTCCGGCACCCCGTCATCGTTGGGAGTTTCACACGGTGCGGCGATGGGCTCCAACAAACAGACACACCTTTCCAGGAAGCCCTTGGTCTGACCAACCATGCATCAATGACAGGATGGGTGATTTCCACCCCCACGGCAATCAATTAAAACCCCCCATCAGAGAATCCCGGCAGGTAGCTGGAGAAAAGGAAGGGGGGGGTGGGCGGTGGGGGCGGTGCGAGCGAGGCGCCTGATCAAAGGAAAAGCCAGTTGAGTGTGGAACGCAATAATAAGGGCTCTTGTTGTTGGAAACCAGGTGAATTAATTTATTCCAAGGCTGACATTGTTATTGTTGTTAGATTTGTTTAATCTCCGGCGTCTCTGTGAAGTGATGGTTTAAAGCTGACAGCTCCGTCACCGCTGGACCCCTAATTTTCTCGACCCTGAGTTGCTGCAGAGTGATGTGTCTTTTAAGAGCACCTGAGAGGATGCTGAGTGTGTTACTGCTTTGCGAAATCTCAAGAGCACTTCTCTTTTTCAATATCTAAATGGCATTTTCTGTTATTATGACGCCGGCAAACGAGATTGATCTGTTCTGATGTAATCTCACGTTGCCTGAGTGGGCCTGGGTGGATGAGATCTGCCTCAGATTGATGAGGTCTAATGGAGTCTTGTTTTGGTGCTCCTGGTATCTTTAAGATCCAATGATACTGGCGCGCCACCACAGATTAATTCTGCTTAATTTAGCCATAAATTACTTATCAACACTCGTGTCTTGTTGCGCTGTGAGTTTCGCTTCCTGTCGCTGACGCATGTGTAATGTCTCAGCATGTCTGAGGAGCTATATGAAGATAACATGAAGACACAACCAGTGTGGATATTGTGTGATGCAAATCATCCCCTAGTGCTCATGGTTGGAGCTTTGTTGGGAGTTTAATCAATCAGCCACAGCGCCTTAATTAATCGGCATGATGAACAGGAGAAATAATTGGTTTTCTGCCAGATGTGAATCTGTTGCAAACTAATGCCAGCCAATCAGGATCCAATTTGTAATCACAAAACTGATCTGGACGACAAAACACTTAAAGGATCAGAGAAAAATAAAGACACGAGACAATGGGAGTAATATGGCTTTGGATTTAAAATTCTGATAGGAGGCAGTTGCTTGGAGCTCTTCTGTATATTGTACTGGGTGTATTTTAGATGCCTAATTGGATCTATATAGTGTCAGAGTCATCATCAGTCTCAGTGATTGACATCTAGGATTTGAGTGGGAATATGTCGTTGTCTATTTTCTTAAAAAAAAAAAAAACATATTGCTAATTAATTGGCATGATCAGCAAGAGAAGAATTAATTGGGCTCCTCCCCAGATGTTTCTGAATGAATCTGCAGCAAACTAATGAGGGGTGTCTGGTTTTCCATTCAAGCGGCAGATGTCATTAACTGCAGCCCACGTTGACAATACTGATCTGGCCCAATCCAATCAGACCAGGTAACCAGTGGCTGAAACAAATGGAAAAGCACTGGAGCCAGTAAATAGCCAGGGTCGAGATTGGAAACCATTGGTTTAGCCCAGTGCCAGCAGAGCCAAATGGAAAAATAGCTTAGGCCTCTTATTAATGTCACAGTGGCTAGGCGGTAATTCCCCCAGGCTCTGTGTACCTCGGCTTGTTAATGAGTCAGTGCTTATCAGTCAGCCTTGTTAACAGGCAGAGGCCTCACATCCAAACCGCCTACTGCTATTGTGTGCTATCCGTACTGTGTATTAGCCAAATGTTCCCCCATCTTGGCACACAGGAAGTCAACAGTAAACAACAGCAGCACACACAGGAAGTAGGCATCGAGCCAGCGAGAAAGAGCTGGTCCGGGGGGGGAAGGAGCCCATTTTGTGGCAGGATAAAGTGAACCGCTGGCAGAAAGACACACATGCGGAGCCCTCCCGCCTGTAAATCTTACCACACTAACGATTGGTCCACACTGCTCCTGTCCTTTAATCCTTATTCATTACTGGCCTCAGCTGGAGGCATTAGGGCTTCATTCACTTGTTCCAACCAGCAGAACTCGTTGAGGTAAATAAACTATTAGACATGTTTCTTGTCGCGAATGCAAACATTCTCCTGGGGTCTGGGAGCAGGCTGCCGTGGAGTTGAAGGCCAGGTGGTTGATGGGAGGCCGCAGCGCTCTGCTCTACAAGCTGTCTGCGGAGCGCTCCAGCGGATGGACCCTCCACACTCCGCAGCAGCCCCGAGGTAACTGGGTCAGCAGTACAGAACCAGGGCACAGCCGGCCAATTGCATGCCTAATCTGTGCCCTTCTGAGAGGCACTTTCCATCCGCAGCGCATGGCTGCACATCCAGCTGTGGAAATGGATATGTCAAATGGTGCGCAATTAGTGTCTCCCCGATTCGTTCGCTTGCTCGAAGGAAGCCTGGTCACAGATAAATCCAGGAAAAAAAAAAAAAAAAACAGACTTAGTGCTGTCCTTTCCCTGACTTTGACATACATCAAATGAAGGCAGGGCATTGGGAGTGGGAGAGTTGGGGAGTCCAGAGTTGGTAAGGAGTTTGTGACATGTAGCCTGTTTGTTGCTATATGATAATCATGCCCATTACCCACGAGCGAAGCTTTTTTTCCTCTCTTTCCATGATTGATTGATGAACAGGCACAAACAGCGTGCATGTTTTTAAATCACTGTGGACTCTGAGCAGTGATGGACAGTCCTGCTCTCTGATGGCTCATATGCTCTTGCATTGATTCGCTGAGCTAATCGTATCCTCTCTGATATACAACATTGAATTATTTATGCTAAGTAGGCCCTTCTGTTCCAGGGCCTCTTAGCATGGAGATCTCCATTATGGCAGCATTATCTGACTGCCCACCCCGCCCTGCTCCATCTTCTACTTAACAGCTCTGCTGCTGTGTCACAACAACACCAATCAGACAGATCGGAGCAGATGTGAGCGATGCTCTGCTGCTTATACACATTTCCCTCTGAAGCTGAAACACTACGGTTTGCCACATTGCTCAAATGTCTGGAAACTATCGAACAGTGAATGCAGGATTCATATATATATTTATGTTTCTATATATGGTTTCTTGTCTGCTGCATTTTTGACACCGCTCCTCAGTTTTGTATGTGAAGTCCCGGAAGAGCTGAGTTCTCTGCTTGCCAGTGAGAAAGTCTATAAATTGTCAGTATTTCTTGCATCAGTGCCACCAAGACAAATTCCTGTTCTACGTTGATGAAAAGAATCATGCATTCTTACTCTGATAAATGCCTGACAAAAGTGATACTAATTCATTTCACTGGAGAAATGTTATTAGCTTTGTTTCACTGTAGTTGATATTAGAGGATTTGATTATGCTTTGATAGCACAAATGAATGACAACAAGACCTTGACTACAACTTAATGGTTTACAAGATGCACGCTGAAACTGTTAAGCCAGCACTCCCTCCCTGCTTCCCTTCTCCTCTCAGTTGCACTCCTTGACGTGTTTTCTCATCTCCTAAACACTGTCAGACGTCCCAGGCTTAATTACTCTCCTTGACTGACATGATAATGTAAAACAGCACTTAGGTGAAACCAAAGCAGGAATTGGTCATGCATGGTCAGGCCTCACGCTAGGCACACCTTAATCAAATGTGACGTGCGTCTGAACGCGAGCCAAAATCGTTTTCGGACCCAAATAACGAACCGCTGCCTGCGTTTCAATGACGAGCTACACGGCCGGGGTCAGCACTCTGACGAGAGATTGATATTTCATCATCAGCGCCTCAATCTGGAGATTGTTTGTGCATTTCTCATCTTCGGCAGCTTTCGGGGCCTTGACAGGCCTACATTTGCATTTGTTTAGCAGTGACCTCATCACGGCTTCTTGGCTCAGGCGGATCGTTTCGCACTTTTTACTGCGCTGACCACTCTGAGCTCGCACTGGCAATCCTCTTCACTTTCCTACATTTCATACAAAAATGCGCAGGGACACCAGTGTGCATAATTCAACAGAAGGCAAAAACAGCTGATGTGGATAAATTAAGTGGAGGTACGGCAAATGTGGTGCGTGTACCAGCATATTCATGTGCATACATGTGGACACAGTGCATGTGTCCATGCATGTGGATGAGCAACGACGTATTCAGATTTGTCAATGTGTGTGGGTGTGCACAAGTGAGCGCAAGGGGCCTCTGAGAATATATACTGCAAATGCAAATCAGGGAACGTCTATTGGAAGCCTTCATGCCTGCTATATCGTCTTACAGTTCTTTGCCAAACACTCTCCACAATTAAATCCTGACTGTAATGAGAAAATGCCAACAGGATTCTACCTGTGTCAATCAATTTTCTATGGATTGAGGGACAATCATGATGCACCATTTCGCCATCGGCACAGTTTGCCCTCTAAAGGTTGTATTACCGGCAGCCACACACTTGAGGGTTATGTAATTGGAAAAGCACATTGGACAGTATATTCCTGTTCACTTGGTGCTCACAGCAGGGATGATATCATTACAAAGTGCTACTCTCATCAAATCCTCGCTTACCATCCGCTTTCAGCCGCACCCAGCTCATCACAGGTTGAGCTTCAGCCGTAACAAGAGTCATGTGCCTGTGCTGACTGTGTGTAATAGGTGTGCACACAAGAAATTGTGTTCTTGTACAAGAAAGCAGATGATTACTGGTTATCTCCGGGCTGCATGGACCTCTGACACAGATGCAGTCTGCAGACAGAGAGATGCTGAGCAGGTGTACACGAAATGAAGAATGTTGTGCGAGCGTGTGAGTGTGCGTCTGCTTTCAAGGGAGTGCGCGCAGTTGACTGGAGATGTCATGGAGAGAGAAAAGGAGAAGGAAGAGGAAGCCACGGGGCAAGTGAGCCACTCCGGCGAGGACCTGCAGTGTGCATGTGTGTATGAAGTCCTGCGCCCACGTGCAAGTCACACACATTCCTCAAAAACAGCATCAGAAATTCCACCGGGGTCCGGGGAGGTGGGAGTGTCCCATGTGCTTATTAACGGCTCTCTGATTCCCTTGTCATAATACAGGAAACAACAAAAAAGCCTCAAGTCAACAGATAAGGGGCACCATCGGGGACAGAAAGAGGGGGTCGGAGAGGTCAGGGGCCCACGGAGAGGCCGCGAGATAGAGAGAATAGGAAGCGGACGGATAAAGAGGGCGAGAGGTGCTTACCGTAGACAATGTTGCTGTGAACCACAGCAGCGAGCAGGACTGTCAATAAGCTGACACTCCATAATGCGGAGGGGGCTGATGGGAAGGCCATGGTCGGGCGCACAGATCCGCCTGTCTCACTGAAGCCTCAGGAGGGCAGAGGAGCTCTGGAGTGTCACCTGCAGGGAGAGCAGTGGAGAGATAAAGAAAACAAGCAGGGCAAGCCGACTGGCCACTAATTGCGTCTCCTGCCACTGGCTGGCTGCCGCTGAATAAACGCTTGGCCCACCCGTTACTCACGCGTTGCTCCATGGGTACTCATCGATCTGCTTGTGTCACACCATGGTGAGAGGCGATTGAGACAGGCGGGGTAAGGGGAGAGGGGGGCGGCGATGGAGCCAAACGGCAGGAAAGAGGGTGATGGTGTGTGCGGTGTATAGGTGGTAATTAGGGGAGAGGGGGAGAGGAGGAGGGGGTGCATATTACTGAGAATTTATTCATCCACTTTAACGAGCTGTGCGCATGTGGAGTGAAGGAAAGCGAGTGTTTTGGACAGCTCCAACTAACTCGCGCTAATTAGAAATAACGCAAAGGAAGGTTCCCTCAGCTGCTCGTGATAAAAACAGTGAAAACTGGAGAAAAAAACGCAGCAGCAGAGATGCACCTGTCGCCCGATGAGGATACTCGGCGCGCTTTGCTCAAGCCTGGAGACGTACAGACGTGCATAATAGCCGCTCGGGCACTCGTCCTCTCTCCCTTTGTCAGACACACGGACTCATTCTCTCCCTCTCCGGCTCTCACGCACATCCCTTAAAATAGCAGTAGCCTGCGCCGAGCTGAGCCCTCGGTCCCCCCCCCACCTCCCTGCGAAAACGCTCCCTCGTTGTCAACGCTGTCAGGGAACCGTGGCTGGATGCTGCCTGCGGGACGGGCGGGCGGCTAGGGCGGGGATGGAGGAGCGGGGTGGGGGAGGGCATGGGAGGGGTGGGGTGGGGTAGGAGGGCTTGTGTTTATTGTTGCTCCAGCCGTTCCTGTTGAGTGATGGCGAGAAATGAAAACAAAACTGGAACAAGTGCATCCATGGGAAATAAGCGGAATACTCTGGGCGTGATTTGGCGCAAGTTCTCGCGCTCGGCTCTCACGCGGAGCGTAATAATAGTAACGATGATATTAATAACAACAATAATAACAGCTCCTGGTGGCCTGCATCGCTGCGACGGACCGCGGGAGCACCGGAGCAGTGTTTGTCGGGTCGGAGCCTGATCTCTAACACCTTCTCCCGCACTTGCACAAAGACCTGGTGCTGATGGGATGAGATCCGGAGACTCTTGTAAAGGCTGGGGAGAGGTGGCTGCTGCACACAGCGCCTTGCTTTTTTTTTATTTTTGCAGAGCGACAGAGCCGGGAGAGAAGAGGAAGGGGAGAGGAGTCGGGAACAGCGCAGCCAACCCGACAACACGTATATTCAGAGTAAATTATAAAACACGCAGGGATTATACAGCTCTCTCCCTGGGCAGGCATAACGGATTACACACACACACCTACCCAGAGTGCGCACACACACATTCCTGGAGACGGAAAAGCGTCAGCACTGACAGGTGTCTCCTGTCCGCCCTACAGGCTACATCCTAACCCCGGACAATAACACAAACTGCGAAGCAATGCACGGTGTTATACACACGCACACGCACACACACACACACACCGTTATATTCCGCCTCCGGAGTCGGGTTTTGTTGGCGCTGGTCTCCAGTAAGGTCCCCAGTAAGGTCCCTCCTCTGATGCGCAGCAGTCGCTTGTCCGGAGCCTCCTCTCAATCTGCTTTTATCGACTTTTTTTAATCTCCTTCTTCCTTCTCCTGACTCTTTGTTTTTCTTGCCTTTTCCTCCGCTCGCTCGCTTCCTCTCTTCCTCTCTCTCTCACTCTCTGTGTTTGTATCTATCTCGCTCTCTCTCCACGGCTGCCGCTCACTGCAGCAAAAACAGTCTGTGTGAAAGACGAGAGGGAGGGGAGGGGACAAGGGAGGGAGGGATGGAGGGGAGGGGAGGGGATTTTAATACGAT
This sequence comes from Chelmon rostratus, assembly GCF_017976325.1. Taxonomy (NCBI): domain Eukaryota; kingdom Metazoa; phylum Chordata; class Actinopteri; order Chaetodontiformes; family Chaetodontidae; genus Chelmon; species Chelmon rostratus. The sequence continues at coordinate 22,111,013 of NC_055669.1, forward strand.
TTGGCCCGTACCATCGGGATAACAGGGCCAGAGCAGGGGCCTACTGGCTGCGAGCAACATGAAGGAGAGATGGAGCAGATAGAAAAGTGTGATCTCACCACACCGAAAAATCGCCATAATGTTCCCACAATACTCCACAGAGTCTACAGTGACCTTATCGGGCTTTATGGTATTTTACTCCCGCGGTAGCTCCGCTCACTCAATCTAAAGCTTTGATGCTGAGTAGGCCTGCTTAAACACCATCACGGGTTCGAGCCTACACATCTCCTGAGATGGAGCAGCAGAGGTCACCTGAAGTTGAATGTCACGGTGCTCAGCAGCCTCAGATGACTCTTATCATTGATATTATGGAGCTATTACCACTATCTGGCGGATGGGCAGACTTCTATTTCCCGTAGGTCTGATAATTTGATGATACAGCCTGCTGAGTCCTTGTGGAGTTGTGGGACTTTTTGTCTGGATCTGTTGCTGCTGGCCTGCGCCTTCAGCGGTGGCTTTATCTCCAGATTTGTATAATGCTCCCATAACTTTAAACATCATAACGTTTATACCCTTGGGAATGTCAGTTTTGCATATGCTTGTAAACTTTATCACGGGGTATATATAGTCCATATAGCTCTGACGTTACATGCATTGAGCCCGTTTGGGATGGGGCGGGAGGGTGGGGGTGGGGGGGTTGTTCAACTTGCCAGAGAGGATTAAGGATTAGTTTTACTGGCGGATTAGGTCTGTGTGTGGGGCGGCATGATGGGGTTAAACATGGATGGCGGCAGCCGCGCGGCAGCCCAATCAGTGGTGGTGGCGACGAACTGACACCGGGGAGGTGGGTTTGAAGGAAACACAAAATAATAAAAGCCATGGGGAGCCGGGGAGGGGTGAGAGGGTGTCGGGGAGTTTGGGAGATCTTCAAGCAAGCAGCTGCTTTCCACGCTGAAAACATAAATAGTGCTGCTCTGGGCTTCCATGATTTGGGTAATGTAGGTTTTTCTAAAGCAGAAACTTTAGTCCACCTTCAGGGGTCCTTGGAAGGATTCCAGAAAGGTCCCCACTCTGATTTCACTAAATTAAAAATACACAATGACTATTGCAGTCTTTATTCTCCGCTTGCACCGCCACATTGCTGCGAGAGTCCACAATTCAACACAAAACCTGCATACAAAAATCTTGAGACGACACCATTTGTGGCACTGAGTCATTTCTGTTCAAAGTAAAGCGGAGTCTTTATCTCTGCCTGCCGCTAACCCAAATGGGAGAGTAGAAATGCAGCATCTGGCATCATTAAACACTTGTTACGAGGACGGTGAAGGCTTTAAATGTTTTGTTGTTAGCCCTGCATTAGAGAAGCTTTTGCTCGGCCTTAAATGAGTGGACAGCCCCAGGTGCTGGAGCCGTGCGCGAGCCGGCGAGCGCGCGTGTCCACTGACTTTCACGCGCCGAGGCTGCACGGCACTGTGTCCTCCTGCGGTGCCTACGTGGTAGCCGTATAGAAGACCCGAGCCCAAGCATGCAGCCTGGACAGTAATAGGCTGGTAACGAAGCGCGTGCTGCGCGGCTACACTGGAGCTGTGGTTTCAGGCTTTTTGCCCGTTTGAAATCTGCATATTTAAGCGATGACCTTTGAGCGCTGAAACGGCTCCATGTGAAATTTCTACGATTCAGTCCAAATGGACTGTGTACTGGGCCTGTGCAAAATATACTCATCTCTGGAAGGCAGCCTATCCATCCATCCGTCATATCTGTGGACAGAGCGGCCTTGACAGATGCAGATGCAAAACAACATCGCTGCTTTTTCGTCTATCACTTTATTTCCTCACATCCAAAAAGCCACAACCTATTCTTTCACATCTCTGCCGGGACTCGAACCCGGAGCCTCTGGATTAGAAGTCCAGCGCGCTATTCCATTGCGCCACAGAGACTGTGACACATTTTTTTCGATCAAAAGCGGGTTTATACTCCCCCTCCCAGCCCTGCGCAGCATCCTCACCATCCCTCAGCATCAGGACCGCAGCCTGTGGATAGTAATTTGCCGCCCGGTAGGGGGTGCTGCCGCCGCGTAATCATAAATCTCTTTATGCCTCATCGAGACGCGGAGAGCCCCTGTTCTCTATCCCCCATTGCTTTCGCACAGGTTATCTCGTCAAATCATCATAATGGTGATAATATCGGAGCAAAACCAAAACATGGGACATCTTCCATTTTAAATGCATCAGTAACGACGAGGCAACGTGCTCACTCCTTGCAGGGAAAAGCTCCAGTGAACAACCCATGTTTTTATTACCACACTTTGTGTTGTACCCTGAAAATGGGAAATATTTCTGCAAGGTTTGGTGTGAGCAGACTATAAGCAAATCCAGTCTTAAACCCTGCAGAGTTTGAGCAATTTTACTGTCAATCACAATCGAAAATTGCAGTCCGATGGATCTCCAGCTCAGATGGAAATGTGCCTGTAACATGGATGCAGTGTAGGGAATCATCTAGATGTCACATTCACTGCAATTGGCCCAACAGTCACCCAGAGAGAGCAATTTTGCAAGTGTTTTTTTTCCTATAGCAATTATTTTGAGCTGGCTACTTTTAAATATAGAGATGTTTGTCTCGTGGTATGAGGCTGATGTGGCTCCGAGGAGAATGTAACAACATCAAAAGGCACTAACTCTTGAGTTTTATATACACTGACAGTTATTGTAGAGCTGGTTTGCTGTGTCCTTTAAACGCAATATGTTTGATCACATGTGTGGCTCACAAATAAATTTTATCAGCAGCTATGAAAAGAAATGCAAGTTGACAACCATTTTCCCTTCGAGCCACCTGTAACAAATTGATAAAGCAATTTTGTTGGAGGTAACTAAACTAAGTGGTCACAGTGTTTCTCTCAGTGCAAGTTCAGCTGATCTAAACAGACACATTTTCAAACCAGCGTGTTCAAACGCAGTATGGGTGCAGCCTCCTCCCCGAAACGTTTAGTGTGGGGATTTTTTTCCCCCTGTGCACTTGCTACTGTACCCTACATAAATGGAGTTGGATCTGACATTACATCATGGTTTGCTTTTATTCACACTGCAGGACAAAAGCTGTTCAGGTGCAGTGTGTAGCTCCTGCGTGGCACTGTGGGAGGTAAGGCCTGAGGCAGGCTGTCGGTGAGGAGCCTGTTCACATGCACAGCTTCCACCACTGGGCTGCCTCTCCGCATTTCAGCCCTTCTCTTTCCCAATGTTAAAAAATGCAACTGAGCAGCTGCGGCCTGGAGAAGGTAAAATATGAATGACAGCCTACAGTAAACAGCCACGATACAGACACAAACACAAACACAAACACATACTGCTGCGCACAGAGTCAACTGTAGGGCACGCTGGTTGGGCCGGCAGCGACAGAGCACTTAGGGCACAGAAAAGTGATTAATAAATTTGACGTCACAGCATGATTAGACAAATTACGTAAGGATAGAACATGTAGGACACGTCTAATTTTGGCCGCCGGTTGTTGTTCAAACCGAAAACAAGTGTGAAATAAACTGGGTCACATTTGCATGCACTTTGCACTCTTGCTGCATTTGCTGACCCCAAAGCTTTCCAGAGTATAATTAATTCCAAGGGACAAAACATCACAACACCTTTCTCTGCATACAGCATAATATAATCCTTTATTCAATACTTTGATCAAACAGGGTCTGCAGTAGGCCAGAACAGAACATATACACAAAACCCCCACACTGAATCCAGTCCACATTCCCTTCAGCTCCCTCCTCTGCTTTCGTTGCTGTTCATCTCCTCTCGTCCTGTGCTCAGAGACAAGTCAGGGCTATGGAGGTGATGATGGACAGACCAATAACCACGTAGCCGGTGCGGTAGACTTCTGGGATTCTGAAGCCCTTGCCACTGTCCCACCACTTATTTAAATATCAATAAGAAAAAAAAGAGAGAAGAGAGAAGAAAATTTAGCATAGGAACAATAGAACACCATCAGCTAATAAACCTTAGCAAATGTACTACATGTTCTATGAAATCAATAAAATGAGCAAACATGACAAAAAGGCTTAACTGCATAGAGAGCTGTCTCCTTTAAAAAGCTTAAGCTGAGCAGTCCAGACACTAAACCAAACAGGGTTACAGCAACAAACTACCAAAGAACCTAAATTATACTTCAATATGGGAAAAAAAAGACAAATATTCAGTCTATAATAAATCAAATTATAAAGTCTTACCAAGTGGCGGATGCCGTTATAGGTGTGGTAAGATACGGGGAAGGCGATACCGAACTTGGCCAACCCAATGAGAAAGGGGCCGACGGAGAGCGAGTGGATCAAGTCCAGGTAGTATGGATAATTTCCCGGTAATACCAGTGCTGCTGCAGCAAAGGCCGAGATAGCTAAACACAGACAGAAGTAATGAGACCAAAGATTGGACAAGGTGTGAATGCATGCTAAGAGGAAAATGTTGTGCATGCATGATTTTATCGTGAAAGCACTAAGTGAGAAATTAACACATGTCCAAAGACTACATTCTGGATTAGACTCTATGAGTCACCACATCCCCACTGACCAGATATTTCTAAACATTTGAATTTCTCATTTATGTAAAAACTTTTGTCCCTGTTGACTACATTAAATTAAGGCCAAACAATGGCTCTGTATCAAACAGGCTCCTCATTGGCAGCCTGTTGCAAGGCACTGCACTCAATGGTTCTGGCTGAGCTTCTCTTTCTGTGCTGTCTGGGTGGTTATTAAAAGGTCTAATGGTAGAAGAGACTTCAGGTTATTGCCTTGTGGAAACAAATAGCAGGTGTGAATCAATGTGAACACAAAAGGCAGAGATGCAGAAATGCAAACAAAAATAAACGTCTATTTCACATGAGAATAGACAACCTTTAAAATCAAACATTGGATTAACTCTGAGTTTTAATTCCATATGCAAAATAGCATTGAAAGGAGCAGCAGGATATCTAAGCATTACAATAAATCAATATGGCTTGTAAAAATTACTCTCAGTGGGTGATAGTCTTAGTTTACAGCCCTTTGCAAGGGAGCCAGAAAGTTGATTTCAGACAGTGATTAGGCATCTGGGATGCTTTGATAGAAAGATGGGACATAATGACTGACTGCTCTTAAACTGGCAGTTGAGGGTGCTGGCCTTTATTGAACCCATTAACATATACACAAAATTCGACCCAGCTTTTACAGCATGGTACATCAAGGTCAACAGTACTGATACACAATGTCACAGTAACACAGAGTCAACCTTTACCCATGCAAATGACTTAAAGCTATTAGCAGTCCAGTGTTAAACTTGATTTTCACATGCAAAGCGTTGAATTGTACTGAACAACTTCTGTTTTGTAATGCCAGTAAATGCTCTTAGCAGAAATCAATAGTGGTGGACTAAAATGCCCTGAAGAGATTTTCAGGGTCAATCAAAAGCTGACAGCGGCAGTAGAACAAGTGTTTTATGTAATAATAACTAATAATAAAATAAGCATAGGGAAAACAGATGTGTTACCTCCACTGAGGCCCACTCCAGTTCCTCTGTGTGTGATGGACATCATCATGGGGACGGACCATCTGAAAAACAAACACAAACACACACACACACACACACACACACACACACACACACACACACACACACACACACACACACACACAAACAACACTTTAATGGCAGATCTCAATGGCAGAACTCAAAGTGGTTGAGATACAAGACAAAGCTGCAAGCCATGGGAGGTATTTTATATTTTTAAATGAAAGAAAATATTAGCTGACACTTTCAGCCTCTGCTGTTAGAAGATAATGTTCCTATACAGACTAACATTAAACAAGCGAAAGAGAAGGATTTAAATCACCAATCTAAGAAACATTGGCTAGGAGTTCAATTGTCAGAGACAAAGTGTCCTGATACAGACTAGCCATAAGAATGATTCCAGATGAAAGAGAAATTCTGAAAGAAAAAAACTGAGTCAGGACAGAAAACTAGTCTGAAATTACAAAGCACATGTTAAATAACAATGTTTTCTTTACTGCAGTTTTTAGGATTCTAATAACTGCCTGAAAGTCCATCAAGGTGCTCATTGCACTTAATATATCTAAAGTAGGGATGCACGATATAGTGCAATGTTTCAGCATCAAAATCACGATGAGCAAATGTGCAATAGTCACATCACAGGATGTGCGATGTCAAATTAATGCAAACAAGTCATGCCACAGCTTTTTAGCTGCTTGATACAAATACTCGCACAGCTCTCATTTTCCATGACTAATCTACAAGAGGAGTCTGCCTGATATAACATAATTTAATCCGATTTAAAGGTTCTTGGATACACAGAGTTTGTTCCTAGTGAGTGACAGGCAGGCTCTGCATGCACAGTGAACTGTTAGAATGCCTCAGAGCTGTCACTGTTTTTTGGTCAGTGGTGGAGAGATATGCAGGCTTTACCCTCTGCATCAGATAACACTATAATGGTAAAACATAAACCTTGCCTCTGAAGTCTGTGTCAAGAGAAGAAATAATCTGGTAAATGTGTGTATTTCCCAGTAGGAGTTTCTCCAGGAATTGCTGTTTTGTGGTGATCTGTGTTAAAACAGCAGACTTTTGAGTTGTCTTTCTTTCTGTGGTTGTGATTAATTATTTCCAAATAGAGCTATTCAAGTCATAGGTTTAGAAAATTGTAGTTATATTTTTTCATTTTTCTGCAATGTCAGTTGTTGTAATATCGTGCAACCCTACAATTTCTGGTCATGGTGGGTTGTCCTGTTTTTTTTTTTATAAACATAAACAAACTGAATAGACTGCATGATCTAAAACTGGACTTCAACGGAAATATTGTTATCAACTTGGATAATGTTCTGCAGTGGAATCTGAGTGGCCTTGAAAATATTAGGCTTAAATTATAAAAGCATAAGTGAAGCAAAAGATTTCACTCACACACAACACAGTCATTGCTGTCCTATATTTAAGATTATTTCCTGGACAAGACACACTGGCTACACAGTGCACTGCATGTGACCTACAGTACATACTTGTAAATGGTGAGATGAGGAGACATTGGTCTATTTAGTCTGGCATTTTTGGACCAAAACTTGTTCATCTCCTCCTTAGCTGTGGTTCCCATTGGAGCAGCACTGTAGTGGAGAGAAACACATTCAGAATACAGAAGTGCACAGTAGAACAAATTACAATACATGGGTTTAAGCATGTATGTGCATCATTATTATGATTTAAAGCAGTACATTTATGTGATGCCATCTTTCTCTTTCATACAAGCACACACACAACTCACTGTTTGTAGAGGCCACTGTAGTGTGGTCTGGAGATGCAGACACCCTGACGGGCAAACGTCCTAAATACAAGAAAGCAGTGTTAGAATTAGATTATGTGTCTGCAGTCATATAAAAGAGAACTAGGACTGAACATATCTCAGTAATTACATCTATCAATAAGTCAATGTATATACTTTGAACAATGATACAAATTATGCTGTCTACACCAACATTAGAACGAAATTGCTAGGTGTTATTTCTGATGGCATGATTTCTAAAACACCCATTCAGTGGTTTAATCCAGTGTTGCCCGAAACAGATATGCAGTACACATCACCGTTGGACGAAGGTCGTCCATTAATTAATTATAAAATCAAGCCTCCCTAATTAAAACAGACACCACAAGATCGCAAACCCAAAGCAATTTGATGGAGAATATTAACAGATCAGGAAGGTGCAGCCGTCAGTGACTGTTTACCTAAGTCTCTACGGTGCAAAAGAGGTGATAAACTACCATCGCGGGCCATTAACAAACATGTTTTATTAGCCTGAGCAGCGCCGTCCTTACCTTCAACAGCCGACTAAGGTCAAAGGAGTGGACAAAGTTCGAACACTTGACTATCGTCTTAGCTAATACTCTCTTGACAGAGGCTCAAGAGTGTAGCTAAACTGTCAGTTAGCTATCATAGATTCAAGTTACACCGCACGAAACATTACAATTTGGAAGACCATCTGAACAACGGGGAATTATGTTTGTACAATACAATATTAGGGCTAACTGTGACAAATAACGCATTTTGAGTGCGTCATTACTACTCAGAAAGTTCACTCTCTGCTAGCTTTCACCCAACCGACAAACAGCTAGCGTTAGCCCGCTAGCTAACTACAGCTAGCGCTATGGCGAACCATGTTTACGTAACATGAGGAAAATAAACCACAGTGAAAGGTTACACTCGAGCGTAATGTTCTAACATGTGACGTCATTGTGCTGTTAATGCGTCTGTTTGACACGATAACCCTGAAAAGCGACAAGAGCTTTCTCCAAGCCCAAAAAATATGTAGCTCAGATGTACTGACCTTAGGAGCAGCGCCATGTTTGCCAAGCAGCGAACGGAAGTGACGTTGACGGATGTTGTTATTCCGCCTGGTAATCAAAATCCTTGAAGGGCTGAGTGGAGAAGGTCATGTGAGGTCAGAGTGAGGAAATGTTGGTCAAAAAATGTGAGCTTGTTGGACTTTCACTTTATATTGCACATCACAATATACTGATGAACCAGAAAAGAAAAAATTCTCCCCTCTCAGGATGCAATAGCCTAGAATGCGATAAATAAATAAATATAGCTTACAAATAAAAAATTATATCGATGTGTCTCAATAAAATAAATGTAAATATAAATGTAAGCCTATCACTAGTAGCTTGATTCTTATTTTTTGCATTAGCTGAGTTTAGAGCTGAAACAGTTGATTGATTAGTTGATCTGCAAAAATTTATTGGCAACTATTTTGATAATCATTGAATCACTGAAGAAATTTTGAACAGCAACAATATCAACATTCTCTGGTTCCAGCATCTCATTCGCAAGGATTTTCTGCTTTTTCTTATTCCATATGTGACAGACCGAATGATTAATCAATTACTTTCAAACATGAAACACATAAATAATGAAAATAATTGGTAGTTGAGGTCCTAGTCGAGTTAATTGATGTGGTGTATTTACACAAATCAGCCCCTAAAATAAATACTGATGAAATATATAGAACTTAAAAGGAAATGATGCAGTACAGTGTGCAACAGAATAATTTCAACGGACAACAATATTACAAAATGAGGAGAAACTCCAAGATGGTACTGTGACAGCCCAAACTTAAACTCTTGTCACTGTACCACCAATCTTAAAGATGAGAAGTCAAGAAGACAAGAAAATCTTTACATGAAGAAAAAGAAATACCTCAACCCAACTCAAAGATGGAGCCACAATTGTAGTATCCAGAACACTGCACGGACAATAAAATGGTCAGTGTGACATTGAGATGGGAAAACACGAAGCACCTCCCATATCCACTCAGGTAAACTAAATGCATACAACAGGTATTTTAAAGTATTGAAAAGCACCACACACGCACAATCAGACACCTATATACACACTCAGACAGACAGCAAACGGGTAGGAAGGTTAATGATGCCCAGAAGCTGCCCTCGACTGGCTTCCCAATGGCCCTTTCCCATATTAATGTTGCATAAAGGGTTAGACTAGACCATGCACCATTCAGAGTAGACCAGGTTTAGGTTGGTGGTATGAGAGTTCAAATCCCATCTAATTTTTAGAATACATTTGACATTGCCTTTCACTTCATATTGAAAGATTCCTGGACAAATAGCATCCACAAAGAGCTGGTTCCAGGGATTTGGGAGGAAATACTTTGCTGCCTGTGTTTCTTTTTGCCAACTATTTTGACAGCAAGGTAACGAGTGTCCAGTGGATAGAAGACATGAGGACATACATAATGGATGGTGAGATCAGGAGCCTATGCACATAGGCAGAGCCTGGCCGGCAATGGATGTGTGAGGCCGACACTAGTATCGATATTTCAGAGTTTTAAAATCTGATGGAATGTATATTGGATGATATTTGCTTTTTAATATAAACACGGAAACGTTTTGATGACGGTGTTGAAGTATTGTGACCATATTGAGCAGGACATTTTAAATATTACATTTGTTAGTATTCCGGTGAACAAACTAAGTAACATGAAATGTTTGCTAATTTTGTACAGTAAATCCTTGTTGCTATACTAATGGACTGGCTGCTGCTACTATCGATGTTATGAGCTAATATCGGCTAATAAATTTGCCCTTGCTGATTAATCTGCGGCATGTGTAGGATCATCTGATAAAGTTACATGCAAAGCAAAGATCTGGCTTAAGTTTAGACCCAATGTCTGAAAATGTTCAATCTAATGTGGGTAATTACGAGGAAATAATATGTGGTTTGGAAAATATTATAATTATTGGTACTTGTGGTGCCCTACATTTTTAAACTGACACGTTTAAGGTCTAAACGTCAATTAACTCAAGAGCATTATTGTGCATTAATACCAAAAGGGATTGTTGCTGACAACAAAATCAACGAATGAAAATTAAAATAATGTCCAGGAATATGTTGGAATATATTTTATTGTGTACATTTCACATGATGAGCAACATTTGGCATTCCTCTTCAGCCAAACAGGACATGATGCATCACTTTGGTAACAGTTTATGTAAGGCACACAGGTGTACATTACCATTGTTCTACTGGAAATGTTTTCAGAGAAAACAAAAAGAGAAAACTCAAAGCACAATCAAAAGCCTATTTTCAGCAGTATTTTTATGATAATCAGATTTGTGAACTGATCCATGCAATATTACAACTGACAGACACACACACACATGGTTCCACCCTTACAGGCACACACAAACACACACACACACACCCACGCAGACACACATACACCCACACACACAATTCAAACTGACATTTTCTGAATGTTAATAATATGTCTCCTGCTCCACCCAACCTGGAAGAGAGAGACAGAAAGAAAAAAGGGGAAAGTGTCAGAGACCAAAATGACAGGCGAGCAGTTTTCATAATATCCTTTTGTATCACTCTATTTGTATTCATCCCGTTGCCTTTGTCTCTGTACATTTCCAAATGAATCCCCTTATAACTCCGAGAGTCTGATCAGCAGCCCGTGACACACAGATTAACAGAAATGATTAACTGTCACGATAAATTGTATTTGTCTCCCCGTGTCTTGCCCCTCTCAGCTGAAACGTCGTGGCAGTGAGCAGATTTGGAGCTATTGTGAGGTGTCTGTATCGTGCGTGTGATCTTTGGGGCATATCTCAAGAGTCTTCATCAGCTTTCTTTAATTTCCCCTCTCATCATTCCCCAGTGTTTCTGTTGGAGTTGGACAGGTGTAATCTGCTTCCTGGTGCCAGTTTAACACATGTCCACTGAGTTGAGTCTATACAGATTGCTGCCTACATGCTAGACTTTCACACTGACAGAGATTTTTACCTTCAGATTCTTCCAAAAGAAGAATCACTGAGTGTTCTTGCAGTAATCTATGATCATATTTCTTCACTGCTTCCAAAAATAAAATTAGATGTGGCGTATGTTTCCACCTTTTTCTGTTAGGCAACAAGATATATTAAAAAGCGTTAAAGGACTTGAAATCTAGTGCAGATGCATCCCTTGGCCCAACAATCAGATTAGATTAGATTTCAGTGGTGATGTGGATGTTTGATTGTCACCATTTTATGCTGCATTTATCAAATGGAATTCCCCAGCAACAAACAGCAGTGCATTTACATGCTACTTTGTCAAAAATCAAAGCTGGAAGACAAACAGTAATCAGTCAAGTGTTGCAGAGGCTGCAGCATTGAAAGCTGGAGGAATTGTTCAGTATTGAGTGGGTTTGCTGGATGCCTCATAGTTTTCAGCTGCACTGCTTTGGGTTAGCCCTGAAGTCTCTCATGTAGTTAAAGCTATGCTTAATGGTAACTTTTAAATGAGCATGATTACTGCTTTATAGAAAAGGACAATGATTACATTGAAATCTGCCTGAAAAACTATGCAAATTGCAACATTTGCATCATGTACTTTATCCAAAAAAACTAAAATACATTTTTAATATGACAGCTGGCACCTGTCTTGAAAACCCCTGTATTCAAACCCACATTTTCAAAATTACACAAAACTAAAGCTTACTTTCTTTGTCACCAGTAATAATCTATAATTGCCGCCAACATTGTTTTGTAAAATCGGTGCTGTCCTTTCCTTAAGATCTCAGTTCAGAGTTGTTTTTTATATAATTTTATTGCACTCGTTTGGACTGACATTGAACTTGAGCTCCTGCATGTCACCATCTGTCAGCTGCTTGCTGGGATCCTTCAGGTCAGATCAGCAGAGCAGAGCTGTGGCGGCTTTGTCAATCAGCGTGCCCTTAAACAAGTGGACACTCTACTTTTTTAGGATGTGGTTGGACGGATGAGAGAAGTACAGAGGACGGGGGAGGAGGAAGGGTCTTGATGGGAAATGGCACATGTGGCTCCAGAGATAGGGGTGTCAATCACTATACCATCACTTGCCAATTTTTTTTTTCTTTCAGCTTATTAACAAGACAAAGGAGGTTGAAACCCTTTAATCTTGGTTTCTCTTAATAACTGCTTACCTCCAGGGTTCCTCCTCAGAATGAATTTACGGACCTCATCATAAATGAAGATGAGGAGACTGTATGGGAAGGCACAGAACCACCACAGGGTCCTGAGAGAAAGAGAAAAAGAGTATAACTGGGCGGGGGATGGATCGAGTAGCAGCGAGTCACAGGCAAAGTGCAAATTGTTAAATTCATTGCAGCCATTTTTGAATATTAAGGATAACAACTTGGCGTTTAAGAAGATCACAGACTTCATTTAAAGCAGAGAGTGACAGGCTAATGGCAGCCTATTAGGTCTTTAAGAGGTTATTTTTCGGTTCGGTGGAGATATGCATATGCAGAGCGTACTTCAGGGGGTACATGCGCAAGGCAATGTCCATTCCAGGGCAGTAGGAGAGGAAGGCAGCCAGAGCGGTCTCAACAAACAGACCGAAAATCAGGATTCTGTTCCTGTTGGACAGAGAATGAGAGGACATCAGAGAAAGGACAAGGTTTAGACAGTTAAGGTACAAATAATGAAAACACTCACAATGACTTTAAGGTGAATCTGACTTTCTTTCATTCGATCCGTGATTTCACACCATTCTATTCATCTGTTACTCCAGCCCTCTCGTTCGTCCTCCCTCACTTACTTCATGCCCTGCTGAAAGAGGGAGTTCCTCCTGGTCTTGCAGATAATAAGATCGGCCCACTGGACAACCACAATGCTGACAAAGAAGCTGGTGTGGCAGGTGAATTCAACGATCTTCCTCTGCTCGTAGGTCTGCCAGGTTGAAACACACAATGCATTTATTCCTGCCTGACTACGAAATATTCAAAGGGTGTGCTGGTTTGTCTTCGTCCCAGCTCCTTACCCACTGCTGCCCATAGCTGTCCTCCACGTCGTTGATGTTGCGGTCATCCCAGTTGATGCGGATGCCCACCAGGTCCTTTGGGAGGAAGCCGTTCTCAGCCAAAATCACAAAGTAGGTGAAAAAACCACCAAGAGCCTGCATCATGCCTGGAAAAAAAGTGCAATGGATCAATGCCAAAATATCATATGAACATTAGATCTTATGGCAACACTTTATTTTATGGGTCTGACATTTCCTAATCGGCTTCCTGTAAGGAACGATGTACTAATGGTACTAATTCTAGAGAAAATAGCAGATGTAGCTACTTATATTATTTCTTGTATTTCAACGCAGTGTAGGAATAGAGGCAATGATTTTACAGAACAAATATAAAAAATAACAGGATTTATAGATAATGGTCGTCTTTAGACAAAAGGCGTTTTTGACAAACAGCAGTGCTAATAATACCAATGGTCCAATATTTCTGTATCACCTATTTACAGGAATTTTATCAAATTAAGACAAACACACAGACATTGATTTGCATTCACTCAGCCTCAGTCCACCTGGTGTTTTTCCTCTTAATACTGTTTCAAAAACAGCACCGGTGATTATATCTGCCCTCCGCAACGTTGCTATTTTGTAAGTAAATGCCTCCAGACAGCTGAGAACTGCAATAATAGCCGATAGTGAGTTTTAATTCCACGTTGGAAAATTTGTTTTGTCAGAGTGGGCGTAACGTTTTCAACATGATGGACATCTTATTTTAGAGCTTAAGTCTTCACATACAACAAACCTGCACAAGCACTGATGGAGGATTGTGGCAATGCTTATTAATCACCTCGTTCAGTGCGTAGTTAAATTAAAACTTTGCACCAGTTCGGTGGTTCTGTTGATAGATGTCATTTTCTCAGTGATAAGAAAATTGCGTCTGTTTTCTGGACGCTGCTACCTTCAATTCTCCTCACTGGTGTTTGTCTGTGAGTTGGACATTTTACCCTACTGTTGCATTCATAGTTTGTCACTCTAGATCAGATCATCAGTTAAACGTTCAGGACTTCAAGCTGTAAAGTCAGAACAGTGGCTTGTAAATGTGATTTGATGTGACCTGCAAAAGTTTTGCCCCAGTGGTGCTCATCTTGGAAGAATTATGGGAGTTGATATGAGTTGCAGGCTGTTTTGAGCATGTTCAGCTTTAAATTGTCATCCAATGAAGCCCTGTCATATTTTGACCTATTTAACAGCCTATGAAATTGGGCCAGCCTTTGATTTCCACTATTCCCAAACCATATAAAACCAGAGATAAAAAGCATGCATTCAAGTGAGGTTCCAACCAGTGAAACATGACCAAGATTAAGTAGAAAATAGTTGCACTCTCCACTTTCAATTTGCTGTAAATGTCACGACAATTAGAGGAAAATTGTGGGACTCTCTCCTGACTGTCTGCTCACCTTCGGATTTATTTTTCATAACTGCATGTACCTAAACATTTACAAAGACAGTAATAAATGCCTGAATTTCTGATGAACCGCAACATTTAATGTTTTTACTCCTCATGTTTATTATAATGACAAGAGGCCTGTCTCAGTGATTCGGATTTAACAGATGTAGCACAAAGAGACATTAGAGGACCTATCTGTCCGTAGGCCATGCTGATGAGGCGTTCATTGACCAGTTTGTCTGATTTGGGGTTCCTTGGTTGGCGTTTCATGATGTCGCTCTCAGCCGCCTCATAAGCCAATGAAATAGCTGGAACCTGGAGGGAATGGAAGGATAGCACAGGATTAGCTGACTTCATGCACCCTGCGCAATAAATGTGCAGGAATTTGTCTTTGTGACAACAGTACAAAGGCACGGTGACAGTGCCAGACACGGGGTACCCTAGACATATTACTGTTAATGCGATTCAGCATTCAATCACCATGTGGAAGGAGAAAAGACAGAAAAAGGGCAAGGAGAGGGAAAAAAGGAGCAGTGACAGTGACAGAGAGAGGGGTGGGGAGAGGAGACAAGAGGAGAGAGACGGATAGTGAATTTCAAGACACTCATAAAATAGGAAGGTAGAAAGGTCCCTGTAATAAAGATCTTATATTGGCTGGTTTTACCAGGTAAGCAACAGAGCAATATCTGTGACTTAGGGCAGGATATCTCTGCGACTTAGGTGGGATTTGAGGTGTGGACTCGGCACTGTGTGAAACTGAACACAAGCTCTGCGGTCTACAAATCCAGTTTGTTTTGGCGTTACACTCCCCTGACCCACAGCAGTGGAGAGAGACAAGGAGAGGCAAAAGGATGTGACTATGCCTGGCATTGATTTTTCTTACACCTCTGAAGTGTGTGTGTCTGTGTGTCTGTGTGCAACATCCCAATTTCTGCATAGAAGCATCTTAAGTGTGCCACATCCCACTTTGATAAACATCTTTCGCAGCCATCCTTTTCCACATGGCAGTGCTTGCTAAAAATAATCATAGCACACTCCAAGTGCTGCTTGTCACTGCTAAATCTCAGCAGAGCCCTGGAGCCTGTTGCCTGGAGTTGAACTAAGCTGTTAACAAGCTGTTAACAACCTCACCAGCAGACATGGGAAATTTGTAGTTTTACTTGTGTACTGTACTATAAACACTTCTCAGGTACTTTATTGAATATTTAAATATTTTCATTTTAGGGTCCTATTCTTCAAAGCAGACATCCAGCTGTTCACTCCACCAGCAGTTACTAAGTACATGCAGACATGCTACTTTGAAGGGAAGGGTTTTTATATGCAAAGCAGTTGCACAAATTAGGTGCTTTTAAACTTCAATCATCATATCTTTAAAGAAAAAAAGCCAATAAAGAATGCACTGTACCTGTGATCTGAGACAGGTAAGTAAATATTTGTCGACATGAACAAATCTGTCCCGCTGATAGAAAACCAGTTCATCTTTGATATCACTTGAGCAAAATAAGTGGAACTGCTTTATTAACAATGTTAGCAAACTGCTCCTCTTTATCTTTAACCTGTGGAGACTTAAAATGCTTCTTGGCAGTGGAACATGAAGCACATGTGCCTCATTTTTTGTCAAATGTTTGCTTTTGGCTCGTTGGGATGTATAAGAACCAGTTTCAGCTGCATGCTTCTTTCTGGTGGCTGAGAGCAGGAAAATGAAAGTTAAAGTAATGAACACAAGTGAGCAAGTCCTTTTGAACATATTCATCCCGGGCTTCCTTTCTTTTGCAATGATGGATTACGCCCCTCAGGCAAGCAGCGTGCCAGCAACTCTTTTTGTTACTGCTGGAAATACAATGGAGAGACTGGCATCTGGAAACGGCAGAGCTGTGAAATGTAAATCTGTATGTGAGCGTCACCCGGTCTTTGTTCTGCCTGAACAAATGGTCGTCGGCAGTGAGCCAAAAGTGAATTTCTCCCACCGACAGAAAGAACAAATTAAACCAGACGTTTTGTTCTTTTTACCTTCAGGCACTCATATTTGACACCAGTACTAACACTAGTTTTCTTAATGCCACCTTTAGTTTGCCCGTAGCAATGCAATATGCTAACAATTAGCATCCCTTCGTTAGGAAGAATCACTAAAACTTGCCAACAATTAGCTTTGAGAAGTGAGAGTGCTTGGAATATAACCCAATAAATAAGACAAATTTAAAACCTTATGTTGTGTTGTAATGACCTCCTGCGAAACTCCTTTAAATTGAATGTGCAGAGAGGATGAAAGTTGCCTATAAGCTATAATTTTTCACACAGTGGAAACCAGCATCCAAAAGGGCAGGAAAAAAGGAATATGTGTTCAATAACTGATACATCATGAAGCACAAAACAGGGTTGACAGCAGTCTGTACATCAATGAAGTGATCATTTTACAGCGACGTAGTCAAAATTATCGATTGAGATAATGAGATAATGAAGGAAAACTATTGTTGTTGTTAGGGACTGACGGACTGAACAAAAGGAGCTCGTTCCTCACTGCTCACCATATCGGTGCCCAGGTCGATGCAGAGGATGGTGACAGTTCCCAGCGGAAGAGGAACACTTGCGATGATGAAGAGGAGGAAGGGCGAGATCTCTGGGATGTTGCTGGTCAGAGTGTATGCAATGGACTTCTTCAAGTTGTCAAAGATGAGACGACCTGCAGCGACAAAAAGTTGTTGTAGAGACGCAAAATACATGTATATTAATAAGCCAACTACATTTCAAGAGCCAAGCCGTTCAGCTCTCTGAATGCTGGCCATTAAAGTCATGCAACATTTGAATATTTTCCTTTTAAATATGTAAATAGCATCTTTCACATAGCTGATGCCAAGTCCTTCAAATACATACACATTAAAATAAAAAAGTCAAATCTATAAATATTGATAATCAAGTCTCAAGACTTTCTATGGTGACCTTGTCATTTCTGACTGAAGTCTGACTCTAGTCCAAGTCACAAGTCTCAGGTCTGCAGCTCTGTTAAATACTGGGTCAAACACATTTTCAGTTGTCAGGTATTCATTAGAAAATACTCTCCAGTCTCAGTGGCCACATGACGAAGGAGCTTCCTGGAAGAATGTTTTGAATTTTAAACTTTTTAAATCTCCCGTCCCTTGCTTTGTTTCCTTTTTCTTCCTTCGCCTCCTCTCTCCCCATCACTTCCTTCTTTCATTCTTCCATTGTGCCCCCCTGCCTCCCCCTCTCTCGTTCCACCACGCTCACCCTCCTCTACTCCGGTGACGATGGAGGCGAAGTTGTCGTCCAGCAGGATCATGTCAGCCGCCTGCTTGGACACATCGGAACCGGCGATCCCCATGGCAACGCCGATGTCGGCTTTCTTCAGGGCCGGGGAGTCGTTCACGCCGTCGCCCGTCACAGCCACGATCGCCCCCTGCGCCCGCGAGGACCAGCGAGCAAAAAGTGTCAAGAAGAAAAAGATAAGTACCGTGATTTAAGCTTTTCTCTCCCAACTTGCCTGTCTTTCCCCCTCCCCTTCTGTCTTAATAATGTCTTTTCAAAGCAGCTCTGGGGAGATTAAATGAAAAATGGAATTGAGTTGCAATCATTCAGGCGCAGGGAGTGAGAGTGAGTGAGTCAGGGTGAATTGTAGCATGACCTCAATATTAAGGGGATGTGTGCAAGTGAATACACACATCTGTTTTCCACTTTTCTCACATAAAAGCTGAGCACAACTTTAAGGCATATTGTATATATAATGTTTAATATCTGAGTTTAATATACAGCTAATCATATACTTGACTGATATACACTTTCATTCAACCATATACACTCACAGATGGACCTCCATACCGTGCGCACACACACACAAACACACACACATGCACAAAAGCCTGTATTCATTCATTCAACCACCTGCACTTACAAATGGCTGAACCACACTGACACACACACACACAAACAGCTACACACACAGTAAACAGCATTCAGCCTTAAATGGCAAGGACACACACACAAGCGTGCGCACACACACACACTCACATGCACACTCCTGTATTCAACGATACCTCCACACTTAGACATAAACAGACACATTCGAGCATTCATCCAGACTTTATCACAAACACACACACACCTCTATTCAGCTGTGTGCTCTCAAAAAGGCCTAAACTCACTCACTCTCTCTCGCACACGCACACACACACACGCTCCTGTCCATTGACCTGTCTCTGGCAGCCCTCCACTATGATGAGCTTCTGCTGAGGCGAGGTGCGAGCGAACACTATCTCAGTGTGGTTCCTCAGCAGGTCGTCCAGGTACTCAGAGCTCATGTCCTTTAGGTCCGAGCCGTGCACCACACAAGCCTTCGCATCCCTGGGAAAAACACACACATACACACACACACACACACACACACACACACACACACACACACACACACACACACAGTAAGGAGTCAGCGATACCGGGGGGCAATTATGCAAAGGGGAGCATTGACATTTTGTTGCCTTCTCCTAAGTTTGTTTTTCTGTCTCGTCCTCACACACAAACACACACACTCCACAGACAGGAAACATACACATTTTCATGCTCTCTTTCTCTTAAGGAAGAAGTTTGACATTTTGGGAAAAATGCTTATTTGCAGAGCTGGAAGAGAAGATCAATACCACTCTCATATCTGTTCAGCAGCTGATTATCTTAGCTTAGCATAAAGATTAGAAACTGGTGAAACAGCTACCTGACTCTGGCCCAAGGTAACACAAGCTTACAAAAGCATACAGAAACCACAGTGTAACAATGATAACTGAGGGTTTTATAGGGTTTTCTGTGCCACACTGTCTCTTGGCAGAGCCCGGTCCTGGAGTCGTCCCCTGTCTGCTCAATACTGCCATTCTGATTTTCCATATTGTGACTTTACTATTGTTATTTCCATCTACTCTGTGCTCATGCATCTATTTGTGATCAAATTTTTCCTTCAATGAACAAGATTTATTGTATTCATCTATGAGCATTGGAAGTGATGGTATGTGGATTTTGTTACCTCTTACTTACCAGGCTAGCTGTTTCCTCCCTGTTCCCAGTCTCACTTCATATTTAAAAGACAAATATGAGTGTTTTTGATCTTCTTATGTAATGAAATAAACGCATAAACACACACGACCTTGCATGCGCACACATCTTTCAGACACATCATTGCCCACACACTCAAACGCAGACACAGTCACACAAAATGCTACTCTGAGATGTGAGGGCACACACCCTGACACACACACCCACCCCCACCCCCACCCCCACCCACACACACACACACACACAAAGACTTACATTAATCTACATTATTGATTATTTACATCAGGGAGTCCAGCATTTTGGTCCCCACGAAGCTGTTGCACCCCCCAACCTGAGCGGGCTTTCGTTGTTGGGACCCCACAAATATAGAAAAACAAGCACGAACACACACACACACCTGGGGTTAACTTGGCTCAGAGGGATATTCAGTCTTTCAGCGATGTCCTCAACCGTCTCGTTGCCCTCGGAGATGATGCCCACACCTTTAGCGATGGCCTTGGCTGTGATTGGGTGGTCCCCTGTTACCATGATCACCTGACCGCAGACAGAAGGTCCCATAAACCACAGGGCATTATCACATTAAAGCCCGCTGTATCTCATCTGTTTGTCATGTGCCACAGCACACTTGAGCTACAGTGCATTATGGGCCTGAAAGCGCTATAAGTCATTCAAATGTGTTGTGTAGTTACACTGGAAAAGAATGGCACCATTAGGGGTTAAGGGTTCAAATCTGGCAGTACACTCCAGCAAAAATAGGTTTCTTTTTCCAGTTTCTCCAAATTCTCACATAATGTATGGGATACTTATCGATTCTAACTTTTCCTATTTCTGTGGCCAAAGGTAATGTAATAAATCTCAGCCAAACGTCCAAGTAAGGTCTTTGGTTTTTGGGTACATTATTCTCATACATAGACCGTCATATGAGAACAATGTGTTCACGGTTTAGGGTTGTACCACAACTGCATCCATATAAAGTGCAATGACTTAACTTAGTTTCAATGTGCAATAAATCACATCTGAAGTGTGTATGAGAAGTGAAAGTGCAATAAAGACAGAGCCCTACATATTGCACTAAAGCCTTTGGACTCATGCCTTGAACCGCGGATGCACTTTGCACTGAAACGTTAGCACTGCATCCGTTCATTAAAGCAACAGAGCCATGGGCTCTAGTTTCCTCCTGGGCACTGCTGCGAGGAAAAACACAGGATTTGTATGGGTGTTCAGCAGCTATATGAAGTGTGCCGACAAACATCGTCACAGCTAGTAAAATTACATCATCTGCGTAGAATATAATTCTAACTATCATATCAACCACTTTAAATCCAAGGTTTGAGTTTAGGTGTTTAATTATTTGTATGAATAGTGGTGGAAGAGAACACATATCCGTGCTTGCTTTGTAGGTTTTTGCAGCCCCTACAGTATCTACCTACTGAAATGCGAAAATTGATTTGGCTTTATGAAGTCTAGCTTGTGTGGTATGTAAACCTATAACATGATGACTTAGAGGAGGAGTGTAATTATACAAATGAGTAAAGAGTACTGTGTGTCTACATTCTGCCTCAGTCAAAGCCAAGCTGATATATTGCAACTAACACTCACTCTCAGACAACTTTGTGATTTAAGCGTTTTATCAGACATTTCATCTGGTTTTGGTAATAAACTCCTCAAATAATAACATCCTCACTCCTTTCTGCCTCTAGTTCCTTCTTTAAGCCAATTACAGTATGTCTTTAAAAAATTCATTATCAAAGGAAGCATAATAACTACTGTACCTGAAATTAAATGTGCAAAATCCCTTTTCACATATCAGTAATACCTCCCCTGAAATGAGAACTTCTCATTCTACTCATTATCCATTTTTATCACTGGTGGAAGTTGTTTAACCTTCCTGCGGCCCAGCTTATTACTTCTCTGGCAAAACACCTGCTCTGTGTGTATTTGCAGTTGATTAACATTTAATGAAAATTTGTAATAAATGTACTGAATCTGCATTTTACAAAGAGGAACCTTTTCTAAAACTGATGTGGGAATATGCTGAGTTCATCCTTCATCGCCTGTCTTTGCTTTTTCGTTTATACATCAAAAATGTGATTTTTGCTGCTCAAGATTTTGTCATTTCTGAAAACAGTCATATCTGGGAGATTTGTATACACAGCCCCTAAAGAAACATGAAAACTGTTACTTTGGCTGGCCTTCTTTGTGTTTGGATTGAAAATGCTTTCAGGAGCTTCCTCTAAGTAAGAGAACTTCATTTACCCATCAATTATCATCTGTCAGGGCCATCTGACGTGATCGGCTGTCATTGGGACTCCTCTTTGTGATTTAAAGACATTTGACATGCAAATCCCTTCACAAAAAAGCCCAATAAGCGAACCCCCAGAAAAGGCTTTTCAGGAACTACAATGAATGTTGAATCTGTGGAACCAATTACCTTGATACCAGCGGAGCGGCATTTACCCACTGCGTCAGGCACAGCGGCACGCGGCGGATCAATCATGGAGATGAGACCCAGGAAGCAGAGCTGCTCGATGGGGAAGTTCATGTCGTCGCAGTCGAAGGTGAATCCTCGAGGGAACTGGGATGAAGACAGATTCAAGTGGCAGAAGCCTGCGAGAGAAGAGGGATCAGGGAAGTGATTGTTCATAACTGACTGGAATGACATCTCAAAATACACTGCAGCTATTAAAGAACATGTTGTTTTGTTGCTTTGACAATTTATCTGACACTGTAAAGAGTTGACAATTTTTCATGACTCTAAGGATGTTTTCAGTCGAAAACATCCAATAAATTAAGGATGCTCTGGTGCATTTTGCTGTGGCCATTTACAGTCAAACACTACAAAGAAATGTTAATATCAAAGAGGTGTGCAGGCTCTCCACAGAGAATGTATTGTCCTCTGGCTGCAATGATCCCTTACCTTTACAGTGTGCATACAAATCATTTTTAATTTTAGATGTAGATTCGGAGGTTGCATGTCTGAAACACATTTTGAATCAGGCACTGTTATTAATTAATAATCCACAGATCTTGAAATATGCATCTCTTGAGCAAAGCAAAACAAAATGCTTCTGCTAAAAGAACCAGACGCAGTGTAAAAGTGGAGAAACCTTTCTTTTTTTTCGTCACGAAACACCCGACCCATCATCAGCTTCACCCAAGGCATAACTGTGATTTAATAATTTACATGATTTCAGGAGTTTCATTCCAAAAATGGCACTATTCCACATTTTGCAAAAGTGACGCCTACTCTAACAAAATGATGATAGCACATAATTATTACCTATGGCACTTTTTAAAAGATGCCAGGTAACTTTTTTCCTTGGTTGTCAAAAAGATGACATTTACAGAGTCTGGATGTTAAACACTTTGGAGATATTGAAAGTTGAACTTCAGGGTAATGATTTTTCTTTTACACCCGAAATGTGTCTATGGCATTTTACAAGGGAAAATGTTACTTCATGTACAAATTATATTACAGTTTAGTGCAGAGTTTGATTTGAATTAAATTACCCGTCCATTACCAGCTCATAATCCATACAACATTACATGCTAAATTCACACCATAGAAAAACCCATATCTCGAACATTTTATGTAATGATAGTAATTCCAGCTTCCACATCAGCCTCTTGCAATTCATTATGAGACCGCCCAAACCTTCTCCTTTGTCTACACTGCTGCAATAAAAGCATTTTACATGTTTTATGTGTGGTTAACTACGCTGTTTACCAAAGGGATTAGAAAAGGTGAACTGCTTATCTCTGCTACCGTTTCCCAAACAGGCTAATAACAGGTGCCATGAAACATACCAAGCACTCTCTCTCCCAGTCCTCCCAGCTCCATGTAGGCATTCTGGAAAGCTTCTCTCCAGTTCTCGTCAAGTGGATGCTCCTGGCCATGGATCATAATGGTACTGCACCTGCAAGACATTTATTAATAACTCTTTTACAGCTACTACTGCTAATTATATCATCTATATCTGTAGAGGAATCATGTTAATAAACTTTCGTAAAATAAAAGGAGCAAGCAAACTGAAAATCAGTAACAATGTTCGACATAGAGGTGGGTAACCAGTGACCCCCCATTCAATAAAATAAGTTATCTGTGCTTGCAGAAGCAGAATTTTCGTATGAGATAAAATTTTATGATTTGACTGAAAGGACAGTTGGACTCAGCAGATTAGAATTTTTCGCCAAAATGAAGCATGATGGTGTCTCATTTCAAAAGTTTTAAAAACAGGCCGATTCAGCGCCTCGACCTCACCTTCCATGCCATTAATGCGCAGTTACCACAATTAA
This sequence comes from Chelmon rostratus, assembly GCF_017976325.1. Taxonomy (NCBI): domain Eukaryota; kingdom Metazoa; phylum Chordata; class Actinopteri; order Chaetodontiformes; family Chaetodontidae; genus Chelmon; species Chelmon rostratus. The sequence continues at coordinate 22,135,083 of NC_055669.1, forward strand.
CACCAGACATTCAAAATTATCAGAATGGAGTTATTCTATATTTTTCTCATTTTCATCAAATCCACTGAAAGGCTCGAAGTGTTTGCGTGTCTTCCAGCACTTCCTGATTCTCTGCTCTCCGCTCTGAGGCCATTAGTTCCTACTGAAGCAGGTCAAATATATGTTGTTTAATGGCTTTGTGCAAGTGCAAGTTTCCCAAAACAGCTCTCCAAACATTGCTCCAGCAGAAGTCGATAGCGAAGTTGTTGGGGACTATTTTCATCAGTGGATTAATACAGATTTGGTGCTCTAGTGAGTAATTATGGCAGCAGGACATCGTGTGTGGGATCAGCTGAAAATAAACTACAGCGTGTTCATGGTGATGAAGGAACACGTCAACCATGGGGTTCAATTTTTTTTAGACGTTTTCTATATGGTTTAATAGTTATTTTGTAATATTTTTCATATGGTTTTAAAGTTTTTGGTCGTAAGTGGAGGCACATGGCCCAAAGGAATAAGCTATATCGGGTTTCAGGTACACAGCTTGCAACTATAATCAGTTCAAAGCTAGTTTTAATCTTTTCAGGGGATTTGTTTAAAAAAACAACGTATGGAATATCGCCAGCCTTTCAGGAGAGAGTATTTCGTTTCACTACATCCCTGGAAGAGAAGGAACAGGTAAATGAAAAACAAGAAAAATAAATGTTGTGCTACTCGTTAGACATATAATCCATCCATTATTGATCGACCAACCTGTCCAGGATTCTCTCTGGAGCTCCCTTCATGACCAGAATATGACCGGAGGGATTGTCCTCCACTTCATGGACAGAGAGCTTGACGGAAGGGATGAGAGGAAGACTGGTGAGGACATAACGCGACAACATCTAAAATGTGTCTGTTTTAGTAAAAAAAAAATAAATAAATAAGAGACAGACTCCTCAGTCACGCTCAACAATAAATTCCTCATTCATGCCATTTCTTTGGGTGTTGGTGTCATATTTTTCCAAAGGGAAAAGTGAAAGTCTTATCGAAGCTGACTTGACTGAACGCACATTGTAAGTCATATGTTTTCCCTATGTTGAAGCAGCATTCATTCACGCTCTCAAATGTATTCCTGCGGTGTTACATTTTGTATTACCCCTTCCCCCACACAAACACACACACCCACACATACAAGCACACACACACACACACACACACACACACACACACCACCCCAGGTAATTTGTATCTGAGTCACAGCATATCTAATCTCAGAAAACCAGAGCAAAATTGCTTTTTTCCCCCCCTCAACACAGACGTTCCTATTTTAAGTCAGGGAACAGGTGCACAAAATACATGCAGGAAGTCCTTTGTTTGCTTCAACATCGCTGTTGTGTTATTCATATGCTGGTTCAAATCTCCAGACAGGATGGGAAGGACTGGGTGTGGAAAACAGAAACATTCCCCCTGCCTTAATTGCTACGGTGCCCTTGAGCAAGGTGTTAAAGCTTGATGTGATGACTTTTTCATAGTTCAATATTAACTTTTAATTTCACCGATGCTGCTGTCGACTCCTACAGGACGTAACAAAGCATGTAGCTTAACTTAAGACCTTGTAGTTGTGCCTGTTGAGACCAATAGTGTAAAGCAAAATAGCACAAAATTGCTGTGCCACCCATGAAATTATACTTTTTATTGTTGCTTATGTAGCACACAGCAGCTGCAAATTCGGAGATTGTATGTGATGGAAGTTATCGCATAGAGCTTCTTGTGCTTTGCCAATTTTGTTTAAGGTCTTCCACAGTATTTACATCCAGAGCATCAAACACCGCGCTGAGCTTCCCACCAGAGTCAGTTCAAACAAAAAGGATTTCCGTCCGTCGAAAGGCAGCAACAGCGCGTCTTCTGAGCAGCCAAAACGAACCAGTTTGTAATCCACATTTATCCCTCCATCACAAATAACACACATCACGACACGGCAGCGGCATCTCTGTGGCTAACGGTGTTGTGTTTGTGGCCTTTTTGTTGGGCAGCTTCCAAGTATGAATGTGTGCAACGGTGTGAATGTAAAGCAGGGTGTCGCTGTAAAAGAGCGTGCATGTTCAGGCTGCCTTCCCTGCAGGAAAAAGGTTAAAAATGAATATGCATGATTCACTCAAAGCATGTAAAAAAAAAAAAAAAAAAAAAAAAAAAATGCTTTCCAAGTCTTGGAAATGCATCTTTTAAAAACATCATGATATTGTCAGTTTAAGGACACTAACAGAATCGTCAAAAACATATAAAAGTTTAATAAGAAAAAGTAATAAAATGACTTAAAACATTAAAAAAAATATGTTTAACAATAACATACTTCAAATATTTTAATTAAAATCTTGTATTTGTGGTTGTAAATGTTGTATAAAATATACAGCACCCATGAACTGACTCATGAACGGTCTATAAATGGGAGCCAGGGCTTCATTATAGACTTGCATCAGCTGCGCCTTCAGCTCAAAGCAATGATGCAACATTAATCCCGTACCTGGTACTTATTGGTGGAGTTGAAGGGGATCTCTGCCACTTTGGGGTTTCTGGCTCTCATGTCACGAACACTCCCACAGCACAGCTCGATGCATTTCAACAGAGCCGACTCTGATGCGTCCCCCGCTGCCTCCCTCTGGGGAGACACACACAGCCACACATTAGCACAGTCGCTCACATACGCATATGGAGAAATGAGTGCTGTCTGTCTCACCGCCTGTGTTTATCACACTGTGGTAGGAAGGGAGCTGTAAGCGACTAAAGCGGCACCTGAGAAGACTCTCTTCACTTCCATTACGGTCCTCATTAATGATGCAGGTAGCCCAGCATCATCTGTATCATCACATTGTTTTTAAAGTTATGTCACAGTTTAATGCAAAAGTAATGAAAGTGCAAAACCTTTCTTTTTCAGTTTAGGGGATGAAAAATAATTCAATTAACATCTCATTTTTCTTCTGTAAACATGTAGCTGATTAGCCGGTATGCCATTTGCAAGGTTTCTTTAGGGCATTTTTAAAGATTTAGATGTAAAAGGCTCTGAATATGAAGAATTTGCATTATACTGGAAATATATATTGTTGGAGGAACACATTAGACATTGCCTATTGGCAATAATCAATAGCAAAGTGGTTGCTAAGATTGTAGCTAACAAGGATGTTCATGCAGGAATTATTATAAGGCTGTTCACTTATAATAATTTCAGAAAATGTCCACGAATTTGAGCATGTGCGCACACACGGTACTGAGCTCTGGATGCACATTGCTCGCTATTTGTCTGGGCACTTTTCACAGGTTTATCTGCTTCAGCATGTGTGAAAGAGTTGCTCCTGTGGTGCTTGAATCATTTAGGAGCAAATTTCCTTCTGATATCCTGCAAAATATCCCTCAATGAAAATTCATACAATGCAATTCATCCCGCTTTTGGAGTCAATTTATCAAAATCCTTGCTGAACTGATTGACCTGGCGCCCAAAACACAGAGAGGGGCCGGACCAGCGCAAGAGATTTCTCTTTGTTCCTGATTATTCATTCATGAACAGACGCAAAACAAGGACAAGCATTCCGCAAGATTTGTCCTTGTTTGTGCCTTTTCATGAATGAATAAACAGACCAAGGAAACTCCATTTCTGTTTTTCTGGGTGCAGATGGGGACTTGTTCTTGTCATGGTAGTAGAACCTGGGCCTTGACTGCTGTGTTCGAGTGCTGTCAGGAGATACGGCGGTTACTTAATGCACAGAGGAAGCCAGGGAGGAGCGGAGAGGCCACAGCAGCAGGTGCTGCTCCCGCCAGAGTAAGAAACTGTAATCCCTGTCGCTCCGAGCCACGCAGAGCATCGCTTCAGGTCAATGTAGCACAGGTTGGAGGACAGCGGCTGGTAGAACACTGGAATATTATTGACTTAGCTTGTATCGGTGTGTGTGGGGGGGGTTATTTCCAGGGATGCATTGGATTATCCTCAGTGAGTGTGTGTTGATGTGTGGGAGGGAGGCTAAGCCAGTGTGTGTGGTGCACCTGTGTCAAGCGGTATTGACAAATTATGATTGTGGGTTATTTTCTTTCCCATGTGGGTGCCATGTGGGTGAGGATCGGCTGGCCACAGACGAGAACACAAAGCACATTTACTCAAGTACTGCGTTGATGTACAGTGTTGAAGTACTTAAACTTTATATCCATGTGCTGTTTTCAACTTCACAATATTCATAAGACAACTTGTTAACTACTACTATTCAGATTTAGATGTTGAATATGAACATACGAATATCATCAATTTACTTTGTTAAACTACCCAACAGTAGATGATATATGATAATAAACCCTGATATGGGCCATTCTGCTGCGTAATGAGCCCTTTTTCCACTAAAAAGCAGTTAAACTTCATTTAGCTGCTGATACTTCTGTACTTTCAGCCTTGTATTTGTAATCTAGTCTTTTTACAATGTGTTTTTACTACATTTAAGTGAAGGGCCTGAATTTTACCTCCATCTTAGCCCAATTGTAATTAGAGTCGTTACAATTAGTTACATTTTCACCAGTTACAACATTAAAATGTGGATTACATCAGTAATTGTAAAACAAGTCTTTGAAAAGTGAAAAATCCTCTAAATTCTACTTTTACTGTAGAGGTTTAGCACAGTTTGCTGCTAATGCTACTGAAGTTATTTTATCCATTTAATATTATCAACAGAACCCTAAAAAGTCTAAAAGTGCCACCGAGGTGTAAAGATGTGGCTCTTTTTATGTTCTTAATTGGTTTTGGACAGTAGTTTAGTTCTGTGCTTTGGAGGAATGAGCTGTTATCAGGCCACACAGACAATATGTGTTAGCAGAATAAATGAATATTTGTTTTCGGTCCCGTCGTGAGAAGATTCCCCCGTTTTAAGCACAATTTTGCTCATAACTTTCAATTATAATGGAGTATTTTTACAGTGCACCATAGCTACTTTCCCTACCCAAGTAATTTATCTGAATACTTCTTCCAGCGCTATTTTTGAGTGACAGCTCACCTGACACTGTCCTGATGTTTCACTTCACTTTACCGGCAAACCATGTAGGCAAAATCATGTCTCATGAATCATGTACATGCATTATTTGATCCAAATCTAAAAAGACCTGCTCATAATGCTCTTTGATTCAACTCGGCCTGTCATACCGCATCGCTTTAGAGAGTAGAGATAATTCATGAGGTGGAAGCATCAATGCAAAGCTTTGGGAAAGCTGCTGTGGTGTCTGTGTGTGCGCTGGAGGTTTATACCATCACAATGGGCAAGTTCTCCTGTCCGGCTTTGAAATCAGCTCTGTTGCACAGGCCGGCCACGCGAGACAGAGCAGTCCAAGTAGCAGAGCTCTTGTCAAAACCCAAACCTGAGAGAATAGCAGAAGGAGCAGTGTTAGACTTTTTTTTAAAAGTAGGGCTCATGCAGTATTTATGCTACTGACTCAACTCTCGGTTCACGGGGTAGCAATGGATATTGTTGCTAAATAACGGAGGTCACTTAAGTTGAGCAATCACTTTTTCCTTGACAAAAGTGATTTTTCAACTCCCCAGTCTTAAAAATGCCATTCATTTTTAACCAGAACGTCTCAAAAGAAAAAAGCTGTTTGAACATTTCTCGTATCAAAATTTCATCCCTCCCACCAAATCGAACTGAAAGTGACCCTCACTCTGCTGCCGGCACCCACATTCATTTTTCATTTTAGCCCCGACTCTCCAGAGTGGTCACTGTCACCGTTATTGTGAAAACAGAATATGATAGCATTGCGCTACAGACCGTACACGGCAGGCAAACTGTGGCTGGAGTTGTTGAACCTGACAAATCGCAGCGCAAATGGCTCAAAAACCTGCAGCAGCTGCACAAATAGTCAGTACTCCTGAAAAATGAATACTGTGTACTACTGTGTCTGTTTCAGCCGCGCAGGCTTTGTCTGCGCTGCTGGCTGTTCATTGTATGACTGCACAATCATCTGACTCAATACTCATTGGTATGCAAACAACACCTGTTTTTCTCGCAAACCTTTTGGTTATTGCTAAAAGCCTCTTTGAAATCTGGCTCGGTTTGTTGCTGTTTTGGTAGGAGACAGGAATCCGATTGGTTCCGCAGCAGCAGCCGTGCCGAGGAACTCGGGGAAAAGACATGTTTGTAGCTGAGGGTTGTGCCGCCCACTGCATACCGCTGCTCAATTAATCCAAGCGCTAGCATGAACAGCAGTGTTGGTTGGCGGCATGAACATTGGACAGATGAATTTCAGCAGGTGGTCACGCTCCCTCTCTGCATTCCCGCACACTCTCTATCTCTCCATTATATCTCCATCTTTCCTCCAAGCTCTCTCCTTTCCTCCTCCCTTTCTTTTTTCCCCTCTCTCTGTCTTACCAGTCTGGTCCTCAGTGGTGTCAGCCTCATGGATCTGGTTGTCAAACCACATGTGGGCCACGGTCATACGGTTCTGGGTCAGCGTGCCCGTCTTGTCGGAGCAGATGGTAGAGGTGGAGCCGAGAGTCTCTACGGCCTCCAGGTTCTTCACCAGACAGTTCTTCTTGGCCATTCGCTTGGCAGTGAGAGTCAGACACACCTGGGAGAATGGCGGGAGGTGAGGGGGGAGAAAGAGTGGGGGGGTGAAGGAAGGAGGGAAGGGAGGAGGAAGAGGAGAGGCGAGGATGGATGATTGTTATAGTCGACGAGGAGCGAGAGCATGTGTACGCACCGGTGCATTCAAGTGTTTGTGCATGTGAAACCATGTGTGGTCCAGGTGCCTTACAGTGTGTGTGTGTGTGTGTGTGTGTGTGTGTGTGTGCGCATTTGGTCGGCTGGTTAACAGCAGGTGCACAGGAACATAAAAATACGATGAATAGACACATTCCATATGTTGTAAGCGGCGCATCAACACACATTAATTCAAGCTGACCACATTACTCAAATAGCAGCAAATGGAGCACAAAGACACACAAACATTTCCACACACAACTCACGGCGCCTTTAAAGCAAAAGCAACTAAAGAAACCGTTCACTGGAAGTTAATTTATTTTCTGGAAACAGTGAAATGTCGACTGATGGCATTTCAAATGCCAGCTGGCATCCACCTCAGCTCACACTTTGTTTATTGTTGCAGAAAAAGTTAGATGCACTTCAACATTTGCGCTACTTCAAACAGTCAGTAATAAATCACCTGCTTTGCTGTGTTCTGTAGCATCATTAGAGCTACAGCTAACATTCACTGAGGGTAAATTAGCATTAGGAAAAGCACAGGTGTAACTAATAACATTGATGATGGCGCCGTTCCATTTAGGTGTGCCAGTAAGCCATGACGGCGAGCCAGCAGGCACAGTATCAGGGCTCTCGAACTGGCACGCTTAAAGCTGCACTAATCAATATTTTCATGTTAACAATGGATCAAATTACTGCATGTAATGGGAAACAGCTGCTCAAGATGACAAAGCCATGGAGAATTAACACCCAACTCTGCATTTCCCACCTTAGTTCTACACAGCTTTGAAGCCTCTTTTAGCTCATTATTTTGGTTTTTAGGCCCACAAACTCCGATCTCATCAACCAGCATCCAGCGGCCTCAGGCAGCTCTTCTCAGCAGACACGACTGTAAACTACCTGCACTGCGACAAACAGTTAGACACATCTAATAACCAGACAACAAGGCATTTTTCTCAGGAGTTGGTGGGGACCAAAACAGAGCTAAAAGGAGAGTGAAGATTGGACGAATGTTGGCCGGAAACACAACTCCAGATGAATGCCTCTGTTGCTCTGCGCCTGCTGGATGTGCAAATATGCAACTGCTTGCTGCCATGTTCGCCAAAACTTCACGAGGTGCACGGTGGCCGATTGTTTCAGTGTTTTTGAACTGGCGTCATTCTGAAGCTGCAGCACGTTTCTCCTAATGGAAATGTTTTGCAGCACGTTTGCCCTTACCGGCCACCGTAGAGGTGAACATGTCAAATGATGCATTTTCAGCTTGTAAATGCTCAATTAATGCAGCTATAAATGATGTGCAACCATTGACGATGTTATTAATTGCACCTGTGTTTAAGTGTCAGAGGCTCTACACCTCATCATGCTGTATAAATACAACCAAAAGCCAGCCAGCCACCAAATTTATACAACAAATTAAAACCACACCCACATACGACAGTCCACCACCACTCATCTCCATCTTCACACACAGCTTGTTACAGTGACTCAGCATATTTTATTTTGAAAAGCTAAAAAGAAATAATAATTTAAAGTATCATCAGCAACATAAACTAACCTTTAACCATTTTGTGCAGTTCAATGCAGCAATTTATGACTTTTCCCCAAGGCTCTGTTCACTGTTCCCAGGAGCATATGTCAACATGTCTTTGCAACAGTGGGACCTTGTGCATTATAAACTGAAATGCACATTGTCTTCTCAATGTCCTCCTATTAGCAGGCCAGATCTTTTCAATCCAGAGCCTTCCTCGTAAAAAAACGAGGAGGACACCCACACACACTACTCACAGTGACAGTAGCCAGCAGGCCCTCTGGCACGTTCGCCACGATGATGCCAATGAGGAAGATGACGGCCTCCAGCCATGTGTAGCCCAGGATGAGCGACAGGATGAAGAAGGACACGCCCAGGAAGACGGCCACGCCCGTGATGATGTGGATGAAATGTTCGATCTCGATGTTGATGGGCGTACGGCGGACTTCAAGCTCTGACGCCAGCGTGGCGATGCGACCCATCACAGTTCGGTCACCGGTGGCTATCACGATGCCGTGGGCCGTACCTGAGAGGGAGGGGGCGATTCGAGTTTTTATCTTTTACCAACCATCATCTTGTCACAGTGGGCTGTCAAGTAGGCTGTCTTCCTGCTGTATTGAAATGTTTACGTGTTTCTCAGAGCAATATGCAACAAGACAAATGACTGTTAACAGTGTGTGAGACACTGTAGGAGGAGAGAGCTGTATTTTGTAAACAGGAAGGAGGGTTGATAGGGAGGTGATGGCTGGATGAAGAGTAATGATGGATGGAGGTGACTTACAGGGGCTGGCGAGTGATTGATGGTTGGTTGGACTGAACAAATGCTGCACTGACTCAGTGAGAAAATAATGTGAATCATGTAAAATACGACAAATGTACTCCACAGACCTCGTTATCAGCAGTTTTAACAGAAGAAAGTAGTCCAATTAAAACAAAGCGAGATCTGTGGATTATCCAGAGTTACAGGGACAGTGTTTCTGGAAAGACACGTTTCATTTACCTCTGTTGTATTAATGTGGAAGCAGAAATCTCAGGGACAGATTTTTTAAAACCCACATGGACAAAACCCAAATTATCTGCGTAGCGAGACACCAACAGAGTTCAGGAAGAAAATATAATGGGATTTTTCTTTTTTTTTGTTGTTGTTGTTGGCGAGAATTGATCCTTTAACACAAACTACAAAGAGGAAGCAAAATTGAGTAATAACCTACAAGGCAGCAGACTTCACTCTTTACATATAAATTTCATTAGTGGAAAAAAGCTTTTATATACTCTGTCAAGACAGGACGCAACTAGATCCTGCATCTGGGCTTTTAAGTCAACATGGACAAAAAAATCCTTAAAATTATCAGAAATAAATGGAAATTTTAACGGCTACAACTTGATGACAACTGATCAAAGTCCATCTACTGATCAAGATCATATGACAGGATTGAAAGCTCCCTAACAGCTACAAAAGGGACCTGGTTTTCTGAACTGTTTCCAAGGTCAAAACTGAACTCTGAGCCTCGGCTAAATCACTGCTGGATCCTCCACTTGTTGTGTTATTAGACTTTAAACTAATATCTTTTTTTCTTAAGATGAATGAACTGTACTGTGGGAAATAACTGTTCACTTTATATGCAGCCAACATTAGAATTTAGATGTAGATATTGATGAAGTGGCAGATTCTAATATGAAAACCTCATTGGAATTCTTCTTGCATCCCTGTTTGACGACTGATAGCAACTGTAATACCATTTTAAACCCCCTTCGGTTGACGCTCATTAATATTCTTTATGCATTCAAAATTCAGCACCAGTCATATCTCCAGCCTACGGTACAGTGTGTGCTGTAGGTCGAACTGACGAATCGTGAAGTGAAACACACTCATGGTTGGGCGGCAATGCAAAAACTGTGTTGATCTCCAGATGGCCAAAAAAAAAAAAAACGTTTAGAAGCGATAAGGGACAATCTTGGCCAGATGTAGCCTACTGACCTTCGACACAGTTGGTGGAGAAGAAACAGATGTTGCGGGTCTCCAGAGGATTGTCGTGCGTGAACTCCGGGGAGCGAGTCTGAGGCTCAGATTCTCCAGTCAGAGAGGAGTTGTCCACCTTCGATGGGATGGGGAGAAAGAACAGTGTTACCCGGCGAGAACGCGCCACAGACACGGGGCAGCGTGACGAGGCGATGCTGACAGGGTGGAAATGACAGAAGCAGCACTTATCACAAACAAGTGCAGTGATGTAACACTTGTCATGTCAAAACCGCCTTCGGGTCTCAGGGATTTTTCACATGTTCGTCTGTCGGTGGAGAAATTTATACCGCTGGTCGTCACAGTTTCATTACGCTGCTTCAAGATCCAGCGGGATAAACTCAAAATGAACGCCGGTCGAGCTCAGCGGGTGACATGTCGGAGAAATATTCACCCTAAAGCGACCGTAAGTCTACAGGAAGAGAGAACAAATTGAGCTAAAGACTGAAATCTCAGAGGAAGATTGGTAAAAATGTGTGTGCTATCACTAAGACATTATGGGATATTCTAAACAGCCTGTTTGTAATGTGTGTGTCTGGCTAAAATATTGCTTGTTGGCAGCAAAATAAAAGCTTCAGTGAAACATTAATTCTTCAAAGACAGAGCTGTGGCTTGGGAAATGCGCTCAATAGGAACTGACCTTTTGAGAGTCAAAGAAAATGTGTCTGACTTAAACTAACTTGATTGTTTAAATATGGAAGAACTGGAGGTGAGAACGTAGATTGACGTCTGATAGCCTTATGACAACTATTTGTTCTTTGAAATGCGGTGCCGTGGCTGTGGCTTGACTTGAAACAATAATATAATAATATAAGTGTTGGACAGATTGCTGTGATATTTTGTGCAGACATTCATGGTCCCAAGCAGATGAAGCCTGCTGAGACTTTACATTTTGGTGAAATACCTCAACAACTGGGGGGTGGACTGCCAGGAATTTGGCAATGATAAAAAAGGTTCCCAGAGAATTAATCCTAATAACTCTGAGTTTTCATCAAGCACAACCACTGGATCAAGGTTTTAACTAATCCAGTGAAATATCCCACATCTACAGGAGGGATTTGCTCGACGTTTTACACATTCATAGTTCTCACAGGACGTATTTTCTCACACTTGGGGTGATCCTCTGATTTTTCCACCTTTTCAACCAGTAATAACTTCAAAACTAACAACATCCCAGGTGAGAAAATATTTTCTTTAAATTGCAGTTTTTGAAAAATGTACTATGTCCACCAGTGAAAATCACACTCAGACTCATGAGCAGTCAAAGCACACTTGCAGTACAAGTGTATTGTATCCCCAATGTGTTGGAAATATACTTAAATATACTTAAAATGTAAAGCACACATTAATTAAGCATTGTAATAGTGTATCACCAAGGACTTGAAAATAAGTACGCTTTTCTTAAGTGCACTTTATTACTATTAAAAGTATTTGTTGTATTTTTGTGCGCTTTTTGCAGTTAGTGCTAAATGCACTTAGAATTAGTTCACTTTTTATAAGCACTTTGAAATACCACTGTAAGTACTGCAGAATTAATGTATTCATTTTTGATAAACTGAAGTAGAACTTAAAGACACCAACTTAGAAGAACACTTTTTAAAAGTATATGTCAAGCATACTTTAAATGAAGCACAAAAAGTAAAACTGTACTTGACTTTTGTGGACTTAAATTAAAATTCTAATTCACTGAAGTAAACTACTTTTTGGCCTGGGAAACCCATCAGCTTCAGCTGTACTTTGTTTTATCGCTATTTGCAATTGTTAGCACGCTAACACGCTAACTTTAAGATCGTGGACATGATAAACGATAACTGATAAAAAGGAAACAACGAAAGAAAGTGGACAATAAAAAGTAAATAGCAAGTGAGTTGAGCTCCTGTAATCCCACAGAGACTCCCGGGGCTGAGCCTACAGCACCCCTCCCCTACCTTGCATCCGCTGGAGGAGATCACTCGAAGGTCAGCTGGGATGCGGTCTCCCCCTTTGATCTCCACCAGATCTCCCTGCACCACAAGCTCGGCATTGATATGCATCTTCTCCCCCTCCCGAATCACCAACGCTTGCTGGCATGGGCAAAAAGGAAGAGAGAGATGAGAAGGCAGAGGGAGTACGAGGAAGAGAGCGAGAGAGTTTGGGGAACAGAGAGAGGATTTAGTCAGAGGAAGAGAGAGCAGCGCGATAAAAAAAAAAAAAGTGCCAGAGGGTGTAGAGGTATGTGAAAGGGAGAGATAGAGGGAGGAAAAGGAGAAAGAGAGAACAGACAGGTAGGGAGTGGACAGACAAGGAAGGAGTGAAAACAGCCTAAATAGATTAAAGAATTAGGCAATCGAAGTGCTAGAGGTGGATAACGCGAGGGGAGTTTTTATGCAAACACTCACAATCCGAAGTTGGCTCAAACATTTATTCTTCCTTTGTGCAAGCTTATTAGGTTTCCACTCAAGTGAGTGTGTAAGCCCTACTTGAGGGACGGCTTATTGATTCAGAAAGCTCTGAGACTACACAAACACCAACATGCATCAACTTACCTGTGGCACCATTTTCTTGAAGGAGTCCATGATTCGGGAACTCTTGGCCTCTTGGAAGTAGGAGAAACAACCGGTGATGATGACCACGGCCGACAGCACCACGCCCAGATACAGCTGAAACGGGGGCAAACCCGGGCCACAGCGGGGAGCCGGTGTCATTATCGACTTAGTTCGGTTCATGTAAGGCATGTTTGAGCGCAGGAAAAGGGGATTTACAAACCTCGAAACGGTTTTAAAGACAGAAAACCCTTAAATGCAGAGTGCAAGAGAAGTGTTCAGAGCGAGGAAACCCGGGGAAGCTCTCGGTCTTAGTAGAAGATTTAGGAGGAAAAGTCGTCCTAGAGTTAAATTCTCGTGTACTATTCCTGTCATCTTGGACGGTTCGTTCAGTGTTGGTCCAAGTGAACATCTGTCTCCCAAACCCAGAAAACCAAGAACTGACACTCTGATCTGCGAGACCACCAAGAGACACTTTCAGAACTGGAGCTCGGCTTTGTAGACTTCACGCCCGTGTTTAAGCAAGGAACATTTATTCTGGTGTATTTGACTTCATTTTCAGTGAATATTTTCAGTTTTACCAGTAAAAAAGCCGTTACGGATTGATGCAAACGAGACAGCCAGGCACTTGGGATGAAAGCATCTGCCAGCTGGTGTACTGCATGTCCTGGACTCCTAGAAACAACATTCCTAAACCCTGAAAAGTTTCCTTTTTGGAAGGTGCTGCTTTCATTTGACAGCTACAGCAGAATGTTTTGCTTTTTTTAACGCTTGAGTGCCTTTTTTCTTACGGTGGCAGTGCAAAATCTTCTGAACCAGGAAATACATTTGTATCCTCAGAAAATCACTTGTCAGTGTTTACAGCTTTTTCCTGCGATTCAGTGTTCAGTGTTCAGCTCCCGGTTTTGTCTACACGCGGGTTTTGCAGATTTAAGCTCAGCTCTCTGCACAGAAGTGCAGGAGCAACATCTGTCCAGGCCGGTGACCCGTTTGAATCTGCTACACTTTAAAGGACTGAGACAATAAATGCATCATTTCCAGAGCACGAGCATGAATTAATCATAAAATATAAGTTCAGCAGCACCTTCACGAGCCCGAGAGCGCTTAAACATTTTCTCAAAGCAAAGGAGACAATTCAATCTTTCAGCTCGAATACATAAAAATAATGAAAATTAAGTTTTAATCCGACAACAGCAACATGTAAAGTTCTGCTATGGTGGATTTTCATCTCAAATGACTGCTTGTACATTATGCAAAGGCTCAAAGTGCCAAAGCTGCAGGCAGCCGGTGCTTTGAAGTGGCTCACCAGAGCATCCAGCTGTACATACTGAGTACTGAATGTAGAGATTAAATCGTGGGGAGATTAAAGTTATCACGTGTGTGCCGCGCGTGTGTCTATCAGCTGTACGTTACTGTATATTATGCAAAGACTTAATGCTGTCTGGGGTTTGAAGAGCGCTGAATGATGATTGCGTAATGACCGAGAGCCATAAAGTGCAGTATGGATGGCTGCTTGGCGCCATTTTAACAGCGGTCGGTCTGAGTATCTGTGCTAATGCCAGGAATGATGCCAGAGTGTCAGCGGTTGTTTTTACGTCACACTCTCTGATGGGTTTGTGGGTTTGTGTTTATTTGTACTTCTACACTAATGAGGACCAAATCCTGGTGTGTCTTAATGGGTTTTAAATGCTTTTTATGTTCTTTTTCTTCCTATTTTAATGCCCTTAAGGTTTTCCTCCTGCAGCTCTTCCCTCGTCTTTCTTTACTCTGCTTCCTTTAGTGAATGTTGGCACTGTGAGCGCTCATGTGACCCAACTGTGTTGCCATTTTGGCCAGGACTCTCGGAAAGGAGATTTAGATCTCAAGAGGCCACCCATGTTCAGTAAAGGTCGTATTAAGAAGAACAAAGCTCAGGGAAATCCACCAAAATGAAGAATTCTGACAATTTCTGGGTTTAAAACTAGGATTAGATTTCAGGATTTTGGGCTTTGAAATATTTGATATCCCCCTTTGTCGATGTTCAGTGGAATTATTGCATTGTCCTTCTGACAGATGGTATGATCATATTGAGTTATCATTCTGTTGTCCAAATTAATGACTGCACAGAAATTATAATTAAACACAAATGAGTCATTTAAGATTTTGATTAACTCAAAAGATTTATCTTTCTTAGAGGAAATTCTTACACAGGCTGCTTTATGCATATGAGAGGCAAGCTGGGGTTAAATCCTCCTGAATGTATGAAATGTAATTCAGAATTCTGCACAGATGCACACTAGAATATCCTTATACATAGCAAGAAAGATTCTTAAATTTTGGATTTCTAAAGATGCTCCTTTGGTTTGGAGACACTGACCTTCAAACTGAATGACAATATCTAGAGACTGATCAAGCCAACCAGTCACAGACGTGCAGGATGTCCTTCTGCCTAATTAACAACCCTGAAACTGACTGTCAGTGACTTAAATCAGTGACTGGATTCAGAACTTCAAAACAAGGATGGACCAATAAGATGTCATGCCGCACATTCAAACACTGTGCATGTAATCTAAACATTGATTCAATCATTTCATATGCACGTGTTTACCGTATTGCAGTAATATTCTGCGACTGGACCCAAATACAATGATAAATGGTTAGCAAAATCCCCCAAATTAACACATTTTACCACTTCTGATGCACAAGTCTGCATATTGTGTGTTTATTTTGTCTGCCCATGTGTATATTTATGTAAACCTCCATCTTGAAGACACAGATGAGTGTATCTGTATATGCAGGTGGACTGTGTGTGTGCATATTACCCTCCTTTGTTTTCCACTGTGCCTGTATTATAACAGTAGCTGTCTTTGCATACCTGCGTCTCTCCCTGTGTGCGATTAATATGTGAGGCGTGCGTGCATGTTTCACAAGCAGTTTCTCACATTGTCATTGGGTGCCTCATCCTCCGTGGCCACCTGGATGCTGTAGGCCAGGAAGCAGAGGATAGCGCCGATCCACAGCAGGATGGAGAAGCCGCCGAACAGCTGACGACAGAACTTGACCCACTCCGGGGTGGTGGGGGGAGGGGTCAGAGCGTTTGGACCGTCCCTGGCCAGAATCTCCACAGCTCTGGCACTGGTCAGGCCCTGAGGGAGAGCAATTTTTAGGAATGAATGTCTTTCTGCATGCACTGGGAATCTTATTACAACACAACGGCCCCATTTTCACCGCGGCTTAAAAAGCAATTTTACTGCTACAGTTGCAGAACATCAAGTATTCCTGCCTGGCCTATTTAACACCACAAGTATAATAAACTGGGTGACTCTTCTCATCTGAGGTTTTATGCTGTAGAACTATTGGATTTAAGTTTATTGAGCATTTTTTCCTGATTCGATGCCTAATAGAGTCAGGGTCTAATTTACGGAAAATCCATGTGAATGCCTGAAATACTACGATTTAAATATATTGTAACAATACACAAACTGTGTCTCTTTCAGGCTTTCAGCAGGTTTTTGACATTTCTACAGCTTCTGATATTTTTGGAGCATCCCAGCTTCTTTTTTTTTTTTCAAACGCTAATCTTAAAAAAGATGAAAATCAGTTTCACTACACCTGCAATGTCAAATTTAGGGTAAGCAGCAAATGCGGTTACAGCGTAAAGACTTTTGTGATGTGTATGTGTATCTGCGCGTTTATGGGATTGTAGGAGTTGTTGCATCAAAGCGAGCATGTTTGTGTCTGTGTGTGTGTGTGTGTGTGTGATTGAGGGATTAAAGATGAATAAAGCTCAAGGTGAGCTGGGGACGCTGTGGTGGATCTAACTTGACCAAAGCAATGCCTGGCCTCAGCTTGGATGTTGCTTTCCCAGTACAGGCGAGCAGAGATTACATCTAAACGGGAGACATTACAGCAACTCTTTGTTGTGTGTTTGTGTGCGAGCGTGCACGTGTAAATGAGCGCCTGGGTTTGCGTGCAGTTACCCGCGTGAGGTCCACTCCATAGCGTTTTCCCAGATCATCCAGAGCTATTTTGTGGTCGTCCTGCAGGGATGAAACGTTCCTTTTTTATTCGTGCTTCAGATGAACAAAAACATTCAACAGAATCAGAGTAACTCTAATTGCCCAATACGGTTATAGGAAGGGAATCTGTCTTTGATACATCATGAATGGGAAACAATTATTTCACAGCAATACATTCAGCATTGTGTGATCTCAAGCAGTGTGGCTGCAGCAGGAAGGGAAGTTTAATAACCAAACGGGATAATGGTCAAATAGATCTTTAGGGCGTAGCACTGATGCATTACACACCTCCATCTTTCTGCAAAAATACGCTATTCTCTGTACCTGACACGGGTTCAGGGGCTTTATAATGTATGACTCATTCCTCATGACAGGTCAAACAGGTCAGTGAGTGACCTGCATCTCAAAGTAAAGCCGATCCAGAGGTGAGCAAACTGTTCTCCTGTGTAGAAATGTGACCCATTCAAAACCGTAAAAGTATTTTATGTTGTGTTTCTGGGTTCAGTTTGTTCTTTGGTGGCAGGTTTGTGCTATTGTTCCTGTCCAGCTGGCCAAATGCCACCTGGAGATGTCTCCACTCAAGCTAAAATAGAGTTTGATAGCGAAGCAGCAAAAACTTCAGCTACCGGCTGTCGGGACGGTGTCAGTGCAACAAAAACAAGGGCTCCGTCCTTCACTCGATGATGAGACAGAGAGAAATCCACCAATCCCGTCACCAACAGCGGCCTCGGAGGACCGCGGTGAATTGTAGCTGCAAGTGATTTGGCCACAATCACCGACATGCCCCAGTGTTCACAAACAGTTTGCCAGTTAGGCTTTATTTATACATCCCTACACCCAATATTGATCAGCCATTCTCTGGTGGTTGTTTATAGGATTTGTGGGACAAAAAGCGCAGGAAATCGCTAACTGAAGAAGCACATGAGGCCGAATGATGAAAGCAAAATACAGCACTTAATCATGAAACTACTTCTAAGTGTTGATGGCGTCCGAGGCATTTTCAGTCACAGGCCAACTTGGTAATTGACAAGAGCTGCTTTATCAGCATGCAGCAAAACTTAGCCCAGTTTTCATGGGCATCGCTTGGCTGCATTTTGACAGCACCTCAAAGAGCTACAGCTCTGCACAAGACAAAAACTCTGCACTACACTGTTGGTGGCCCACAAATTATTCAGTATGTTTCTCAGTACAAAGAAGAGCAGCCAGAGGGTGGTAGAACAGATAGGAGAGGACAGCCCGGCTTAGAAGTCATCTGCTACTGACTACACTAAGCAGGTTGGATTGTCATTTTGTTTACGGGCCACTGTTTTCATTTACAGCCTTGTTAAATAACCTAGCGTCTTTGGCGTGACGCTGGGGATCGTTTGGGAGCGGCGGCGATGGAATCAATCACCGTGCAGAGTGAGTGTGGGTTGGACCAGTGACAGCTTGTTTTTCTTACCAAGGCCACCTCCTTCTTCAGCTCATCCAAGTCCCTGTCCTTCTTCCTCTTCCCTCCATTCTCGGCACCACGCTGGAGGGAAAGAGAGAGCGATTACCATACGTCAGGCCCGTAGGCCATCATCCCAAACCGCCACAGGAACTAAGTGGGAAAAGTCACATTCTTGTAGCCACATTGTGCACAGCCATTTACATTCACTGCCACGTATTACAACATCGGGGAGAGCACAATGGACTTTGTGTACGCTGGTTCATTTCAATCTCCCGGCACTATTGGCAAAGCACTCGCTGAATATGGAGGGGAAAATATTTTTTCTCATAGCGCGAGTTCCTCATTTGCGTGAGTGAGCAAGCAAGAGAGTGTGTGTGTGTGTGTGCGCGCGTGTGTCACGAACAGTTGGAAGAATGGTGCATCATGGAAATCATCTGCTGCTGTCAGTCTGCTCTTAGCAGCACGTGTGCATGTCAGTGACGGAGGGATACACAGAGGGAATGAGAGGAGAGAGTGTGAGCAAGTGACACAGTGAAAAAGTAATCAAAAAAAGCCAAAGAGGGAGCACAGAGCCGGTGGAGTGCCCGAAATGTGTCTGGCATAGCAATTTCCCCCCACTGTGTGTGAGGAAGATTACCAGCCTGTCCTCCCATAAAGCTAAATGGAATAGGCCTGATGGAGAGAATAAAAACAAAATTACGTAATTACCCAAGTAAACAGCAAGCCGGGAACAAAACTTATTGAGGAGAAAAGCCATCATGGAGATGCTACTGTCTTCAAAAAAAAAAAAAAAGAAAAGAAGAAGAAGAGCATTCTGACACTCAGATATCAAGCCCGGCGGACACGTTTAGAAATCTCAGTATTTTTCCACGATGCACGTCCACGCATATGCTGTGACTGTACATGAGATACAGCAAGAATGCCTCATTCATGTTCAGCCGTTCAGCTCTGACAGGGAGGACTTGAGCATAATGAAAAAACATGGAGATAAGAGCGCGTTCTGCTTTTATTTTTATTTTAAAAATAAAGAGAACTTACCCCTTTGCCCATGGTGGACGTCCAGACCTCAGCAGGTTATAATGTGAAGGACAGCACTCAGGGGCCCCGCCACAGCTGAGACCTCCCGCCCCCACTTGTGGAAGACACTGGTGGCTTTTTTTGGGCCTGGCACCCCCACACCAAACGTCCCGTTCCCTCTCTACTTCCTGCCTCCTGTCAGGGTAACCTGAGCCATACAACCCCCCTCCTTTGCCATTACTCTGCTCCTATCAGGGCTCCTCTGCAACCAGGCGCCCACCACCACCACCAAAAAACACAGAGGGGGGCTCTGTTTCTGTACCTGCACCTGCTCAATATGTCCCCCTCACCCCTAACACATGTGGTTCTGTGGAGAACAACAGCTCATCAATCACTGCTGCCAACACAGCCAATGAAACCCTGCATTCCACATAACATGCAGTAACACACACGATAACGAGGGACCAGTACTGGAGCTCAAAGATGTGCCACGAAAAGGCAGCAGCGCATTCTGGATTCCGAGCACAGACCGAGTCCTCAGGTCTGTTCTCAAATAAATCCTGTGCTAAACTGCTGAATCATTCGAGAATTCAGCCCCGAAGATGAATCGCTTGCATCATTTTTTATTCTTTCTGCTTGAATTCAAAGCGACTCGTAGCCAATACCGACGCTGGAATGATCTTAAAGTTCGACATATTTCCAACATACGGTGGGTCGTCACCACTGCGCCCACACAACAGATGCAGCGAACGATCCCGTGTCAGAGAAGCACCAAATGTCTCCTCCTGAGTTGCCAAATAGTTTGTGTTGATTTTATGTTTGTACTCTTCCTACACTGCAATACATCCAACCCTGCATGAACTGTATACTTTGATGGACGTATGAGCCCCGGTAGAGTTCTCCTTTTCAAGGTTTCTCCAAATTTCTCTCCCACGAAAGGGTTTCTCAAGGATATGTTTGCTTGCTTGTCTGGTTGTCCTTGTCACTGGAGTTTAGCATATATCTCCGCCGAAACGCTGTGCATAAAGCTTCTTCCTGAAGTTTATCATTTCACGGAGTAGAATATTGAAAAATTAGCTATACGATAAACAAGTAATCAAGCAGGTCAATTTAAACCTTGATGTGTCAAGAGGAAAGGGAACGAGAGAGCTGAGGAAATGTTCAGCAAGTAAGCTTGCTTCTGATTTAAAGAGAGATTATGTAATTTTTGAAAGATGAAATAACACAATCCTCCACAATTAATAATCAATAAAACACACTTATCCAGTTCAATACACTCAGGGGTCTTGCTCCTCCAGCCTCTATTACAGTCAATAGTGTTGCATATATTTTAATACATTTCAATGGTATTATTACTTACTTAAGAGAATTTTGGAAAATTCAGTGCCTGCGATCTGTAATCACCACTTGTGGCTGCTGTTCACACTGATATTCTCACCTTTATGCCCCTAATGTGTATCAAAAAAGTGTCTTACTATCAGTCCTTTGTTAGAAAGACCGCTGATTAACCATCCTGAGGAGGACAGGAGATGGAGATGAACGGCCAGGAAGCAACACACACCCATGACTGCACCTGGAAGCAACACACACCTGTCGACTGCACCTGGATTGTCTCCTTTTCCTACAAACTAAAACATTACTAACACAATACTTTGAAGACACAACATTTTGGGAAATATGCCTATTTGACTTCTTGTCAAGGCTTCACACTCGTGTCTGTACGGAGTTACTAGTTAGGGAGCTGCAGCCAGGAGGATATTAGCTTAGCTTAGCGTTAAGACTGGAAGCTGAGGGAAACAGCTAGCCTGTCTCTCTCTTAACGAAGAAGCCTTCCACCACCTATAAACTCACCAATTGAAACTACATTTTTTTTATTTGCACAAATGCAGAAATTCAAAAACAAAAACACACAATTTGTTGTTTTAGGTGGAGTTACTGTATGTGCTGAGGCCTCGACCTCATGGTGACAAGGCTCGTACAAGTTGTTTGTCAAGAAATACTGCCTCTAAAGCCAGAAATTACCATTTTTAAATTTCTGTTTGTGAAGGAAATAAACAAGATACACATTAATAAGTGCGCTTTAGAGGTGTCGCTAGGCATGGCTAGCTGTTTCCCCCTGCTTCCAGTTGTTATGCTAAGCTACGCGAATAGTCTCCTGGCACTAACCCCATAATGAGAGTGGTATAAATGTTCTCAACTAGATCTCAGCAAGATAGCAAATATATGCACCTCTCAAGATGAGCCGTTTCTTTAAAAAAATGCTCTAATCAGCCCTTTAAAACCCTGGTGTGGTGACTCCACGTGGTAGCATCAAGGCAGTGTGGCAGACGGCAAAGCCGTCATCACCTCAGCCCGGCATTCAGATGCTGTAGCTGAGCAGGTCAGCGGGCATCAGACTGTGGGTTTGTGTGCAACTGTCTGAATATGAAGCAGAGAATTTCTGAAAAGGTTATGTATGCTCACTGAACCCAGCCCGCAAGTTAAGTCAGAGAAAATTAAGCCTTTGTGAAAATTATACCTCGTATTGTCGCCCTGTAAAATATGAATAGGTTGTAAATGGCCACTGAGCGTTTATTTTCAGTTCATCATCATCATCGCTTTTTGATAGTTGGGTAACAAAGGGCAGAATGAGGTGAAACCATTTTAGTCCTCACCCGCTGCCATGAAGCTGAAGTTTAAAAGTTTAATTCCAAAACCAAATTCCCTTTGTATTTCAAAGAAAACCCTGCTGGTCATTGCTGCTGCATTTAAAACCTCCAGATTACATCCTCTTAAATGTTCTTATTGTGTATGCAAATTTTTTCAGATGGCTATTAAGGCTCGTGCTATCCCATCATGAGTTTTGCTTTCATGCCGGCCATCAGAGAATTCAAATATCTCACACGGTGGATCTCATTTTGGAAGGACTTTCTTCTTTTGAAAAGTTCATGAAAGCGTATCCTGGCAGAGGCACTCGTGACAGATTTAAACAGTGCTCGGGAGTTTGAAGTGAAAGAAAGACGACTGCAGACGTTTTCAGCTGGGTTTACTTTGTCTTCTGTTGACGACAGCTTCGCTTGGGGCTTTTATTTTTATTTTACGTTCTCTTTACAACATATTATACAGAGTCATCAAAAGTTGTTAGTGCTCTGGAATTATCACAAGCATTAAAATAAATGTAAAAAAACGTAAGAAGCTCCAGTCATTTCAAATAAAGGAAGGTTATTGTGCAACTATGACTAATACAGTTCATAATACATACAAAACACTTTTTTAAAGGCATTTTAATGCTGTCTGTCTTATGTCAGGTGTCTGTGTGGCTTTGCAGAAAAAAAACAAAAACATTCTAACTAATCCATTTGACTGGATAGTTAAACAGCGACTAGTGAAACAGATCTCCAGTTATAAAGATGTGGATTTTAGCACCTCCATTCCCGTTATGAATTTTAAAGGAACATTCAAGTCTACTATCCACCCTGCATATCAAGCACGCAAATCGCAATCCATCTTTGGCTCAGGGTTGGGGAAGGAGCACCTTTAAAAGAAAGCTCTGGGGAAGAGCAGGCTCTATCTGTAGTGATACATATGGATTTTTGGCTTGGCTTAACACGCCAGATAAGTCCCTTCCTCCCAAAGCTTTCTCCCACAGCAAGCACCTTCCTCCCCTTTTTTTTTTCTCCCCAGCCACATCTCGCTGAATCTGAGGCTAACCGAACCCTTATCCACGCCTCATCTCCTCTCTGACACCGCACGACAACCTCGATTTCCCTTCGTCTCGGAAAAAAAAGAAAAGAAAACGTGCACCGCGGAGACAGCCACACAGTACCTTCAATAACACAAAAGGTCAGAAATATAATGACACATTCCATCGAATGCAATTACATTTCTTTCCTGTCTCGATAAACATGTTCTTACATGCGTACGCGTGTAAAAAATGTCTCCGGAAACATTATTTGCTTTACTTAGGGTGACATACGGGTGTTTTTTTGTTTGCTTTATATCAAATCTCATTTTAACAAGACACACATATACATAAAACACGCGTCGTATTTGCGACCGGAAGGGAGCTAGCTAGATTAAAAGTTTCTGTTTGGCGTCTTCAGTGAGAACTAAAGGCGGATTTCTGCCCATGTGTTTGCTTCCTTTGCCAGTAAGGGGGGGGCAGAGGTGAGCATTTTGGCATTCGAACCAGCAGAAAAAAGAGGGGAAGGGGTCGGAGGGAGGGCTGGCAGGGGACGTGCCTTTAGGGGAGGTGGCGTTTTGAAGGGCAAGCGGGAGGGCGTTTGTCGACCAGTGGGCGAGACCGAGGGAGGGGAGAGAGATGTCCGTCACCGAGTTTGAAAAAGAGAAGAGGGAGAAGAAGAAGAAGGACAAGGAGGAGGATGAAGGGCTGAAGAAAGAGGAGCAGAGCATTGAGCTGTAAGGCCTGGCAGCCAGATAAGGAGAGGCTTAAAGAGTGGAGTGGATTGTGTATAGGCCTTTTCTGCGAGGGAATAATGCAGTGCAGACTCACCAGACGACAGGAAGAGGGAGAGATAAAAGACGTAAGGACAGAGAGAACGAAACAGGGCTTCGGAGGAGACGAATCCCGAGATGGGAGCGGAGATGAAGAGTGAATAACCGAGGAGTGAAGGCAGCAGAGGAGGCAGGGAGGGAGAGGAAGATGTGGTGAGAGATATCTCATTACCCGCACGTGCTAAAATAATTAGCCCCGGGTTGGCGAGGAGAAACGCGCGGGCGGATTAGCTGCACCTAAAATAACTCTGAGAGCACAGAAGCTGCACCTCTTCCTGGTAAGCCTTTCGTCAGACTCCTGAGAGGGTCCGCCGGCCCTCGGGGGCCCGTGACGTCATTCCAGGTTGTCAGTCGCCGGCCGTCGAGTCAACAGCGGACAGCCTCATGCGCTCAGGCGCAAACAACACAGCGGGCGCCCCTCCACCCGCCCTGCTCGCCTATTTCTCCCCCCCCCCACTCCCCTGTCGGCTGAAAAATGTGCAGCTGTTACAGTAAGCCCGTATGCTCTTATAGGGCCAGAAATAGCCCCCTTTAGCCAGGGCAGGGACACGGCGACAACCTCCATTAGCTCAAATGTGAGAGGATTGAATCACCCCGAGCTCCAGGGCTTGAACCTCTATCTACGCCGGCTGAGAGCAGGAATCATATTTCTCTCCCACTATCACTCTCCTCTCCGTCTCTGTCTCGCTTTTTTCTCCATCTGAAGTCCGGAGTGCACTCACAGCTCCGCTCAGTGGGTGCGATTGAGTCGTAAACATTAAGGGGGAAGATTCAGGGGACTCTAAACACAGAGGGATGTCTTTCGGGTTCCTCTTAAGGATGTTATGTGCGTAGTTAGGCCTTAAACAGTTTTACAGTTCGCCCAATGAGTGCATACAGGGCCTCCGATGAGACGCTGTAAAAATTATTTGACACGGTTGCCACTGATATAGTAGGGCTATTCTTACAGCCAGTGCTGTCTTGAAAGAGTAGAGATAATGGGAAATAATGGGGGTTGCATCAGGCTGGGCAGAAAAGGAGGGAGCAGACTAGAGGAGTGGAGGCAGTCATGGAGAAGTCAGACCTTTATCTATAGGAGAGAGGAAAGGAAGAAAAGAGGGAGGGGAAGTGAGAGAAGAAGAGAAACAGGATAGGGCAGTTAGCATAAATCACTTTTGCAGCACGAATTAACAAGAAAGTCAGGAAATTCACAGTGAAAGAGGAAGCAGCGGGATAGGAGGGGGAAAAGAATGGGGATCAGTTTGAGGGGAGAACGTTGGAGTTTGACACGGTGACTCTGGAAAACAAAAAAAAAAGAAAAAAAAGAAAAGCAAATTGGCTTGTCCCCGCAGCTTGGGCTTCGTGATGCGTATCGGACGCACTCGGAGAAAGCTTTTTCGGTGGATGGGATCACAATGAAAGGAGCCAGAAAGGCAAAAACCCGGGGAGCAGCTTTTTAGATTTTGTTATCAAACCCCGGCGTCTTAGGGTCTCGCTTCAAATGGCATATCTTATGACCTGACAAAAGTAGTCGGGGTGGCGGCTGGTGTACGAGATTATCACGACATCTTAGATCTCGGCCCGTAAGGCTGCGTCTGCGGTCATCAGCCTGTGACAGGAGCAGATATGATTTGACTCATTTATTCAGGGACTCAGGTTGACGCCGCAGTGGGTGTAACTCTCCTGTTGTCCCCTCTGTAGGCTTCGCACGCTCTTATCCTCGACAGCTCCCTCCCCCCTCGGCCTCCCCCGCCTCCCTACTGCTTGAAGGTGAGCTTGTCGGCGAGGCGGGAGAGGAAGCCGAGCGGTTTGGACCTCCTCATCCCGCCTTCGCCACCGGGCCCCTCCTCCCCATTCAAGCGGGTGAGCTCCAGCTCGATGGTCATCAGCACCCGGCCCGAGCCGTCCTCCCCTCCTCCCCCCACCTTCTCTGTCTTTCTGACTATGGTTCGCTGCTGCTGTTGCTTGGGCTGGGCCTTCGCCACCGCCTGGCGCATGGGCTGGAGCAGCCGGCCGGCGAGCCCACCCCAGCCCATCCCCGTATCCTATTTCTTATCCTTGCGTGACTCCTGCTTCTTCTTTTCCGAGGCGGCCGCCTTCACCTTGGAGGGGTCGGCGGGAGGCACGGGGCCCTGTGGGGGAGGAGGGAGAGGGGGTCGGGGGGAGAACAGGGGAGGAGAGTCACTTCAGGAGGAAAGGAGCGTGAGGGAGAGAGAGAGACAGTGAGAGAGATGGGGCGAGGAGGGAGGGGTGAGATGGGTGCGTTAGAGATGAGAGGATGAGAGATGGGGTTAAGCAGGACGGGTGGAGCTGTGTGAAGAGGAGAGAAGAAAACATTTAGGAGGAGGAGGAGGAGGAGGAGGAGGTGAGAGTCAGACGTACAGAGAGACAGATAAGAGTGAGGAGGTAGAGAGGCAGTCCTTTTAGGGGAGGGGGTAGCAAGTGAGGGGGGGTGGTGTCCAGAGCTGTAAGGGGGTGACAAAACAGGTAACCATGCGTTAGGATGGGACACAGTGGCAGACAGGCTCCATACACCTGTGACAACTGAGTGACAAAAGATCATTAACACGCACGCACGCACGCACGCACACACACACTTATTGACTATTCTAGATACTTTCTGTCGACTTCTTTAAATTTGATGATACTACACAATGAAATAGTCATTAAAAGGCTAAAACAACAACATAAAGTTGCTCTTGCTTTTAAGTGCAGTCTTAGCCTCAGATTTAGCAACATGCTAATGATCATGTTATTGTTATTCAAATTCTGTTTGGTTTTTTCTTGTTTCTGTCCTTCTTGCGTTTTTGTGCATAAATTTTCTAACTTGCATCTTATCAGGATGCTCTCAAAAAGAAAGCATCTCTCAGAGCTGAAACTTTGTGCAAACTTTTACTTTTCAGCCACATTTAGTTGAACCTGGACACCTGTTGTAGACGCTGACTGTCCTGCAAATCAACGCATGCATAATTTAGATGATGAAGGTGGCATGATGCTCCATCACATTTACATAGGAGCTGCACGGACATATTCGTTCACAGATCCTATAATCTTTACAAGGGAACAAATGATTAGCTAAAGATCTTCTACACACATTTTGCTGTAGGTTGGGTCAGGAATAGACCTGCTTGACGGGCTGCGTGATATTTTTAAGCAAAGGCCAACACAAGCTTCAAACGCTCATCTAAGTAGTTTATATAATTCAGCCATTCACTCCCACTCATTCTGTATATTGTCTGTGCAGTGTCCAAAAACATCTCGAAGGAGAAATCTATAAAAGGAAGAGGAGGGAGGAGGAAAAAGGAAGTAAAGTGAGGCTTCACTTGAGTACAACAAATCCATCAGGAAGGACTGGACAGAGTGGAGATAAGGTCAAGGTAACACTTAACTTTACAATAGCTGTATTCCAGTGCATTAACCTGCGCGTTAACCTATCGGAAAGTATCACAAGTGCAAGATAATGGTCTGATGGGGCTTAATGAAACTTCAGCCGTACAGTATGTAATGGTTTCACAACGCTGTGTACTTTTAATGCTCTTCCACAGGCCGAGCTGCAGGCCGGCGCACTGTTGTGAAGTGTTACCGAGGACAGACGGAGTGAATAATAAGCATGCTGGAGTTTTGAAATACTTCCTTTAATACATCAAGTTAGCGGCGGAAAGCACACTAGAGGCCGCTTCTTCCCGCCGAAGCCTCGACTAATAATGCCCCACTGATTGCATTAGAAAATTTATCATCTTTAATTATGCTCTGTGCACAAGCAGCACGCACTCTGATAAGACAGCAATCAGAGCGCGCGCTGCGACCACCATCCGGCTCGGCGGGGCAGCTGCGCAGCCCATCCGGTGTCATTACCTTCGATCATACTTACATTCTCTCATACATCATTGTATTGTTTACCATTATGCATCCCACGGTAGACTCAGTTTTTTGGTGCACTGTATTGCAGAGCGCCCACGCTAATGACAGGGCTGCCTCGTAAACACACTCGAGTCTGCTTAGGCAGAATGCAGAGCCACCTCTGTTACAGGGGCTGCACACACTTCAAAGGGAATGTGGGTACAGTGGCAAAACAGGAGGGACTGGCGAGGAGGCAGATAGGTAGGTAAGTGGCTGCCTCCCCTGCTGCATACTAAAAAGAGACGGTGACAGGTGAGGAGGGAGATTGAGAGATAGATGAAGAGCGAGAGGTAGTGATTTTCTGTCCGGAACCGAAGCTGATCGGAAACCCAGAAGACCTGAGGAGGGAGAAACTGGAAAGGGAGCGAGCCGGGGAGGAAGATGAGGCAGGATCGACAGAGCGAGAGAGGCGGCAAAAAGGGGAGAGGAGAGGGGGAATTACAGACAGATCTCATGGTCAGCAAGGAAGTCGAAGGCAGGAGAGGAGGAGGAGGAGGAGGTTGCAACTGAGGAGAGGGAGACAGGGGACCGGATAAAAGGAATGTGAATTAGAGAGTGAGGGAGGGAGTGAAGTGAAGTGGGGGATGGAGAGAGGAAGAAAGGGTGTGGGTGTGTGTGTGTGTGTGTGTGTGTGTGAGCTCAGATCGATACCGAGTGCACTCAATTATCATTCCAGTACAGTATGTGTATGTGTGTTCATTCCTGTGAGCTTTCTTATGTGTGTGGCTGCGGGGTAAACTCCTCTCCCACAACTCCACCTAATGGGGAGTAGCACACACCACAGGGTTTCTTTGTCTCTCTGCCTCACTCCCTCCCTCGCTCGCTCCCTCACCCGCAGCCTTTTGGAGATTTGTAGTGCAAGCCCAGCAAACGGAGAGTAACGAAGATGGTGAGGCTGATACAAAATTGTGTTGTGTCAGCACAGCCTCCTAATAAGGGCTATTTGATCAAACAGCCACTTATGAGCCCACTATAAAATCCCAGGAGTCCTCTGTGTGTGGCGGAGCTTCAAGAGGAAAAAAATAAATAAATACAAATAAAAGATAAGGGAGTGTGAGCTCAGATGGAATGGCTGTTTTTGCTGTATATTCCTCTTCCAAGCCAAGACTTGCAGGAGAGTAACTGTAAATGACAACATTGTCAAATATTTCAGTGTCCTTTTGGCGGCGAGTTATTTATTCATATATGCACTGTCACCCGCTGCAGGCACTTGAGAGCAGCTGACTGCAGCTGAAGAGTAACCTGACAATCATACGACAGTAGAAAGGAAAGAAGAAGACAGAGGGAGGAAGAGGGGCTCCTGGGAGATGAGAACGAGCACAACCGTTTGAGGTAGGAGGAAGGGTTGGCCCTCGCTGGTGTTGCCCCCTAGGTTTGAGCCACAGGGGCAACGCAGCACACTCCTAACTGGCGGCGGAAGCCTGAAGCCGCCGCCGCCTCATCTTTACATTAGTTTCCACCTGTGGCTAAATGACTCGCTGTCACAATAACACCTCTGATCTTCCAGCTCTGATATCTCTGCACGTCCCTCGTTTAAAAGCTGAGTTTTGATTCAGGAAAACGCCTTGAACTCGAGTGACTTCCTCTTTTCCCATTATCAGCATGCGAGGCGCACAGTCGATTACAATACACCCCCGCAACCATCCAGACCCTACATTACCACGGAGTAATCAAACAGAACTTGCCCCGGTGGCTTGTATTCACAAAAGAATACAAGCCACCAAAATGTCTGATTAATCCACCACTTGAGGCTATCGCGCTCCCATGAGGGATAGAGGAAAAAAAAAAAATACCCCAAATCCTTGGCGTGCAGCAGTGTAAAACCACTGATAACAGCCCAGACCATAATAGGCCCAGTGATTTTCATTTGACTCCCAGTGAGCGAAATCAGCAGCTCCCGTCCATTTCCCCACTGTGAGCAAATCAGAGTCTCCATTCAATACAGCGGCGGCATTAGGGCCGTGACACGGCCTCGGCCATTTCACAGTCGCTGCTTTGATTCTTGCCCTGTGGCTGTTTACTTGCACCGTGCCGCCCGGCCCCCCCTGTGGGAGCCGAAGGAGGGGTGAGGACCACGAGAAAGAGAGAGGAGAAACGAGCTTTGCAGCACCTCAAAGGCTGCGATGGCACTCGAGCAGCCTGAACACTGTTATTAGTGTTTCCCGGGCAGAGTTTGAATGACATGTTATTTTGTTGTTGATATGCCGCTTGGAGGAGGAGCCGGCTAAGTGCGCGGACATATTGGAGCTGCTTGGACCGGCACTGGGGAATGCGATTATGAAACCGTGCCGTTATGCACTGTCATGTTGGATGTGTGCTATTGTGTGGCTGCAGCGCAACAGAGGAGATCCCTTTTGACAACACGTTTCCTGAGCCGAACATATATTCACACGCTGACTGCTGTTGTAATCTCTCCAAAAGGACGTCATTTTACTATTTAGCGCCTGAATGTGACAGCAAACCGAGCTGCTGTAAACTGGATGTGTGCATGTGATGGAGTGTGTGAGGAAAGGAGGGAAGAGGAGGAAGGAGGAGTAGAGGGGTTGTGGAGGAAGGAGAGGAGGGAACTTGCCTGTCTCTGCTGTGATCCCTCTTTCTTTTTCTTGCCATGTTTGCTGGAGGGGACAAAAGAAAGACAATGTCAGGATGTCGAATCTATCTCTCCCTCCAGTGGTCACAGGGCAGCATTGCCTGGCAGCCATCATAAAGAGAACATCAACTTAATCTACTGGTGCTGTCTCAAACGCAGCCCCCAGGTGCGAGGTGCGTTAAGATCTCATAAGGTTGAATAGGTATAAGCAAGATGATGGATCCATCATGGTCACGATCCAGTGGATTATCCACTCACAAACCTCTGCTTCACCACTTTATATCATCCTGCTTTGGACCTATGCAGCACTGTTTTTTAGATTTAATCTGATTGAGAGATCATTATCGGTCTTTCCAGCCCACTAACTTCAAATCTAAACCTCTCCTAACCACATCAAATGGTGGCACGCCAGCTACGCCAGCTTGGCCACACAGGTGTCGGTGCCAGGGATGGGCTCTGGCCTCAGCTCCAGTCCCTGGCACAGACCCGCCTGGCAGAGCGCCGCCGGCCACAGGCCGGTCACTGACCTGACGCTGAGGCTGAAGACGCGGCGCGCCACCAGGAACCTCATCAGGTAGTAGATGACCACAATGAGCACCAGCAGGCCCAGCACCACCCCGATGATGGCTCCGGTGATCACACCAGCCTGGATGGGCACTGTGGGTGGAGGAGAGGGAAAGGAGAAGTTAGGAGGTAGAGCAGAGGAGAACGATGCAGAGAATTTTAGGATGAAAAGGATGAAGAGTAGAAAGCAGGTGGCGGGGAGAGGTTTGGAGTGCGAAGAAGAAAAGGGAGAGTCGCACTGAGGTGAGCTGGAGAAGAAAATATGTCGTCAAAGGAGGGAGGAAATGAACGGGAGAAGAAAGCGAGGAAACAAAGCTGGAAGGAAAGGGAATGAGAGATGAAGAGAAAAGAAGAGCAAAGGCAAAATAAAGGTTGAATGAAAGATGGAGAGTACAAGAGGAGTGGAGGCAGAGAAGGAGGCGTAGAGGAGGAGAGATAAGGCAGAATAAAGGTGAGAGCAGGGATAGAGTCATGGAGGGGGAAGTGGAGAGACAGTGCAAGACGATGGAAAAGAGGGAAAGAACAGAGGGGTGGGAAGAGAAGCAAAGAGGAGGGGGGAGACAGGAGTGAAAGGGAGGCAGTGATAGCAATCTCAAACAGAGGGAGAGATAAAATTGTAATTGATTTCATTTAACGGGAGGCGCGAGGAATTTTAAACGAGGCAGTGCGACGACCGGTCTGAACACAGAACTCGCTGTAGTCTGGTGCACAGCGCAAATTGAGATTAATTTCAGAGTTTGGAATGATTATAACAACAATTGAGAACAGTTGGCTTCTGACGAAAAAAATAACCAAAATATGCCATATGGGCTCAGTGGAAAGCTAATGAGCAGACACAGATGTAAGACAACGCCGGCATTAGACTTTACATAGTGGGGAATTTGATTTTGCTGCGAAACCCCCCTACAGGGCCACTTGTAATCCCTCCCATCTCACCCTTCTCAAAGACCAGCAGGCGGACGCTGGAGGGCCGGCCCACGATGTCAGGGGGGTTCTTGGCGTCGCAGGTGAAGGTGCCGTTGTCGCTGAACTCCAGGTTTTTGAGCAGGATGGAGCCGTCGCGGCGGCCCGGGTTCCCCACGAACTCCAGCCGGTCCCTGAATGGGCCCTTGTTGTCAACGTAGGCGGCGCCACCAGTGTAGTGGAAAATCTGCGAAGGACAGAGAGGATGTTGTGTTGTCGATGTGGTGTCACCATAGTGAGTTTAGTCAAGAGTAACTGCTGAATTTGGCTGTTTTCTGTGGTTGTTTTCGGACACATTTTGCATTTGCGTTGCTTTTTGTGGAGGCTGGTTGTTGCTCCCTGTAGAGGTTAAAGGTGCATCCATATTTTATAATCATGTACAAGATCATGACAAAACTGCAGAGTCAAGTCTGCACTAACAAGTAGAGCACTGACTAACACCTGAGTACTAATGAGTCTTGAAGCCTGTCAAATACAAAAGGCTGAAATCAAATCAGGTCTTATTCCGAATCTTGATTGCTCGTTCTTCAATCAGAGAGCTCCTGATTTACACTGATTTCTGACTGACTTGGCAAACTTCTTAGCAAACAGTTGCTTATTTAGACATAGAGGCAACTGCAATGAAACAGTGGCATTCAGTTGTATTGCTGTCCACCTGGTAAACCTACTTTCACAGTTTTAACTCGGTGGTGGTCTCCAATTTTGGACTTTTAAGCTGCGAAATTCTCCACTATGTTCACATGCTAACTGCTAACTTGTCTGATAGTGTTAAAGTGTCTTTTCCGCTGAAACAGCTGCCTTTTGATGCTAAAATGACGCTGTGAGAGCACGGAGACTGAACCAAAACAGTCAATTTGTGGGCCGGAAAACCAAAACAATGAGTCGAAAGGCGCTAAAACACTTCTCAGAGCTGAGGGGAACTGCAGGGTGATGTGCTAACAACACATTACGCTCATTTGATCCATTGTTAATATAAGACTTTTCAGTTAAAATCTTAGACTTCATTTTTTCAAGCTTGTGTGTGGCTGCTTGTTTTCAGACATCATGAACTGTGGCCCTTTTTCTTCGAATGGAAATATAAGGTTTGTAAAAAACCTGTTTACAGATGTATTTCTAAAAGTGAGGCGTTTTAGTTAATTGATTTTGAGGTAAGCAGGAGTAAATGCTGATGCTCTAGAGTCCACAAGGTCATGGCCAAATCAGGATGATGTTGTGGTAAAAAACGGATTTTAATTTTCAAGACACGTCTAATTGATGTTTTGAGGCCTGTGAAACCAACACGAAAGCCATCCATTCATGATACGCAGACTCTTATTTGATAATGTCAGAAACCAAATACGACCGATCTCAAAAGGACAAATGCACCATGAAAACGGACAGACGTATGAAACTGTAAATCTGTCCAGGCGGGTAAAGGAATGAGCGAGCGAAGATAAGTGGAAAAAGGAGGAGAGAAATCTCGTTTCAAAGCGAGGGCACTGCAGGAGACAGATGAAAGCAGAGGAGGTGAGGGGAGGAGATAATGAGAGAGGAGGGCAGGCACAAAGAAGGCAGGGCTGGGGAGGAGGAGATTAAGGGAGGTGGACAGAGGGAGGCGCAGTCAGGACGGGGAGATAGAGAGATTAGAGAGATGGCAGGGCGATAAGGGCAGGGAGAGTGAAATTAAAGAGCAGGTGAAGCAGCAAGAGGGGTGGGAAGATTAGGAGAGACGCTTCCTGCGTGCTTGTTGTTTCCTTCTTTAAGTTAATACACGAACGCGGCACTTGAGCGTGTGATGACATTTCAGATATTCACACATTGGTCAGATTAAACCCAGATTCCTTCCGATGATTTGCAAGTGAAAGTGCTCGGAAAAAACTCCAAAATCATGAATTTGTCCATCCTGTAGCCAAAATGATGGCGTCTGAATCATGAGATCCTGATATTAAAGCTGCACAAGCTGAGAGCAGATAGTTTGGTCTTCTCCTAACAGTTTCAAGGATTTTTGGACCAACAAATCACGCCATGTGACATCAGCACGCTACCCCCCTCCTCTGACTGCGTTTTTGTTCCTCTCGTGCCTGGCAGGGGTGGAGACGGCGAAAACAAAAAAAGTATTTTGGCAGAAGATGCAGCCATTGTCGTTTTTTCGATCTCCTTCACAAACATTTATTTGTGGCTTTCTTGTGTGTGAGAATAAAATCAGAATTTCATTTAGGAAACTAAGGAGAAAAGAGGCGGGGATGGTCCTTTTGTTTACCTCCCCGTATTGATTTATGCCAAACATCTGCCGCTTTAGCTGCTAAATGCTAAACATCATCGTCACCAAATCACAGTCACTAACTTCTGCCTGCCGTTTGTGGGTTTATCAGTCGTTTCCACTGAAAGCGACACAGATGAGGGCACGAGACTGAATCCAAAGAGCAAAGCTGCAGGTGAAACCGAAGCAATGAGCTTAAAGATGAGTTTGTTCCGTGACAATCTCATCAAGTGCAGCTTTAATATGGATGTGACTAAAGCTCAATCTTTGTGGAGATTCGCCGATTGCTCTGTGACAGACACAGCGGCACACTCATCCGCTGCCGCACTTAGCAGTTCATACAGTCTGTGTGTGTGAATTTGTGCATTACAGAGATGCTGTCCCGGGAGCCATCAGGCCTGTACGTCCAGGAGAAGGTGACGTCCTCTGAGGTCCAGCGCCAGGAGAAGAAAGAACAGGACAGCCGGATGTCGGAGCCAACCAGGGCGTGGCGCTCCCAGCCGGTGTAAATCACTATGGCCTGAGACTGCTCAGGCACTGGGAGACACAGAGCAAGATGTGGTTAATTCACAGATAAACACAACAATCCACACCACCACCAGATTAAAACGCGGTGGGGGTTCAACATTAAGGTTGCCGTTACTACAGCAACCTGCAAAAGCTTTCTGTTAAAGAAAAGCATGTGTGTGACAAGTAAAACCATGCAAGCATATGAGTGAACAAAAACACTGCAAAACACAGGTGGACATGGTCTTGATTGGTTATAAATTTGAAGGAAATACTGGCATTTTTTCTTAAGTCGCTACAGTACTAAACATTTCTCGACCCCTACTGTAATCACAAGACATGTAAAGCATCACTCACATTCCCCTTGATTAGCTTCATCCATGAAATCAATAAAATAAATCCCAAATACATAGATATGCACCCACACATAAGATAAACTGCAGATTTAGAGGTGTCAGACCCATCATTGACTCAGACGTGCACTCAATAAATATTTGGATTATCACTGGAATATCGGTGCTGGTCTCTTAAAGTCAAAGGGGAACATCATTCTCTCCATTAATATGGATTATGTTGGCTTAATCGTAGGCACTGTTTATGCTTGAATAATATTTAATGATCGATGTTAATTTGGTTTTCGCTGCAAAATCAATATTTTACTTCCCTGGAAAATGCACTCAGCATCTCAAACAACCACCAAAGCCCCTGGGAGCTGCACACCCCTGCCGGAACATCATTTCTGTATTGTTCAGTTTCAGTTAACATGTGTGAATGAGCCACCACGAGTCAGTCTCACAGCTACACTCACACTAATGCCCCTAAGTGTTCTGGAGCTCTCCGCCTCTTTTAACACCTGGAGAGTAAAGTTCACAGCGTTCACTGCGAGCGTCCTTGAAGGAGCGAAACTTGTCAATAAAAATCAGGGCTGACACTTTTAATTAAAATTCTGACAACCAAAAAAAAAGTGCAAACATCTGATAGGATGGGAGCAGAGAAAACAAGGAAGGGCAAACTCCTGCCAACCCTCAGTCCAAGAGTCTCAACATTAGCGCTTTATAAGAGGAGCACAGATGCACCTGAGGACGAACAATACCCTCCACAAGTCTCCTAATGGCTTTAAATGAAATCAATTAGTAAATACTAGGATATTAATTAAAATGTTTTAGTGTTAAGCCAGTGTAGAGGGAGATTCATTTCAGTGAAAGATCAATTACATTCACTACTGAGCCTATTGACCCTTTTTTTCTCATCATCAAGTCCATCGTTTTCAGCTGAGGACTGAGAAGAAAACAGAGAAAAAGCCCTGCTCGTCATTTAACCTTTAACCTCACATCAGAGGAAAGATAATTTCAACATCTTCGCTCTCAACAGATGAAATTCAACGCAGGGTTCTTTGAGACCTCGTCAAAATAAAACTCAATGAAAGTTCAAAGAAGGTTCAGACTCTTTTTTTTTTTCTTTTACCTATTCCCAGGAGGACAACCGACGCCAGCGCCAAAAACGTCAGCATGGTTTCTGGCTTCTACGGAGCTCCCAAAAGACTGATGCCGCAGACCTGACAGGGGTCGGCCGAGGAAGAGTCCCACTGTGGAGGGAGTGTGAGTGGAAGGAGGAGAAAGAAAGAAAGAAAGAGTGGAGGGGTGCAGGATGCCAGGACAGAGGGCAACAGGACAACAACAGAAAACCCACTGTCCCTTGGTTTATACCCAACCACACCCCTCGCCCAGGCTCGGCCCAGCCCATTCCTCCCCTCCTCACACCCCCAACCGCCAGCCCTCACTGTCATTCCTCTCCATTTTGCCCCTTACAGAAACAAATGACACACATTATGGTTTGCGGTGGAAGGCGAACGGCACCTGTTCTGTACAGTAGCTGGTGAATTAATCGGGTAAACAATGGGCAACTTGGGGCAAATTAGCAAACTCTGCGCCGTATTACGCCATGATGAGTGTAATGTGTTAGATTACACCCTGTGATTGAGCTGAGAGGGGATGCTAATCAACACTTGGCGTATAGCCGTGAAGGAGGGGGCGTGCGACGGGGAATCGTGACCACCTGCGGTCCCCTCTGTATGTGATGGCTGCTCATATGTAAATATTACATGGGGAACGGTGGGAGGTCGTCTCGGTCCGTTTCTGCCTGTTTACAGTGGAGGAGGAGGGGGATGAAGGGGATCCTGCGGCGAGGTCATTCCAGAGCTCTCTCCTCCATCCCCATCCCTCACCCCTCTTTCTCCTCCCCGTGGACACTCACCCGGTCTGAGGCCAGCGGCCCAAACAAAGCCCCGACTCTTTGCTCCCTGTCCTCCCTCTCTCCAGATTCCTGTCGTTTGCTGACGTCTAGCACTTGGAGACAATGGAGAGAGAGGGGGACAGGGGCTGACTGGTGTTTGCCAATCTGTCAATGGCGCTTTCTTCCTCCCCGGCCTCTCCCATAGTCGTTTTCTCCTCCTGCCCGGACAAAGCTGTGCATTCAAAGTGCGGCGCCCACTCCTCAGTTTTCCAGTAACGCAGACAGCGAGTGTGGGGAGAGACCTGCTATATATAGATGGGTTGATATCAGGACAAGACAAGATGCACAGAGAAACTGGCGGCAGATGCAGGGGGGGAGAGAAGAGCCGGCGGTGCGAATGAGCCGGCACGCTGGAGTGGAATTTCTGCAATAGCCTCATTTCTGAAGGCCCCATTCCATCATTTAGTCACGTCATAAATATGCATTCATTTAGCCGCTGGCATAGTAATAGTGAATACATGCGCAAATTAATGGTCTGCGGTGCTCCTCCAGCTTCAGCAAACACAAGCTGGAATCACTTATTCTCAACATGAAGTGCAAACCATATCAGTCATGATTCCACTCCTTCTACCCCCCTATGGGAAGGCGCATATGATGCGAGTGGAAGAAGAGGAGGCACTCGACAAGGATGTCCACTTCATCCACTTCACGTTGGTGTTTCGCTGAGCCTACTTATCCAGCTTTCATACGCTGAAATCTGCTTTGCGACGGTGCTCTTGGCTGAGACGGCAGCGAAGCGTTCCGCGACAGATCGACTTTTGCTTACATTTGAGACCGCGGCATAAATTCTTGCCACTTGTGATAAATCGCAACCTCTCATTCATCTTAACACCTCAAATACCCCCGTTGACGGATCAGCCGAGCAAAATGGACCATCTGCCAACTTGTTGGCGCCATCAACTGTCAAAGCTTTGGCTTGAACGTCTAAATCGCGACATCCTTAACAATTATGGCAGCTCCTGCCTTCAGGCCCCGGAGAAACAGGGGGATTCTTTATGAGCCTGGCAGGTGCAGAATGTGGCAGGCGCCCAAACTCGTCAGCGCCCAGTGACGGTAGCAGCGGCAGTGGCTGAGCCTGGCAGGGAGAAACTGTATCACATATAGAGCGAAAGGCCTCCCGTTCCTTCAGCTGGCAGTGGTATAGCACACTAATGTAGGAGAGGGAGAGCTTATCTGCAGCTAAATTATACAGAGACGAGAGGAGAGAGGCACCAGTGAGGAGCAGGCACAGGAAACTCGATCTGTAGAGCCATTTAGAGATTTTTGCTAAATTATACACGAGTCCTCTGCTGCACTTTAGTGATATTGAGGTGGACAAGGCTTCATATCAATTGGTGTTATTAGGGATGACTGAATACGCAAAGTACCTCAGGCTTCAGTCACTGTGTGAATGAAACCATCTCAACTGTCTGCCTGCATAACTCATCAAGCTCATTTTCACGGGTTGAGACAGTGGCCTCAGTTGCATTTGGTGAGGGCATGTCATTAGACACCCGTAGAAATTTACAGAGCATATTTTCTTGTGATATTGTAATTTTCTTTGACGTGGAATTATTTCCAATGGGATGGGGGGGGAAAAAAAAAAACATACCAAGCGCACATTCAAAAGACCAGGGATAATCACAGTCTGGGAAAGCATCCCGAGCTGGAGATGTTAGAGGCTCTTGTCAGCTCTATCCATGTCTAATTTTTCTGCAATGTTGAGTATGTTTGTCACAGCTCTGAGTGCAGCCCTGATCACAAGGCAGGCTGGCAGATGTGCGGAAGGGGAATGTCTTTTTGAAAACGTGGAGGGCTTCTGTGAATGGAGGGCGTCTTTGAGATGGGACCGCTGGAGGGCTTCTTGCCGGTCAAGATGGGGAAAAAACGGAGAGACAGAAGAGATACACACCACCACAGAGGCCAGTTCACAGGAAGGTCATAACACTAATGACTGTCAGCAATGAACCAATGGAGTGCACTGCAGTCGTACCCCCTTAAGCACAAGCCTCTCAGTGTGCCAAAGTGAAGCACTGACAAGAGGGGGAACAACAACAACCACCGCCATCATAAACCAATCATAAAGTGGTCTCGCAAACGACTACATCGGCTCACAGTTTTGCTGCAGGGGTCGGATAATCAAGCGAAGCATTTCCATAACCAAATAAGGCAAATGAGCCATGGCGAGCAATTGGCCAGAAAACTGTCAAAAGTTAAGGCTAGAAGGCAGGATTAAATATAAATACAGCAGTGTTGTGCTATCTAGGTTTTCTAATGCGACGCAGGTTAAAAGCCTGCTGACTGAAAAAGGTCGGGAGTAGGACGAAAAAATATGACTAGAAAGCATCCGCATGCATTTACTTTAAGCATTTAGAGCAGCGGTTCTCAGCCAGGGGGGCTTATATCCCTGGAGGCACCTCCGCAGTTAATTGGGGACGCATGGAAAGATTGTCGAGTAGCTTCAGTAATTTTCAACAAATCTACAACTTGAATTAAAAAGTGCATCCTCACATCGAGCCCAAGGTAACACCTGAACATGTGGTGATGGTGTGAGCCTGGTTGATAAAACCTGGCGACTAGCCGTCACTCAAAGCGTCCATGCCCTGCCTTAAGCCTTAACATTATTTAAACAAGTGAGATATATAAATATTCACACCTCTACAGTTGCCATGAGTGCAGAAATAGCTGTAGAGACCAAAACTGCTTTTAACACCAGGCTGTCAACATTTCTGATGGAAAGTTTTAATATGGGGGTCTATGGGGACTGACTCACTTTTGAAGGGAGCCTCAAGTAGACATTGGAGGAAGTGCAGTTTTTGGCACTTTTGCGTTGGTTTAGTTTTTCATTCCAGACCTTGTTGCTAAGTTCACTTGTAGCCAAAAAGTAAGGGATAGTGGATGGATTGCCATTCAATTTTGCACAAGAGGAGCAATCAAAGTTTTAATCTAGCCCAACAATCAGCCTCAGCTGTACATGTGTGTTTTGCGCCAATTAGCAAATTTTAGCATGCACATGTGCAGGAGCCAATCCCTTTGTTTGTATTCATTCCTCTTTCTTAATTAATATACTGGTGATTTTGTACTGTGTGTGTTTCTTAATGCTTTTTTTCATATATGTGTAAACCATGCAGGTCAGAGTGCTGTGGCCGACTGGACATGCATCATCTGTTAACCGAGTGATGCTTGCATGAAATGTTCAAATCTTGCTTGCTCGTTTTGCATCTTTTGTTTACTGTATTAGTTCAGTAACACTGCCATTAAGTTTATATTTCCATTTTCTTCATGCAAACATTGCAAAAGACATTATTATTCTGGATTTCACATATGGACGTTGCATTTTTCTTCAGCAAACACAAGCATCTACGCAACATTTGCATTCACCTCAAAGCACTGCTGTGTCTCACTTCAGGCCACAAAACTGCTTCAATTTGACAACGGTGAGTTCTAACGGTTTTTGAAGGCCCTGATAAGTGATGGCCTGCCGACAGGAGGGTGCTCTAGGGGGCATTTACGAACGCTGTGTTTTCTCATTAAACTTGGAGGACTTGTTGGCACCGTCTCACACAACTTGTACTGGTTAAACTGAGCTGATGAAGTGCCCTGATGAGTCACATGGCGCACACAATCCTGCACTGTCTCTTATGTTGAGGACCTAATACCCTGCTAGAGTGGAGACTGGAGGATGAGGGAAATCATATAAAGGGCCCAAAAAAGAGGGGGCCTGACATCATCAAATCCGAAAGGTTACTGGCCAACGCTCGGCGCTGCTGCTCAAGAAAAACACTATTGATATTCTGTGGGTTTGGCCGGGGACAATGGCAGGGCTTGTCCCTCCCTCTCTCCCTCATAGCCTGGCATGGCAGAGATGTCACAGAGAGCACCAAACAAATGGATGGAGGGATAGAAGGGATGGAGAGATGGGGAGGAGGAGGTGGAGGAGAACAAACGCATTGTTCTCGGGGTGGAGAAAGGGGTATTGTGAACAAGACAGATAGCTTATGTGGGAGAATGGGTTGGGGGAAGAGAGAGGGGCACAAAAGGACAGAGAAAGGTGAAACCTGCCATTTTTTTTTATGGATGCCCCCTCTCTTTCTTTGCAGTTGGAGGTAATCCATAACCCTGCTTTGGGGGACACTTCCTAAAACTTTAAAGAGGAACACAGCAGGGACAGTTTCAGCACTGAGGAGTCATCTTCTGCTCGCCTTTCATCTGTCACAACACCACAGATCAGTTCTGGGGCATTTCTTTAAAAACCATGATCCACATCCCAAAGCCCCGAGCCACTTCTTAACATGTAGCGAAGCACAGTTCAACCGAGGCGACGAGCAGGTAGGCCTGCGACTGGAACTCCCCCTGGGGGACTCGGTGTGAATGGGTGACTTGATGTGAACTAACAGCACAGCTGTTTGAACATGGGCTGAGACCTCGGTGGAGACGGAGGCCGCTGTGCTGCAGTGCCCCGCAGGCGTGTGATGTGCGCCAGCTGCCCCCTCGGTAAACATCAGTGACACACACACACACACACACACACACACACACACACACACACACATACACACAACCACAACCATGGGCATGGGCAGTTAACCAGTCGCACACATTTTCACACAGAGCGACAAAAACAACCCCGTTCAAACATGCACAAAAGAGGACACAAACACAGAAGCGCCGCAGCGTGCAGACATTAACACTTACCACAAAGATTCACGGACACTTGCTTCTTCTCCACTTACACAGTCATACCTACACAAATTAGGCAGAGACAACGCTTACCACAGCCAGCCTTCAGAGTAATTCACAACAAAAGCCGGGCTCGTACAGCACACACAATATGGAATTGAATTCATTGCATATTTGCATTTTCAATATTTCATGCTCTGTTGCCTGTTTGATTTCCATTAGGGCCTTTTCCATCCCTCACACTTGCTGTTTCAAGCCCACTTCTAAAGCAACAGTACAGCTGACAACTGCTATTTGAAATTCAGATTTTAGTAACACCAGCAAGTCCCTTGTTTCTATTCAAAAAAAAAAAAAAAATAGGCGAGATGTGATGATGATATTCAAGATGAGTGTCAGATGTAACCAAAGTAGTGTGCAGGCGAAGAGACGCATTTCAAGAGCAAATAGGAGAAAAAACCTCTCCACAGGAGGGGGTGGATGAATGAAAAGTGATGAAAAAATGAGTGTAACAGATAAACAACGGAGGCAGACGAAAAGGGCATTTTCAGGGCAATTTCCATGATTATTCTACCACAATGGTGTCCTTCTCAAACTCCCCTTCAGCAGACACAGGACACAGCCCACACACACACAAATAACAGACAAACCACCAGTCGGGCAGTATGCATACTCGCATATCAAGACGGCATAACAAAAAGCCATCTCAAAAGCTCTCCAGTATATAAAACACAAACCACTCAGCATGTGCGGCAACAACAGCAAGCCACATGCAGTGTGAGTCACCACAGAGCGACCAGCATTTTACAGAGAGACAAGCGCTGTAAATTTGCACTCTTGATGCACGCCTCCTTGCAGCCACAGGAACGCTGGCCTACCAACGCTTCTAATTCATTTCCTGCATCTCATCGTGTTCGGGTCAACTTTCTGCTGCTGCACTCACCCTGTGGCGCCCCAATACCAACGAATAAAACAGAATGTGATCTGTTTGCTGATCTTTTTTGACATGCATTAAACTGAAAACAGTACAAAGACAATATAATTAATGTTTGACCTCATCACCTTCATGAATTTTTGTAAATATCTGCTTATTCTGAATTTGATGCAGCAACATGTTTCGGGAGCAACAAAAGACTTGGATCAAAAGTTGTGGATCATTCAACAGGTAAACAGGTTGACTGGTAACAGGTGATAGTATCATGATTGGGTATGAAAGGTGCATCCTGGGAAGGCTCGGTCGTTCACAAGCGAGGTTCACCACTTTGTGAACACATGATT
Source organism: Chelmon rostratus (assembly GCF_017976325.1). NCBI lineage: Eukaryota > Metazoa > Chordata > Actinopteri > Chaetodontiformes > Chaetodontidae > Chelmon > Chelmon rostratus. Next base: position 22,177,739 of record NC_055669.1, read on the forward strand.
GGATAAAGGATGTTACTACATGGACTCAGGAACACCTCGTCCAACTGTTCTCAGTAAACACAGTTTGTTTGCAAATGTTCACATTCTGTTTTTATTTAGTTTATTCACGGTTGTGTAACATCCCTGGAAATCAATCCAAGAGTCCAGCTGCTGTTAGCTGCTGTGAGGTTGCACTCATGCTTTGAGCTAAATGCTAAAGTCAACACGCTAACGACAACAGTGGTATAATATGTACCATGTTCACCACCTTAACATGTTCACCATGCTAACACTTGCTAATCAGCAGTTGAGGCTGATGGAAATGCCACCAGTTTTGCAGGTATTGGACAAATATGCTAGATTCGCTACTAGAGGAAGTGCGGGGATCAGCAAATGAATACAGCTGAGCCTGATGGGAACACCACCGTGTCCCAAGATCCGCCACAAGCCATTCAACAGTTGTCGATAGATTACACTTACAAACAGCAACTGCATGGCTGGAGGAAAAGTCAGGAGGTCACCAAAGTGGTGATGATTCATCCTCTGGGCAACATGAACATGTGTACAAAATTTCATGGCAATCGATCTAATAGTTGTTGAGATACTTCAGTCTGGACTGGAACAGCGGACAGACCAACACCACCATGCCAGGAGCCGAAGTGTGTCTAAAGCTCATAACTTTGAGTGTGTGCTCAGTGTATTTGCAGAGATACGAGCAGCCCAACAGATCCTTGTGTTTTTAATGCAGCTGTTGAACTTGTATGACGTGAACCAGCAGTCAGCGCCTGTGCGTCAATGTCACCCAAACACTTCCAGCACGTCCCCTCCCTACTTTGCATTTAATGCGATTCCGAGTTGCTTACGGCTCAGACGAAAGCACAAACACGTCGCAAACGCTAAGTGGTTCAATCTCCGTCTCGAGCGCACTCACATCCTCTCACACGGTGTCACTGTGCAGAGAACTCAAAATCCTCTCTGCTTCCTCGTGTAATAACCACCCGTCCTTGGCTCTCAAGCTGACCCCCTTCCACACACCCCCAGCAGCCTCTGATTGATTCAAGCTGGACAGTTAGTGGATTTCCATCATCTAATGCAAGCTGTGAGTGCTTCTCTTTTGTCCTGCTGTTTGAGCAACTGTCAGCCCCCACGTCTTTTTTTTTTCTTAACTTCTAATAACGTTTCAGGCAGTCTCCTTGGCTTGTCCTCTTATTACCACACATGCTGAATGCACTTCGGGGCGCCTTTTTGAGTGCTCGAGCAGAAATCAGGCCAGCTGAATGCATTGGTATGCCTCCCATACATTTCATGTTTTGCTGGGTGGTTTTGCACAGTGAATTTTTGATAGGGATCTATTACCAGCAGGTACAGGCTGTAACTGCTGAGTCGATTTGAGTGTTCGGAATTTATGTGCGCCGTAGTCGCGAGAAGTTTATGCAATTTTGCCTCTGAAAGGGAATTCAGAGTCCGTAAAGGAGCAGGGTCGATAAATCAATAACGCAAATGACAGGATGCTTAAAACTGGCAAGAGCCTTTATTTTCATTCAACATTACAAAAAGAAAGATGCTATTTACAATTATTTCTGAAATTGCCATTATTTATCATTCTCTGCTCTTCCCTCCACAGGCGATTAGTAGTAGTCCTCCGGGTCAGCTCGCTCCCCCTGATTCTGAATCTGCTGCTGCTTCTTGTACAAATCGGCGATCTGTGGGGAGCAGAGGAGACGGACGGAGATTGAGAGGGAGAAAAATATTGAGAGAGGAAGAGGGTTCGCATGAGAGAGCATGCATGAAAGAGAGAAGGCGGGAGGGAGGGGAGGGAGAAGATCATGAAGTCAGGTCAGTCACATGAAGAGGAGAAGCTAAAAATAACAGTTTGATTATTCATATCCCCGGCTTTGAAGTCGGTGACTCCCAGCTGCTGACTGGGAGACAGAGGTTGTGTTCACTCAGCTCATCTGGGTTTGGGAGGCGGGACAATGAATAATGTGTGAGCAGCAGGCCCACCCACAATCAGCAGCATCAGTACCAGTCCAGCAGGGTGGCACAGTGAGCAGGAAAACATTGAAACAACACGTTATTTCTCCTTCACGGGATCAACTTAAAGCTTTGATGCCCAGCCCAGAACTGACTGGGTCCAGCCAGTTCAGGTTCCAGGTTTTTTTCATTCCCTGTGACTGAAACGATGTCGGGTTTCACTCAAATTGCCTGCAGAATCACAGACAGCGAGGCGTGTTGTGGTGGCGGGTGTGTGTGCATCCTCACAGATAATAACTGGCAGAAGTATCATTAAAATGCAGCTGACTTCCAACTGAGCACAATTCTAGACTCCACAGTTGACAAATGGCTGTTAATTCAAGTAATGAGAAAATTCCCATTAGAAACATGAATTTGACCTGATAAAAGGTTTAACTCTTACTCACAATCGTTGCGCTGTTGGATAACAATGAGCATTGCTTGTGTGATATTGAGCTTGGATCCGGTTGTGAGTTTGTACATTCAGGGAGACCCTTGATTTTGGCAAGTGTCTTAAATGTTTAAGTACACAATCAAACTTCTGAATGTGAGTCTGTGGTGTCGTTTTTTTATCCATGAAACCATCCTCATTTAGTCAGTCCAGCAGTCAGCACAGGAAAGCACGACCCAGTACTTCCTGCAAATCCAGACTTGATTTTGGACACACGGCAAACAAAACGTCCAGTAATTTACAGCATATTTCTGGTGCTTTGTGCATCCAGAATGAATTATTTCTCAGTATTAAAGATTAAAACCCTTCAGTTTCCAGCTGAATCTTCTCTATCAAGCAAAAATAGCAAACACTATCTGGTTTTAGCCTCTCAGCTGGGAGAATCTGCTGCTTTGTTAAATGTGATGGCACACTGAATATCTGAATATTTCACCTTGAACTGCAGTCAGTCATGAACACAACTGGCACATTAACAGATTCTGAGCATAACTGTTCAGCCCTGCATCAGATTAAGTGAAGGCAAATATGCGGCCGTTGTCTATAAGTTCAACAAACAAGTGTGCGGCTCTGCAGATAGTAAACGAGGGTGTTGAGGACAAAACGCTTTCCTTGCCTCCTCCTTGAAGAAGATAAAGTGTGACGAGTTCTAAACCCACAGCATGAAAAGCAGCAGTTATTTCAGAAGGTTAAACTGGTTGGTTACCGACAACACGTAAAATGTAAAGCTGCTACTAAAGATTATTTCACTGCTCTAAATAATTGAGCACTTATTTTTACTTGATTGATCTTTAACTTATAAATAACAAAAAAAGTTGTTTAACGTTTAATCAATGAATCCAGTAGTCGATCAATCCAGTTTTTGGTTGGTGGTTTATTCATTTGAGTCATTTTTATAGGACATTAGGTGTCTTTTTTGCCATTGGTCGGACGACACGAGTACTGTGAAGATGTCACATTGGGCTTTAGGAAGCTGATATTTCTCTCTTTTTTTCCATCATTTTATAGACTAAATTAACTATTAATTAATCTTGATGCAATAAAAATAACTGTTGCTTGACTGACTGCTGTTGAGTGGTCTTTATATTTCAGGCATGTTCGTATGAGGTATTCATATACAATAACAGTGATGTGTGCATTGACTTGTAATTCATGCTGGCTGGGTTAAATCATAAAGAAATGCAGCAGGCAGGTCAGAGAGAAGAAGGAAAACACTTTGCAGAATAAACAAAAACATCTAAAAATCCTTAAAACTTAATTTATGTCTTTGGCGAAACCCACACCGACACCGAGGTAAAATAAGTCATAAAAGATTTACGTTAAATACAATCACAGGCTGTGCTTGTTGTCGGATAGGTGAGTGTGTGTGTATTCAGGTGAAGGTACAGCTGACCAGCACCTCTCTGTACAATATGCTGCACTGTTCACGCCGCAGAGGGAGGCCACAACACAAACTGGTGCCAGTTTAACAGATGAGTGTCCTTGCGGTGCTCTTCACCCTTGAATTTTTACAGAACAGCTCCTGTGAAGTGACCGCGATGATGACGACGATGCGGCGTCTCCATATGACATTTTAAGTAACATGGCAGAACAAACACACGCCTGAATGCTGACTGGTTTACAATCATTATCATGTTGCACATGGCTGACCTTGTCTGACCTCCTGGGCCTTCACACATGCTCCACAGGTAGTAATTGATGCTTAAAATGTGTATCTGACATCATTCTGCACTTCACTGCACTGCTGATTTCACACCTTCAGCGCAGGTGATGTGATGTACCTGAGCTCCGGTGGTGGCGTCCTCGGGCTTCTTGTCGTCTCTGATCCGAAGGAAGCGGGGGAACCTCAGAGAAATGCCCTTTTCTGGATCCACCTGAGGACAGACAGGTAGACACAATCACAGTCAGTACACAGCCATTGATGCATGTGAGCGTTTGGCCTTTGCTGCTTGTTCTACACGTGTTGAATAAATGTTTTTAGATATTCAAATCCCCATTAGGTCATGGTTTAAAAAGCATCGAAGGTTAAAAAATGATGATTTTTCAACCCTTTCAGTTAAAGGACAAATCTGCTCTTTGTTCTACTTCCATTTATCTGCCTCTCAAATTCTCTCATGACTCATTACTTTCAAATATGGATGCATTGCACATTTTCTTTCAATTCATTTCACTTGTGGGGCTGTTTGAGAATGGAAATGTTGAATGTGAATAAATGCGTTCGAGCTTTTCTGATGGATTATATGCATGTCAAAATTCAGTTACAAAATGCATCTCATTAAAATTCTGAAGTTGTCAAACATGACGGCTCGACAACCAAACCAATCAGTGAAAGTTTCAGGTGAAACTGGCAGCAACTGCGGGCTCACGACAGCCTTGTAAACAATGCGTGACAAATGGAAATTAATGAAGAGCAACAACAAACATTCACAAGTCACGCGTCTCTGACCTGTCTGACTTCACAGGAGTCAAGGGTCAATATAATATCAACATACAAAATTGAAGAGCAAAGAGCATGAGCAACTCTTCAACAATCGGTTTCAGCCTCACCTCAGCAGTCTGATATCAGTGATAAATTGTGATTGATCATTAATTTATTGATATAGTAACAGCCTGAGAAAATGGAGATGTCTGGCAGCCAATGTCTCACACCAGTGGTACTGTTGAAAGTTGCTATTTAACATAAACCCTCTCAAGTCATTTCTTTTCTGCCCTGAAACCTTTGTTTCCACCAGCTGTTAAAAGCAAACAAATCGCAGCTACATGACGTTTAAAGCTGCAAAGTAATCTGACAAATTACTTTATGGCTTGTGTAGATAATGGAAAGTGTAGATAATACTAATCCTCTTAGCGAGGGTCTCATTTGTTTACAACAACTCATCCAGCTCCCTCAAGTTTTTAAGTGTTTAAAAGTAAAGTTGCAAAATTTAAGGTTTATTGACAATGAAATCAAACACTTCTTCAAACCTTTAAACCCAGACTTTTCTAACCAAATCCAGTCAGAACATGCAAAACTCTTTTGTCTTGCTTCCTATAAATGTTTCCACGCAGACAGAATCTGTTTATCTCAGTCACATTTTATTTCAACTGTGGTTAAATGTGAGTTGTATACTACTAAGTGTTATGGCAAACACTTTATGCGCACTGTGGGACTGAGTCCAGCATGCTGCCAAACCACGGGTAATAAACAAGTATCTGTTCCATTAAATCCAGCATCTTTTACAGCGTTTTTAATAACTCAATTAAGAGGCACTAATTGTGACTTTTCATTGCAGGCAACAGACCATAACAGGCAGGATTTATCAGTGGAAACACATGGGGGGGGAATTAACATGCTGAACTGACCATTCCCATGGCGGCCTTGTAGACGGGCGACAGCGACAGGTCGGCGCACTTCACCTCCCAAACCTGCACGGCGTCCAGCCACACGTCGGGCTCTGCTGATTGGTCGACGCGGTAGTAGGCGCGGGGCTTGGGCAGAATGTGCTCCTAGAGAATAAACAATGAAAAACGGCCATTTTCATTATGAATTACATGAACCAAAACAGTGAAAATGGGCTGGAAGATGCTAAATTTCTGATGATAAAAGAGAAAAGCAGGTCGAGAGAGATCTAAACACCTAGTTTCGTCCGCAGATACAGATGCGCACAATGCACAAAATAGGTCAATGCATTCATAGAGAACCTGATAAAGAGACAGTGACAGAGTGGCTTTGGTTGCCCTGCTGAATCCTGCTGCTGCCTCACAGTCACCTCCCAAGAGGCTGCACAGAGCTTCAACACTCTCATATTCAAATGATACCCACCTACCTGAAGGGCAGCCTGAGAGGGTGATTCCCAAAGCAGTTATTATGCGCCTACCGGAAAGATTTCAATCAGAAACACTTTGATATATACGGTTTTGTCAGCTGATATCCAACTCTTAAGACTTAAAAAAAAAAACAAAAAAAAAAAACACCAAACTGTTTCCGTTCTGTACGCAAACTGAGAAGACTGTCAACTTCAAAAATATCTAATAGTGCCTTTTTAACTCCGACACGAGCAATCATCCTGTCAGAGTCGGTGTCACACCTCCACATAATGACACCCCTCTTGTTTTGCCGTAAAACAACCACCTCGGCGAGTGCGACTCTGAAGCAGTGTAATGTTAACCAGACTGCCGCAGTGTCCACAGAACTGGGTCATAGTTAAGTAATGCTGGGAAAAAGAAGGCTCCAGCAGTAGTGGTGCTGGTTTTCTTGCACACATTATTTATACTGTAGGCATTCAAGTGACACTCTCACGCAGAGTGAATTACAATGAGCGAGCTGGTAGGCGTGGAGAGTCTTATAAAACATCGCTGCTGATAAACATGAGTTAGAGGTGCACCTTCACACTTTATTTGACAGGTCAGGCGTCAGCTGGGCGCGACTGACCCACATTAAATCTCCACTCTTATAGAAACACAACAATGCATTTTTATAAACCGTCCACAACATAAAACGTGTGTGAGCCTTTTCACTTGGAGGCAAATATTTATGCCATTCACAGCAGGCAGTGCATCCATCCTGAGGGCGTATGTAGGGGAGACTAATTTAAAGAGGGTAATTATTGCTGGGAGAGGCGCACAGTTTCTGCAGAGTGGGCAACAGAAAAGGCGAACCACAAAAGTTTGATGTTACAAAATCTCCAGTTTTTCCACTAAACGAGAAGACAAAGGCGATTCCTTCAGTAGCAGCCTCTCAGTGGCTCTTTAAATAAAGCTAATGGTCACTCCAGAATGTCTCCTGAGTGTTTCAAAGGTAAATTCCAGTTTAATACAAGTTTGCATATATTTTCATATTAAAAGCTTTTGTTCAGCAGCTCAAACATTGTAATCTCTCTTGTCCCTGGTAAAGTTTAAACATCAAACATCAGTGCAGGAAGTGCTCAGTTTGCATTAAACAGCACTTGAAAAGAGCATGATGAAAAAACTCAAATGAGAGGGCTGTTACTGCACTGATGGAAGAGGTGAATGTACACAATGCTGACTTTATCAAGGCCACTATTTGAGGTTTTATTCTTTTTTCAGTCGGTTTGGCCGTCAGGTATTGGAAAAACAATACAAGGACGTGCGACACGGCAACAAACGAGGACAGAAAGGCATCAAACGAAGCCCAAGGTTAGCCCAATTTATCTGAAAGAGAAAATGAAGGAAGTAATGACCCAAACTGTCCGTTATAAACACCTCCAGGTAACAGACTGACTTCCTGGTTTAACTTTGATCGACTGTACTTGCTGTAGTTGTGTATAATTGATATTTTGAGCACACTATTTTTGTTTTACCTCCGAATAAAGAAAATCTTGCTTGTGGTTCTTGCTGTGTGACTTTCGGCCGCATTGCCAGATTTCAGCTATTTATTTGGCTAGTACAATGTCCCCGTAACCATCGGAAATTATGGACAAACACGTAAAAATACGACCCAAGTTCTAATAAACCGGAGTTTTCTCGATTGATTGTTCAGTCAGTAAAATGTCAGTTTCCCAGAGCCAAATGGTGATGCCTTTGTTACTTGGTTATTTTGATTAACATTAAACAAAATCCAAAAATATTCTCAACAACGGTTTTAGTGTTCCCAAGTCCATGTAGTAACATCCTTCATCCAGTCATGTGCTCACAAAGAGGTGAACCTCGCTCCATGACGCTGATGGGGTAACACATTAAATATATTGTCTTTGTACTGTTTTCAATTGAGTATATGTCAAAAAGGATTAGAAAATTATCACATTCTGTCCTATTTATGTCTACACAGCATCCCAAATTTTTGGAATCAGGGTTGTAGACACATTAAAAAAATGAAAATTAAATGTTGACGTCTGAGGCGGGCGCCAGTGAATATTTGGCACTTTTACTGATTATCAAAACAGCTGCTGATTCATTTTCTGTCTATCAGCTAAATGATTAATCGTCTTATTGTTTCGGCTCTTGTGCAGTTGCAGCATCACACACTCCAAGCTCCGCACTGTGAGCTAGGCAGATTATGAATTAAAAAGGAAAGAGGAGCAGGTTTATGTTCAAGCAACAGAATAAACATCAGAACAGAAAAAAAAAAGGGGGGGGGGGGGGGGGGGGATCGGTGTGTCTCTCGTTGCAGCACTGCACCTCGCCACCCAGAAGAGTGCGAACACAGCCAATTGTCTCCATGTCTGGAGTCCCATCGGCCTGCAGCACTCCAACCGCAGCAACACGGCCGCACCAGCAGCTCGCCTTAATTCGCCATCCATCACTTTCAGATGGAGGGTTTCATTACTAAGCACTACACTACAAGCTGTATTGGTCTGGGGGAGAAAAAAAAAAGGTTACACCGCCTTCTCAATCACTGTTTCACTGCGAATCTGCACTGTGCAGCAGTTTGTTCCACTGAGTCTAAACCCTTAACCTTTAAAATATTACTTTAAGGTTATTTGATTCCAGAACGCCACACTGTGTTCCAGGTTTGTACAGTGAATGTGATCCAACAATTAGTCACTTTCACAAACAGGTGAATGCTTTTTTTTAAGAGCCTCTCCTCTGCTCTTATTTCTGCAAAAAGCAGCTCTAAATTTAGCCAATAAAGTCAACAGAGTACTCAAGTGAATTGTGACTCTCACAACGGCTATCGCTTTCGGAGAGCGGTTGTCAATTTCTTCAAATGCTGCTGCTCTGCTGCTCCGGAGCGAACCTCTTCAAATGTAAATTGAAAAAGCAATTCATTATCCAACGTCACAGCATGCCTGCACAGTTACTCCAAAAAGCAGATCGCTGTAAGAGATGTAGCTTATGATCTCTGTCCAACATTTTCCAACAAAGTACTGAAGTCACACATTTGTCAGGAAATACACAGTTTTAAAGCCAAAGCATTGATTTTGCTCAGTTCAGAAAGGCAGACACTATGTGGACCAGCCTGGGGGGTGGGAAACATATTTCCTACAATCCCTGAGCTTAATTTCTCTGACTTCTCTCATTTTGGCACTTTAAAAGTACCTGGAGGTGTCAATTACAAAATGACTGCAGCATTTGAGTTGCATTTTATAAGTATATTTGCAGACTGGCCGTCTCACTTTGGTCTGAAAGTCTCAATTTATACTTGGAGAGATGGAATGAGGAATTGAATGAGAGACTAACTATCTATAGAATTAAAGGGCTCCAAAGTCCTCAGCCACTCTCATCTGTGGCTGCAGAATGCTCAAAACACAGCTTATGATTTTAAAAAACTGAAGGCATCAATGTGAGAAAACAAGTGTTGAAGTTGTGTATTTTACTGAGCTGGTAAGTGCGACAGCCACGGCGTGCCACTTTACCTTTAAGAACTTGTAATGCTGCTCCAGATCTTCATCCTTGAAGCCTGTCCCGATCTGCAAGAGACGAAAGGAGATGAGAGAGACACACACTCGGATATGCACACACACACACACATACTCCCTCATGGTGAGACAGCAGACATTTGGCAGCGAGCGGCAGAACACAGAACGGCAAGCAAACCTCCCTCACCTACGCCACGAGCACCTTGTCTGCCTGCTTCGCCTGAAGCGTCGTGTCACCTCTCAAAAGACTCGAACCCGCTGAGACACGAGAATCGTCTCGCGGGCTGAGATGTACAGAAGGGGAAAGAAAAAAGGCTGCTATATCATGCAAATATAGCATTTTCCAGCTCACAGATATATTCTAAAAGGTGTATTCTGCAGGTGCCCACCAGCAGCTTTGTGTTTCCAGAGCCTGCAGTGAACACAACAAGGTTCAGAGGGGTTTCATTCAACTGTGGCACCTTTACGGCCTCAGTTGAAATGGATGAAAACACCAATGTCACACCAAACACAGGAGATAACCTGTTAGGTGGTTTTTAGACAAATACAAAGAAGTGTTTGTTTTATTGAATGTCACAATCGGACCCCTGAAGCAGCTGCATTTGATCAGTACAGGTGATTATCAATGACGACCCAATATCTAATGACTGAGCGTTTTCAAGGCCATGAGAGAGTTATGAATTTATGTTGAGAAACCGAATAACAAGCTGTTGCTGTGACTGCAACCTAATGTCTTTCCCATTTCATTAGCATTCATCTTACGATCTCTGGAGGGAGTCAATGGGAACTCAAGGTCTTCACAGGTAGACCCAATACCGAGGACTCGAGACCTGACCCAGGACCTGGACTGGTTTGGATCCACGTTTTATACAGTCAATCGGGTGTGGGTCGGGTTTATTACCGCTAGTCCTGGGTTTGTTGAACATTATGAGCAATCCTCAAGTGGATCGAGAAGAATCGGCCGTGATCACACAGCACTGATCATGATAGAAGTGCTCTCTCTGTGTGTGTGTGTGTGTGTGTGTGTGTGTGTGTGTGTGTGTGTGTGTGTGTGTGTTTATTCTTAATTACTGAGAGAGTTGTATGTACAGGCTGGGAAACAAGGTGAGAACAAACAGACTCGACACAGAGATCACAGGTGGTAGCAAGGAGAGAAGGCTACTAACATAACATTAGGGAAGACATAGTTCCAGTTTATAGACAGGTCCGGTTCAGTTCCGGGTAGTACATTTCCAGGTTCAGGGCACGCATTTTTGGACCCATGAACACCTCTAACGTGAACCGTGTCTGAGTGGACTGCTCCCAGATCTGCTGAGGACTCGAGTCTCGCTCAAGGACGTTTCAGTAGGACGTATAGTCGGGATTACATTTGGGAGATTGAAATGTGGGTTAAATTCTGCTTTCAGATACAAAGGAGCTTGTCAGACTGAAGGTTCCTGAAGTTTATGTCAAGGACAATATTTTTTGGGGGTCTTTGTTTAATGGTTGACATTGAAGAGTTGAAGAGGAAAAAAGACAGATGACAAGCAGCTCACTGGATCTGCTGGCGCTGCTGTCACATGATACACATCCTAAACGACCAGACAGCAGAGACGTGCCACAGACAGCTTTCATTATAAAGACTAATATTACACCATTTCTTCTTTTTTAATTACTCATATCAACAGTTCCTATTATTTTCATGTAGTGGAAACAGACCTCTATGATGTAGAACTGTGATGAATGATGCACATCATCAACACATTCATCCAAAAAAAGACAAAAAAGACAAAAAAAAAAAACAAAAAACACATAATCTCTTGGCTCCGTCAAGTCTTTAACTGGTGTGACAGTGTCAGCAACACTCACTCAACACTGCAGAGAGTCAGCCAGTGTTGGAAGACATACTGAGAGTTTTTTTTAAGCAAAAACAGCAAAACCACAATAAAACAATACTCCATTAAAAGTGAAAAAGCTACGATACGAGCAGCAAAGTGCCAAAAGTATCACAAGTTAAGGTACTAATGATGTAAAACGGACCCAATCAGAGTGCGACATTTACATTACTAGACTAGTATTACTGAATCATAAACATGTAAAAGCATTTTAATGTTGTGATTATAAAATGTTTATAAAGAACAGAATTATTAAGTATTATAAAATGGAAATACTCAAATTAAGTACAATACTTGTGTAAAAATACATAGCTACATTTCATCAAATGATACCTGTAATATCCACATTGTGGCAGGTTGGAAGAAGTTCACAGTTCACCACTTCATTCTAAAATTATACTGATTTTGGCTCTTGTTTGAGAGGACTGCAGGAGTCTGTGCACTTTTTGACTATCGCTTAGGTTGCAGAGCTTGGGGGAGGCAATGCACCAACACGACATTAAGAACAAGGTGTAACTGCCAAGTTATCCGCACACCGCTGAGATAACGGAGATCAGATGGGAATGCCAGAATGGAAGGCTGGAGATTTCATCTTCAGCCTAGTTCACACATATACAGGCATTTTTTTTTAAAAAAACAGGGCTCCTCCTCCCACAAAATCTCAGCCACACAAGCAAACGAAACTCTCCTTTAATATGAAAATGCAATCCTGGAAGCTCCCTTTTCAATGACCAAAAACTGAGTTTCTGTACATAAAAGGTCCAAAGGTGCAGATGTTTTAAAAAGAAGCCAAGTGCATCTGGACAAGGCATTAATGTTGCCAAGACCTGAGCTGAAAGTGTGAACAACAGAGTAAATAAAACCTGGTACGACTGGATGCACCAGGCCACACCGACTGACAGGTGTGACCGAAACCTTCCATTCTGCAGCTCAGTCAGCCTTCATTTAAAGAGGACGGTTTAAACCATGACAACAATGTAAGAAAAAACTGAAGTGCTCTCAAACGCCAGAACCAGCAGCGAGCTGAGCAAAGGAAGATTAATATGAAATCAATAACAGACAACAAGCAGGAGCTCTTCATCGAACATTTTTCACATTTTACACAACAAGTGGTGTCTTCTCCTGTGTAACTCCAAACGCAACGTTCATCCTCACCTCACTTATCCAGGGTAGTCATCTCAAGTGTGAAAACATTCTCCAATGAGACTTTATTTATAGAACAAATCGTGAGAAGAGGGAGAAACCACTAGAACAGCCTGAAACAGTTAACGCTGTAATCTAACGGGCGCTTTAACCTCAGTCGGCTCCAGTGGAGCCGCTCAGTAGCCAGCAGCAGAATGCTGTGGTTGTACCAGCGAGCTCCCAGGTGTGAATGTGTGTAAGTATATGAAAGTGAAGCAGGCGGTGCAGCAAAAAGTGTGTGTGTGTGTGTGTGTGTGTGTGTGTGTTCGCTGCTCACTAAATCCCTTTTCCATGGATAAAGACATAAAAGTTATAGAGGGAAAAAAAACAGAGATGGAAGGTTTTCACAGGATGAAGAAGAGACAGAATTTATGCTCTGTGGTGAAGTCATACTCTGGCTTGTTCACGCTTGCATTATCTCAAACACACACACACACACACACACACACACACACACATAAATGCACACAAGTGGTCACGCATGCTCCAATACATGCTTACCACTTATCCTAAGATGCACCCAGTCACGCCTCCACACACACTTGTAGATTTTCCTCCAACTCAGCTTTGAGGAGACAAGTGACGCACACACACCTGCTGAACAACCACACACACACCAAATACAACAAACGCACGTCAAAACACACTCCGCACAGACATGAAAACACCTCACCACACGCGTGCACACACAAAACAGACACGAACAGAAAACACTCAACAGTATTTAACTCTCAATATTAATCACAAGCTCCTGCACACAAACGCATGTTAAAAACACATTTCTATCAGTCTCGCCTTTCAAAGGTTACATGTTTGAGTACATGTACTGCCGGAGGGCAAATTCCATAGATTAACATTTTAAACATCAGGACTCTGCCTGAAAATGTTGACATACATGTCGAGGCCAGAAATATAAGATGAGTTTCTCTGCAGGCTTTTCATTTGGGAGCAGAGCGCAGTGCTTTGGGCAGCAGTGCGATACCAAGAGCTCATCACTTCAACAAACTCTCAGAATATTCATTACATTTTGAATATTTTCTTATTGAGCTGCTGAAATGTTCGCACCCACCACATAATTAGACACTAACAAATTGTCCTAAAATCATAAAACAAAGTTCAGGAAAATTAAAACGGAAAATTTGGAAAAAATTAAACTGGATCTGGTAAAAAATGAAAACAGATTTCCTCGGGCCCTTGGCCCGGTCAACCCCATTAATACACTGCTGTTTAAAACATTTATGTGCACATTATTCCCCCGCTGTTATTCGGATGGGAATAAAATAAAGTAATTAACAGCATGTTGGCGAATGTGAACCTTTACAAATTGATAACAATGCTGCCACATCGACGCATCGACCTTCTTCCAAAGCTGCAGTCACGGAAAAAAAGCCTGCAGACGTCAAAACTCCAGTAACACTTGCAGTATAAATAACAAGCTACCCTGATGAAGTGTTGCCTTATTCTTCAGTGAGGGTTTTGTGCATGTGGGTGTGGATCTGCTTGTAAAATTCATTTTATTATTTTAGAGACTATTATGTGATTTTTGCAAACATAACGAACTGAGAACTGATTAAACTAGCAAATCTTGTTTGCACCTTTTTTTGCTTCATAAATAACATTTCTTCTGCTTTAGACATTTTATTAAATATATCATCAGAGAAACCAGTCATGAATCCCCTGCATCATATCAAACCCTGTGTTGGATGTACTGTATCGCTATAAAACATGGACTGTACAAACACACACCTTGCAGACGGACTGGAACTCCTCGTTATCCTCGTCGTAGCAGGCCAGCAGGAAGCCCCCGTAGGTGCCCGTCCTCTTGCCTTTTCCCAGGTAGGCGCCAATCACACAGAGGTCCACTGTGTCGCCCACCCCCTCCAGGTAGTCCTTTTTAAGCTGAGGGGAGGACAACAGCATGACAGAGATATTACTGTGTTCCTTATGATTAAAGATGCAACAATAAATCAGGGCACAATTAACAAAATGGAATCAATTATGACTATAAAAAGGTAATAATCTTCTTCACATAAATGAAATGCCAGAGGGCACAATGAAATGTCATTTATTAGCAATGCCAACTGTCAGAGATGATGCGTTGTGTGTTGAAGAAGCTGCTTTGCTTCTTCATTTAAAGATTTTATTATCTGTGTCCACAAAAACTAAAAAAGTAAAAAATCACACATCTAGAGAGAAGTAAGTAAATGAAGACCTTTATACAGTCAGCAATGCATAACTGTGTGCTCACTTCTGTGTGTCTGTCATAAGAGAACAGGTTTTCCAGCTGTGTAACACACACATGTTGGGGCCAGTGTGTGCCCATGTTTATGAACAGTGCATGCAAAGTGCATGAGAGTTACTGTTGTGTCACACACACCTTGAGCCAGTTGTGAGAGCGCTTGGCAATTTCATAGGTGGCATCTTTCTCCAGAGTCTTCACCATTAGGCCCTCGCAGGAGTCTACACACACACAGAGACACACATTAATACACCAAAACACGATTCCAGTCGTGCAGAAAGGAAATGAACAGATTATCTTATCAGATACATGGAAGGTCTCGGTCTCCTTCTGAGGCACGCGCACACACACGCACGCGCACACACACGCACGCACGCACAGTTCAAGACACAAAGAGAGACAGTAGACAAGGACACAAGCATATAACTCATACACACATAAAACACATGGGGAAACACGTTTCTATGTTCTTTCTCCTATACAGAGACACACCCACAACACAACCCAATTACACAACTCACAGCTTCTGTCTCTCTTGTGCACACACACACTAAGGCAAACACACATAAATATAACCAACGCAGGCCAAACAAAGACAGCAGGCAGGGAAAGTACACACACATACACAACTACTACACACACCCTTCACACAATTTACACATGAAGGCAGCAGGCAGGGGCATAAATGAAATAAAACACACACGCAACACACCCACACACGAAAAGGTTCGAGACGCACGGGGACAGCAGGCAGGGAAACTTCAAGACAAAACAAGTAAGAAAGTCTGTCTCCGTGTCACACACACACACACACACACACACACACACACACACACACACACACACACACACACACACACACACACACACAAAAACACACACACCTCGGACAGACTGCTCCAGGAACTCAGCGATGGTGTCGGTGTTGTCAGAGTCGATGGATCGGGCGAACACAAACTCTCCCTCCACCTCTGAGAAGCTTTCTTTCAGCAGAGCCCGACGCCGACACAACGGCTGTCGCACCAGGGACTACACACACACACACACACACACACAAACACACGTATACACAAACACACACAAAGACACAATCATTACAAATGGCAAAATTGTGTATCATTACAACCATTTCCTCTCCATAGCTTAGAGCCTTGCAATGACAAGGACGAAACGCCATCTCAACGAGCTACCCACACACACACAAACACACAGTCTCAGAGTATACTCACAGATACAGTCACAAAGGCTTTGGGCACACATGCAAACACCCACACACACACATACACACACACGCTGCACAGTCTCAAATCAGCAGAACACACACAGTATTGGTTGCACACAATTGCAATAAGCATGTTACATATTGTAGTTTCAGGGTATTTCAATTTATGCATGAAAAAAAAATAATGAAATGACTTCAAATTTCCTTAAATATCACTAAACGAGTCAAACACGTTGCAGAAATGGAAAAACACTGACGTATTAACACTAAAAGTTGACTGATACAGGTTTTTCCAATTACTGGTGATGTCTCCAGGGCCTGCTTCGCTTATTCTTTGTCTTTCTTAATTAATAACGACACAGATACGGTCTCATGTGTAATAGGTGCTTCACTGTAGAATGTTAACTCCGGCTCTGGTCTTTAAACCTGCCAGATTCCCAAAAATAGCACCAAGGACATGACCTTGGTGTCCTCAGGGGCAGCTATAGTCCTGCTAGCAGCCCCTAATGGTTGGCCGGGTGTTGGCACGGAGGGCTCTGTGTGAGGAAGCATGAACAGCCCGACCCAGGCTAACAATAGAGTTAGCCGTACTGCAGCGCACAAGCAACTGCACTGTCAAACTGTGTGCAACAGGGGAACAATCAAATGAAACTAAAGAAATGAATGAATTAAAAAAGGTAACACAGGAAGTTTGCGCATACAGAAACAAATTAATTCATCATATTTACATAAATGCCATATTAGGTAGGAAGCAGCAATGAAATGGCACAAGCTATGAGTCACTGGTGCTCTTTTAATTCTGAAATTTAGCTTCCATCCACTTGTGAAAACTCGTAGCATTGACTAATGGAAACATTCACTGATTTGCATTTTCTCTGGCTGACTTTCAGGAAATCAGCTTTAAAATTGTGTATTATTTAGATGGAATCACACAATCACCACCCACAGCAAACAGAGTTTGACAGTCTAAGAGAGGTACAGACTCGCTCTCTCACACACACAGACCCAGAGAAAGTCTCAGACAGACACACACACACTCAGACACACACACCGTTGGAATTACAATGAGAATTACAATCATTATCTAGTTACAGCGTCCAGTAGCATCATCATTGGCATTCAGGGACGCTGTAGGCATCTCAGCGGTGCGATGAGCGCAGAGGCGAACTCGCAAAAAAATTTAACACACACACGGCAGCAGTGAGAGAGATCTCTGGGGAAAATTGTCCTCATCAACATCAGGCCTTACCTCGCCGTTGAGATAGAGGAGGTCAAAGGCGTACACACACACTTGGACTTTGATCTCCGAGGCATCCACGTCCTGCATCACAGGGAAGCAACACATATACGCACACACGGACACTCACTTTAGCATTTCTCCCCTGATGAAAATATGCAAATACAAGCATCTTATTCACAAATCGCTACATCCAACCTTGGGACTTGTAACAAAGAGCTCTTTGATTTCTCTCCCATTCATCTTGAAAGTTAACCACTCCACCTTGCTGTCTCCCCTCCACCTTTTAACAGCATCACACCTCCTCATTGTCTTCCTCCTTCTCTTCCTGCTCCTCGACTCACTTCACTCACCTCTTCTGCTTCTCCAACTCCCACTCTCACCTCTCTTGCACCTCATCCTGTTTACTCCACTCTCGTTTAATCCTGTCAGTCTCTAGAGTCTCGACTCTGCCTTATTGCAGTGTCTCCACTGTGGCTCTGATGTAAAATTTCAGGACTTTGCCAAAGTAATATTGAATCTCAAGCCTGGGCTGCACCAGCTGCTCGTTAATCCATTACTACATCCCTCCTTTCTGGCTACTAGATAGTTTCAAACTAGCGAATTACTTAATCAGGTTGTACTGTTAAAACTTAAAGATACTGGGTCCAGTTTTTGGCCCCCAGAAGCTGAAAATAAATCCACTTATTGAACCCTTTTCAAACCTTTTTTAATCACTTCACATCAAATATTAGGTTTACCTTTCGAAGTTTGAAAGCAACTAAAGGCTAAAATAATTACAACTCAAAGGTGTCCAGTTACCTGTTGTTAGTGGAGAAGGTGGAAAAACTACATTTTTCAGTGACAGCTTAATTAATGTTCACAAGCTGTACTACAACCTGAAAACAAGCAGCACTGTACATCAAATATATTGGACAAATGTGTTTCAGAGTAAGACATATAAGGTTATTTTAAACTAATGCTAGCTGACATTATGTCATAATTAAGCAAAACATGGCATAATGCTTTGTAATCTGAGGTAAAGCTGTAGTTATTTTTTATATTATTATTATTATATTTTTTAATATGATGTCAAATATTTCATTAAGCATCAGTAAACGGATGTTGACCATATTTCATAATATCTCTTGCTCTTCTGAATGGGTCATGTAGCAGCAAGCCGATGTTAGCTTTGTCAGTTGGTTACTTTAGCCTGGTAACAGTCACACGCAGCAGTTATTGGGTGCAAATGTTTCACAACTAGAAATTGTTTTTGAGGAGCAATTAGAAATGCATGAATCGCTGAATAAACGTGATGATTAGGTCGAGTTTGAATGTGTGAACAGCTGGTGCAGCAGAATCTTAAAAAAACATTATAAAACTCTTACTTTAAAACTGCTTGAATATCAGTCTGATTGTCCACTGGCTTGGAACAGGGAGTTGTGCTATGTAACTTGGGGGCTCTGGGTACGGCCTACTGCAAGACGTGCAGCCCTACATCACACACCACCAACTGGGTCACTGATTTTGGTGAAACTGGATCATGTCCTACAGAGAAAATGATTTCTGGGTTTCCTCCTGATGTCCTCCGGCTGCTCTTCTTCACCTCTCTGTGATTTACAGCGTTTCCTGATGTACATGTAGCTTTTCTTGATGCTAAAGTAACGGCTAACTGCTGCCAAGGCTAGCTGCTGTTAGCCAGTTAGCTCAGCTAGCTGACTCTGCCCAGACTGGACTAGGAGCTCGGAACAACGCCGTCACAGGAGCTTTGGACTGCTGGGAGGAGGTGGTTTTTGGATGGTGGGGATCCAGCTGGGACCAGTGGTGGACTGGGCACCGGAGCTGCACGAGCAGGCAACGGAAATGGGCTCAGCAGCCTCTGTGGACATCAGGGAAGCGGCGGCGCTGACAAGGTACGAGAGCTTAATGAGAGCTCTGCAAAATAACATGCTGCACGACAGACACCAAGCTGGAGATATTAAGTAATATTAGCTGGCTAGCTGAGATAAGTCTTGTGTTGTTGCACTTGCTTGATGTTTGGCTGTGTTAGCAAGTCGCTAGTTTTTGAGCCTAAGTACTGTAATCATAACAAATGCATGTGTTGAGCTGTCCACATTTCTCACAGCGCAAGTGAATTGAACTGTAGAGGCCAAAATTACAAAAAGGACTCTTATATAATGTTGCTTTAACATTCTTTTAGAAAACACTTTACCAAAATATAACACAGGAATAGAACAGGAAATGCCTCGGCAGCCTTCACACCTACAAGATTTAGCCCTCGTCTCCTTCATTCTCCTTTTCAATCCCCTGTTACTTTCCCCTCCACCAGTTAATGATGTTTAATTAGTCCACATCGGGTTTCATCTCCTCATCTGAAATATTTCATTTCAGCAACAACGCTCATGGTAGTTCAACAGTGGAGATGCTGTTACAAAATGCCAGAAGCGCAGTACAATCAGTTTGTGCATCAAACCATCATTGCAAATAATCATGAAATAGTGGCAGTAACAGTATCTGGCAAAAAATCATCAAGACAATAGTTTTCAGCCATTTTCATCATCATGTTCTCCGTATTTACTCTCATTTCTCTTTTCCTAATTTACAAAGAGGTCACAGAAAAAGACAAGGTAAAGGGAGCTGTTTGACTCTGATGTGATTGGTGTCGTGGAAAGAGGCCATTATTCTGATCAAAACTGAAAAAACACCTCCCTGACATTTGCAATCTCACACCCCCCTTCGTCTCCTCGATCCATTTGACTCTTCTATCTCATACTTATCAATCTCCCCCTCTTTCTGTCCGCTCCTTCTCCGTCCATCTCCCTCCGTCTGCCGGATCATTTCACTCTATTATCTACCTCTCCTCTACCTCCTGGTCTTTATCTCTGTCTTGTTTTCTCTCTTCAACCTTTTCAATTCTTTTTTTTTCCCCTCTCATCATCGCCGACTTTCTTCCATTTTAACACCCCGAGCATTTCATCCATCCTTCTCCTCTTTTAATATAGTTCTCTCCATCCATACCTTTCTCTTGCGGGTGGTGAGGACCTGGAAGGGCTGGATCTGTTTCTTCTCACGGTCCCAGGCCACCGCCTCCGAGTCCAGAACGCAGGACACCACGGAGTCCTTCTTCACCTTTTGAAGAAAATAGCGAAGACACACCAAAAGGGAATTAGAAATGAATAAACAGGTAAGAGATTCAGTAGAGATGAGGAGGGCTTTTCGAGATTAAAAAAGAAAAAAGCTGGATGATGTTATTTGACAATCTGCATATATAAGCACCATCTGCTATAGCAATCAGAGGATTGTCTGGAAGTTTCATTGAAGTAAATCTAACAAACTTACTTCTAAACTCAGTGCAAGACTTAACTCTGAGCTTTTAAAAGGCATGGACAAGGCAATTAAATTGAAGACATATTCAGGTTGTTTCAGGACCTACAGCTGCCCTCAATTTGTTGCCAAATGCTTTGGAAGTCAACAAATTAAAAAAAATGTTCCCCCACACTACATTTACCGCGGCTCTTGAGCAGGCATGTCTGTTGCCACCGTCTCCTCTGCTCAACCAGTTACCAAAGTGTCAAACACGCCCCCTCTTTTGGTCACATTCCCACGTTGTGCCAAAAGCCAAATGTTTCACCAGAGACGCTCTGCAGTTTGCTTTTCGGTTTGTTGTGTCATTCCTGCATCAACCAACAGGCTTTGGCAGCTGATATCTCCCCATGCAGGAAGAACACTGACAGGGTTTAGGCAGGGGATAAACCGTCTATGGGCAGATTACACTGACGATCGCCGCTGATTTTCAACATCAGACAGAGTGGCTGCTAATTATCTGAGCCACCAAATCCTGCCGTGTGAAGCTTAAGGATGTTAATCTCCTGCGTCCTGGTTAATTTGGGGCCACAAGGATGCTTTAAATGTACCACTTGAACCAGATTGAGAGCAGATCAGTGAGTGAAAACTGAAAGGTGATCAGTGAGAGCCAATCAGAGTTAAGAGCAAGAGACACATTGGAGCTAACAGGTTGTTTGCAAACAGTCAAATATATCAAAAATAACAAGCTAAGCTCACGAGGTCATTAGGCTAAGTAACACATTCATTAGCAATTAATGTATTCCTATTAATATTAGTGTGTTAATGCATTAATATCAATTCATAATTAGAAGAATTAAGGCACTCTGGCAGGTTCGGGGGAATTAGTTTTCCCTCATTAATATGCAAAATAATGCAGCAAGGTGCTGTAAAATCTAATCAGACCATCTCCTCAGTGCATCGCTGGTGTGACGTTTCACTCTAACATTGTTCAGTTATTGTGTTTGTGAGAATGTGTCGGCACACGCGGCCATCACAGCCTAATGTCAGGAGACTAAGGATGGAAATTTTAATTTAAGCAATTTCCCTCATCAATTGTCTGCCACGTTAATGATCCGCAATCGATTTCCTCCATGAAAGCGCAGGGGCTATTTTTACAGCACAATCACGGTAAATTAAATGTCGCAAATCGAGAGTCATGTGTTAGATGAACACAAGAAAATTGTTTGAAGCTCAAATTAAATAAAATGAAATGATGCCATAGTTTAAGAGGGGTGTGTCTTTCTCGCGGCATGCAAATGAACCACATTAACACCAAAACTTTTCACTCTCAACAGTTTTTTTTTTTCCCACCTAAAACCTCACAGCTTTGGAAGAGGTAAGAGTGAGAGCAAGAGGGAAAAGAGTGAAAGGAGAGGTATTCGAAAAGGAGGGAGTAGTGTGAAAAATGAGTGTTAAAGACAAACGGTGAGAGGAGAGATGGATAGAAAGACGCAAGAACAGAGAATTGAAGCAGCAGTGAGGAGCATTGACAGGCAATGAAAACAAAAAGAGGGTGAATATGTAAGGAGTGTAGAGGGAGAGAGACGAGGGGTGAGAGGAGAGGCTGAGAAACGGGCCAAAAAAAAGGGGTATAACATCGCAGACAGGCTGTATCAAAGAAAAAAGATAAGAGGAAGAGAGACAAGAGTGAGAAGAGAGGAGAAAGAGAGGTGAAAGGAGAGCAGTGAGCAGTGATGGACCAAACAGGCATCATCAAGAAGTAATGAAGAAGAAAAGAGAGAGAAACGATTAGACAGAGAGCAACAAGGTCAGAGTGAGAGACAAAAAGACACGCGGCTTTAAAAAGTTCTGAAAAGAAAAAGGGAGCAAAAAAACTGAGAAAAGAAAATCAGTGTGAGAGAAACATGAGAGGGCAGATGTGAAATGATGAGATCCAAGAAGGTGTGAGAGAGAAAGAACGGTGAGCAAAGATGAAAGCAGGGGGCGGGTAGAGCTGAAAAGTAAACTTTTTTTGGATGCTGCCATTACCTAATGCTGTTCGTCAATAGCCGGGAAGGAGGCGGGGGGGGGGGCTGCACAGCTGTGAGCGACCATAACCGTTCAAGCCCTGCTGGCACAGAGCTGCTGGTTTACCACAGGACGGCCAGGCGAGATAAAAGAAGTGCTCACGCTTTACATTCACGTCCACATTCTTGTAATAAGGGTTAGTTAACAGGTAATAAGGCCTTCATCAGTCCTAACCTTTAGTGTTAAACTGTAAGACGTGTTATTTTATCATATATCATTCTTTATCATATATATATTGCAGATTTACTCGTCCACTGACCAAGTGGAGCCTAATAATTCCACATCTCATTGTGAAAGACAAAAGAAATATTTCCAAAAAACTAGATCATAATGAAAGTCTCCTGCAGGTTTGGTTTCTTTTTAGCATCTGTAGGATATTTCATGCCGTTATTAGACAGATGACAGCAGAGAGATGACAGGAAATGAGAACAGAGGGAGATGGGAAACAACACATAATAAAGCTGAGCAGCCTCTAGACCGGAACGTTGTGGTTCATGGTCAGTGCCTGAAACCCATTGTCCAGTGGAAAACTTTTCGCGTGAAAGAGGAAATGTTGGGTTTGCAGTCTCAGTCTGTTCGTGCTTTAGAAGTGACCAGAAAGCAAAAAAAAAAAAAAAAAAAAGATGGTTTCTGTGAAAGGTGAAGTATGAAAAGGGATGTGGAAATGAAACTTAACTCCAAACTGCAGTGATTCAATTGGATGCTACAAAAGAAATGAGAGATGAACACACTTCTACCTAAAAACAGCCCTTTGGCTCCCACACAGATGTTGAGCCAATCAGTTTTAGGCGAGACAGTGTTTGGCTTGAGGGAGGAGAAGGTCTCAGGGTGGCCCCCTTTCAGCCACAACAGCATGGGTCGGTGCCAGTACCTCCTGCTGTGAGGCTACAGCTGCAAGACGAACACATGCTATACCGAGCCCATGAAAGAACAGCCTGCGTGGACCCCTGTGCCAACTAGTTAGTCGCTTTGCTTCAAACTCCAGTTGCAGCCTCCCATACAGCCCCCTTTTTTTTCCCTCCGTCTCATCTTTACCCAAGTTTGAAAATGAGGGAGCGGAGTCACCAGGTGCCTCATTCCCAAACTCTTTCAAAGTCTCATCTGCATTAATTAATGAAGACCTCCGCACAGACGATGCAGGCTGATGGAAATCAGCTAATGTTTACATGCAAGACAGAGAGGCATGGTTTCTGTTTGTATGGCGGATAAAAACGCAGCATAGTTTCCCTAAAACAGTAATCTCCTTTGGTTTGTGTTTCAGTGCAGGAGAGTTCTTGGAGTAAGCAGGAATAAGTGTGAATTGTCTACTAAGGAAGGGTTTGACCTGAGAAACAACAATGCAGAGTAGATAAACAAAAAAAAATGCCTTGGAATGATTGTGAAACAGGTGGCTGAATTTATTTAGCTTTTTTTGTTTTGTTTTGTTTTGTTTTTTAAGCAGAATACTGTGAGAAATTCAGTAAGGATAAGCACGCCTATGTCCTCTTATTAAGTCACGTTACAAAGCACGTCTTAATACATTCTGGCAAAGGGAACCATTAGTAGAAGGCTCTGACTATTCTGAGAAATTATCAGATTCATTAGGTAGCCCTGATGGGAATTTCCTTTATTATTGACTTTCAACAGCGGTGCGTCATCGACAGAGTCTTGAAAACAACAACAGTGAACGAGACAGGAGAGAGTGGAGGCTTGATTGCGGTTCCGTACTAAAACAGAAAAATACACTCAGCAGGTGCCGAGGCAGTGAGCGCGCTCAGATAACCCCAGGCCAACTGCCAAAGCTTCAGGTAGAGGAGATCTCCTTCTCTCTCCCCACGCAAGCACAAGCTCGCTAATTAGATACGCCTGCTTACAGCTGCAACTCGTGTTTTTAGCATCCATTCAAGAGATGAAGTTTCATGACGGGATGGTTTAACATTTCTATCCTCTTTAAATAAAAAAAAAAAAAAAAAAAAAAAAAAGTAATGGGCAGTTGTAACCATTGGTGACTGAAGGGGAACAAGAGGACGAGGAAGGGTAAGGAAGAGCAAAGCAACAAATAAACCTTGAAGAGGGGGTTTCAAACTGAGACAGACAGAGGCAGGGAGGAGGAGTGGGCACATGGAAACCAGACAGATGAGTGACAGGATGAGAAAAAGAGGCAAAATGAAAGACAGAGTGAGAGATAAATGTGTGTAGTTGTTATCCGCGCCGCTATAAAAGCCCTCATTTGACAATCACAGCTCCGACCGGCTCTGCTGTCTCCCAGGGGCTGAGCTGCAGCGCTCTGCGGGTTCAAGTGTTTTACCTTGGGAATGCGAGAGATGATATCGGGGTATTTGCTGGTGTTGTCTTCCTGGTTGCGGCTGAATATTCGAACCTCACCGCTCTCCAGAATGTGAATCTGCGGGTAGAAATACAAAATGACACAGTATTATATAAAATAGAAACAAACGGATGCGTGACTAAAAAATGTAGTAAAGGAAGGAGGAGCGTCTGACTAAAGATCAGACGACAGAACGGTTTCGTCTTTTGAGATGGTCACTGTGTCATCATAAGGTCATACATGTTTGCTGCTACTCAGCCCGAGGGACATGGCGGGCTACCAGTTGGACCCCAGCCAATCAAAGCTTGCCTTCACTCACAGCTTGCACGAGGTACATACATAATCAGTAAGGATTTCACTGTTCCACCCGACAGCAACAATGATCCTTTGTGTATCCATGTACGGTTGTTCGAAGAGTTCACACAAGATATCCAATTCACTTTCACATAATACTAAGAAAAGCAGGAAATGCTCCCGCTCAAGAGGCTGACATTTGGTACATCTGCTTGAAAAATGTGACAATCAACTAATTGGCGGTGACGTCGCACCCAGAAGTGTTGATAATTTGGGATAATTCTCATGACAGAAGGATGAGTCAAACGGTTACATGTGTGCCATGTTTACAGTTGTGCACTGCTGTGCTCCTATTGGTCAGTTGTCAAAACAGATGAAAGAAGTCAAGCCACGAGCCAAGTCGAGCTCCACCCCGGCTGACAGCTCAATCTGCCTCTACCCTCTGGATGAATGCTATCCTCTCGTGTGTGGTCTGTCTTTTCTTTAGCTAAAAGTAAGCAGAGATGCACTGATACCGATATCAGATCGGTCCAATATGATTTGGTATTAGATACCATAAACAATAATAAAAAACAATTCAGCACATCTAAATCTATGTACTTATTAAATACATTTTGCTTTACGTATTTGGCAAAGCAATGTTTAAGTCAAGCCTAATGTTACTTTACACATACAAGGACAATTCCAGTCTCCTCCACACAGTGAGCCATGCTGCTTATCAATTAAATACTGGTTTTGGATCGGTACTCTGTAGGGGCTACTTAGAGCCAGAGGCCTGAAAATGTCACAAATCCATATTCCTCATATACTCCATGTTCTAACTGTTCCTCCATAGTCTGATTTTACCAGTTATTTCTGTATTCTCTGTATATATACACACAACTTCCACTTCACATCTGTCTATCCTGGATGAGGCCTCCCTCCGCTGTTGCTCTTCCTGAGGTTTGCAACTTCTGTTTTTTTTTGGGAATTGTTCTGTTTCCCAACTGAGGGTCCATGATTAGAGGGTGTCGACTTGAAAAGTATAAATTAGAACTTTAAAAACTCAATTATCACTCTCTCACTGGTCAGTTGAGGCTCTCTAATAAAGTGAGCTATAGGACACTTGATGCCATTTTCTAGTCAGTCTTAATTTGTTGTCCTGTGCTCTTCATTTCCCTTTACTTGCTTTCTTTAACCATTTGTCTGTTTTTAACAAGGACTGCAGCCAACAGCCATGTGATTTGTAGTCGTCTTATTTCTGAATGAGTAGTATGTTGTACCATCTTGTGCACAACATTTGTCATCATGTTCCTACTTTGTGATGGACTTTACAAAATATGTCGTTTTATTGCATTTTTAGGGTTCATCTTTTACACTGGGCCATGGACAACAAATAACTTTTGATCAATTAAGTTTTTTCCATTGATTAATGAGCATCGTCTCTGATAAATAAACTCAGAAAATGGGAAGAAACACACACACACGATCACTTACTTGACTGATTCGATGGGACACACATTTCCATGAATACATAGTTATTTTGATTCATCAAATGCCACACACGCAGAAACGCTCGTTTTTCATGGCTTTCCAAAACACACACACACACACACACACACACACACACACACACACACACACACACACACACACACACACACACACACACACACACTTTAGCTGGTGTATCACGAGTCCCTCTGCTGGCTGACTGAGGTAAAGTCCACTGCAGTGAGACCAGAGAGAGAGAGAGAGAAAGAGAGAGAGGGAGGGAGGGAGGGAGAGGGGAAGAGACTGAGAGACAGAGAGAGACAGGAGGAGAGACAAAGGACAGAGCTAGAAATGGAGGGAGGGAGAGAGAGGGCAAGAGAGAGACAGAAAGACAGAGAGAGGGAAAGAA
This sequence comes from Chelmon rostratus, assembly GCF_017976325.1. Lineage (NCBI taxonomy): Eukaryota > Metazoa > Chordata > Actinopteri > Chaetodontiformes > Chaetodontidae > Chelmon > Chelmon rostratus. The sequence continues at coordinate 22,205,064 of NC_055669.1, forward strand.
AGAGAGAGATAGGAGAAGAGAGACAGACAGAGCTAGAGAGAGAGAGAGAGAGAGCAAGGAGGAGGACGTCATGTGGCTTGCCTGCTCTGTCTGCATCCTCTGTTTCTGTTTCTCTCTCTTTGCTCATCTCTCTTCTTCTCAATTCAGCTCAGTTCAAAGGCACTTTATTGGCATGACTGTCCAAAATTAACAATACAGCTGGAGGGGTATACATTACAATCTCTCTCTCGCCCTGTCTCTTTATGTCTCTCTCAAAATTTCCTCAGCCCCACTGCCGTCTCCCCCAGCGTCTTCGTCTCCCCCTGCCTTTCATGTGTCTTGCCTTCGCAGTCTCCAGCCTCTTTCCTCACCTCTCTCCATCTCCCGCCATCCCTCCCCCTTCCCTCTGGTCCACAATGGCAGAAGTAGCTTGCTCTGCCTCCAGGACCAGCGCAAAAGCAGCACTGCTGCACATCTTAAAAGAGTAGGCACCAAAACACCATGTGTGTGAACACAGTTAGTCACAGAGCAGCAATACCTCACTCTCAAAACACACGGGAGGTACACAAAGGTACCATGTATGCATATTAATTTCAGCAGGCATATGGTGCCAAACGCAAGACAAACAGTTGCACTTTGTCACTTAGACACCTACATGCAGACAAACATACCTGTGCACGCTCTCCATCATATTTGTACTCGCAGGTGAACGCCGCCTCGTCAAACTTCTTCATCACCTCGCCGACACCCTTGGTGGGGTGAGCCAGCATGGGCCTCAGCGGTATGCCTGACAGAAGAAAGGTGGCAAAACAATTGGAGAAAGTAAGCAGCTGAAAATAGCAGGATGCCAAAGCAACCAAAACAAAAAAATATACATACAGTGATGCTTTTTTCAAGAATCACGCAGAGAAACTAATTGTGAGTTAGCGCAGGAGAAGTTTGCCTGCTTTTGGCGCGTGTGGAGGAGGGGAGGGGCTGTCGCGAACATGCCTCCAGGTTATGAAAGCGAGTCAGATCTCAGATCAGTTCGCAAGAAAAAATAAATAAAAACACCAGAAGCTGTGAAATTAGCTTCAATGACACATTCCCACATGAGACATCAACATCACACCCACAACTGTTTCTGTGACAAAACCACGGTTGAAATTAGTTTGTTTGTACTCTCATTTGGCCGTAATATGAAAGTTCTCTGACTCACGTCCCCCTGGGCTGCGCTGCTAAGTTAATCTTGAAAAGAAGCAGAAGAGTGATATAATGAAATAGACCAGACAAATTCCTTTAATTGCAGCTTAGAGAGCAGAGCCAGATATGACAGGACAGTTACATTTTGTCCAAACTGGCTGGTCTGATCCAAAAATTCAGCAGCTCCTTTAACTGTCTCGCATTTTAGGACAGAACAACCCTCTGAATAACGATTGTTTACCTGCCAAAATAGCTGCTAGATTTGTCTAACTGACCAACAAGGGCCAATTTAGATTCCCAATTTAGTAGCACTCAGATGGTGGCTGGTATTAATTTCCTACATTGGTGCCAAAGCTCTTTGTCACAAATAGCTTGACAAACAAACAGCAGTGTAATTGGGAGCTAATCCTTAGTTTAGCGGTATCTTTTATCTTTCTGTGATAAACGACTCAACTAAAATAACTGACTCACCTCCACTGAATGGATCGATAAACACACACACACACACACACACACACACACACACACACACACACACACACACACACACACACACACACACACACACACACACACACACACACACACACACACACACACACACACACACACACACACACACACACACACACACACACACACACACACGTCACCGTTTCGGATCCTATAACCTTTCTGCATCCTGATTGGCTGCTTACCTGGAGTGAGCTTGCAGTGATTGGGTAGCTCGTCTATGCCCTCTTTTAGCAGGACCGGGATAAGGACGTCGTAATTGGGCATCTCGCTGGACGGCAGAGCGTGGGGAGTGAGTGGAAGATGAGGCGGCGTGTTTGGGAAGAAAACAAAAAAGAAAAGAAAAAAAATCAATATGATCCAAAATGAAAGTGAGCAGAATCAGTGAGGCAGGATGAGGGACAGGGCTTAGGGGGGATGAGGCATTGTAGTGGTGTCGAGGAGAGACTGCAAAGTGAAACGAGGGGGTTTGTTTAGGCTTCAGTTACCAGTAAGTCTGTTTGAGAATGAGACTCTTCTCTTCGATCCAGGCCCGCCTGCTCTCAGCGCTCATCCCCTTCCCTGCGTCGATCACAGCGGGAGGGAAACCTATAAGGAAGGTAGGAAAAACGCATTTCAAACAGATCGGTGCAAGTGTTTGAACATTTGTATGACCGAACATTTGTTGGATGAAAGTTCAGAGGCACTTCAAAGGCCAGGAAATGTACGAGACTTGCAGCAGTGCAATGACTTGTGTACACCTGCGCAAGCGTTTTCTACATGAACTGAGCCGAAAGATGTCGTTTCAGTCCCACTGCTGTTAAATCGCTTTAGATCATATCAGCATGAAGGCCAAATGAATTATTTTGTTTCACAGCTCAATATTAATTAGAATACATTTCAAATATGACCAAATACTAATTAATCAAAATAAATTATTCATTGTAACGATCCACTTCAGGCCCACAAAGAATTTGCTCTTAGTTGACCTGCCTGATTAAATAAATAAATAAAAATGTTGAGAAAAACATTTCCAGACCAGACCACAGATCAATGCAAATTTCCCCACCGAGCCTCTGGTCTAATTGACTCTTATTAAAGCATACCTCCTGTCGTGAGTAAGGCACGAATACTAATAAGTCAGGAGTGAATTTATTTAATTTGGTGTAGGTGGCGTTGGTGAGAGCAGGTTAGATCTGCGCTGGGAGCAGGTGGTGAGAGATCGGCTGTCAAAACCCCCTCCAGAAAATCATGAATTCAGCGACATGTTGGTGAGAAGATACGTCGACTTCATGCGTCCAGTTAGATACCTCAGGATTGCTCTTTTTGTTTTCGCTTTTCTTTAATTCATGCTTTGGAGGGGCATGTTCAGTAATGTATGACCAAATCTGATTAGCTGACACATTAACCGTTTCAAATGTCATTTTTACCTGTTTTAATGAATTCAGAGAACGATTTAACACTGTTTTAATGGGTCTTCTAAAAATAAAAGCTATTATTACTTCCTCTAACACCCCACCTTCCTCTACTTTAGTGTGACCTATCAGCTGCGTTTGTATTTGCATTTGATAAGGGATAATTCCAATTACAAAAAAAAACTCACCCTAAAATGGAAACAGAGATGGAGGACAAAATCAACAGTCCTTAATCCGTGCAAAAATACATTCTCAAAGTTTTATCTGAAATTAATGAGGCTTCAGCAGTCAGAGTTAGACAAATCAAGTGGAGATCTTCCAGACTCACAGTCATTTTAGCATGAAATTCCCTCATTGTGTTTTTCTGGACAGCGTTTCCTGGCTGAGCTGTGGCGCAGAGACTGTAACGCCAAGAGGGACTTAAAAAAGCCTTCACTTTGGAAGGTTCCGGTTTGTCCAACTCAGGCTGCTGAAGCCTCATGGTAACTTCAGATAAACTTTGGAATACATTTTTGCACAGAATGAGGACGGTGGATTTTGTCGCCCATCACTTACATTGGAATTGCTTTAGGAAGTGTCTCAATATATGTGAACAGAAGGAATGATTACAGCGAGCAATAACTGGTTCAGCGTACATATGGGTACCTGAAGATTGTTTTAAAATAGATTTTGTGCAGAAATTGTGAACCTATCGTTTAAAATCCAAGATTACCTTGTCCGGGGGGCGTCAGGCACACAGCCTGGCTTAGTGCTGATAGGACACTCTGCTCAGCCAGGCCTATCCTCAGCTTCCCAGCCAGGGACCTGCCCGTCAAAACCACAAGACCAGCAGCTGTCAGTTCCCATTTGCACCCACTGCCCATGACAACAGCTACACACAAGGAGTTAAGAAGGCACTGCGATATCTTTGTGCCTATACATGCAGGCGTGTGCTTGCACCTGTGGTCACACACGCAGCCGAGCCTGTCTGTGTGAGTGTGTGAGACAGTGTTATTTTACCTGACTATGTAGCGGGCCTCGGAAAAGCGGCATGCCACAAAGAGGCCTTTGATGATGTCGATTTTCTTATTCATGGCCTGAGGCAGGCAGGAGGAAATTGAGATTCACAGAAGACGAGCGAGGAGAGACAGAATGCAAAAAGACTGAGGTCACCAGCGAATACAAACTCCATGTTCAATCCAAAGTGTATAAAGAAAAAAGAGACCCAGCAGCAACGGGACTGAAAAAGGAACTAATTGCTTGAGAGATTCCAGCCAGGTGACGACTTATTCAAAGGCAGAGAAATTACCCTCTTCCCTCTGAAGTGGACTAATAAACAAATAATTCCTTGTTCGATACACAATCACGTAAACGCTTCCTTTCTTTGCCCTCCCTGACCCCAATACTGAGAGGTAAACAGAGTGAAAACAATATTTGCCCAAGACTGCTTTCCCATAATGAAAATGTTATTCTGTGGCTCACCGAGTTCCCACTCATGCTGGCAATTTCCTTCAATTTCCTGAACACGCCCCCTGCTGTCAGACTGGCCGGTTGGAACATCATGCGCTGGTTGCTACGGGAACTCTCGGCCACGAGGCCCAAATCGCCTTTCTCCTGCGCCTCTGCCTTGATTTTGTCCAATTGTCGCCCTGGAAACAAGAGCGAGATGGTAAATAGCAGCCGTCTCGCCGGCTGATGAGTGGAGAAGGGCGGCATTAGCAGTTAGGCTGGGAATGCACAAGCAAATGTTTGGGTGCAACAAAATGAGTGTGTGTGTGTGTGTGTGTGTGTGTGTGTGTGTGTGTGTGTGTGTGTGTGTGTGTGTGTGTGTGTGTGTGTGAGCATTACCAGTTGCTTGAGCAACAGCTCTCATCAGCACCGTCTCTCCAACGCCAAGTTCCATCCCCAGGTGAGCAGGACCCAGCTGGTTCAAACACAGGTACACACAGCACAGCAGGTCATCTGGAAAAAGAAAACACACACACGCGCACACACACACAATCAGGAAACCGCAGACACAAAAGTACATTCCGACAAAAAGCACACACACACACAAATAAAAACACACCAACACAAGGTATGTGTACACACACAACAATCGCTGAGATTGCACTAATCACTCACAAACTCACAACCAAGGACAAGTGGACACACACAACCAAACTCGCACACACACACACACACACACACACACACACACATACCCACCCACACCCACACCCTAAAGATACCACCAAACACACAGGGACACACTCAGACAAAAACATCATGACAGACACTCACAGACAAACCAAAAAAAAAAAAAACTGGTTCAGACAGACAGACACACACAAAGAAACACACACACAGAGCAACACTTCCACACACATCATGGGAATCCCACAGGTATATGCTCTCACACACAAACACACACCATTGAACTGACTCATCCTCCCACTTTTATGTGCAACCTGGCTTCATCATCATCTCCTTGATAGAGTGGCTGGCAGCCAGCTGCCTGTGTAGCTACATCAGCATGCATTATGGGAGAGATAAAATACCATTTACCTGGAGAGAGCAGCAGCACGGAGCGAAACAAGTTCGACAGCGTCTCGATGTTTCTCAGCCTGGAAAATGACAACGGGATTGCTTTGAGACAAGGAAGACGAGTTAAACGAATTTTAAAGCCATCCTGTAAATACTGGGAGGCGGGAAATGAGATTTGTCTGGGGGTTTTAATCGCAAATGGAAGCTGGGGAAGCAGATGAACAGTTCATTTATGAAACACTATCCATCAATAGCAGAGGCTGGGAAAAATATTAGTCATCACCGGGAAGCTTGTCATTCAATAGCCTCAAAATCTAAAAAGCACGTCTGTGAAGGTGTCGATTTGTTGGGAAGAGACTTAAGTTACGAATCAACCTTTAAAATGTATGATCTGGATGGTATTTCCTTTTCATAACCAAAAACTGTATTTCTTTTTGGCTTCTGGGCATTTTAACTTAAGAGTCGTAAAATAAAGTTTCTAAGAAAGTTGCGGAGAACAAAAGCATTAAGTGTGAAAAAAGCTGTTAAAATAGATTCTTGAGCATTCCTAGAAAATGACCTAATTGTTGAATTCCTTCATGTTTCCTGCCCTCCCCAGGAAATTAATCCAATGTCCTCACTTTCCCTGGCTGGGACACACTTCTCTAATTATACTCCAGGAATTCCCAGCAGGAGACGGAGTTGGAGCCGAGTGGTAATTTTGTAAAAATGCTTTGATATATATTATATCCTTTGAACAGGGAGGCGATTACTTTCTCTTAAATGTTGGTTTCATCATTCTGGGATTTAAATAAAAACACGTTTTCCTCCATATGGAGCTCTTACCTGCCAGAGTCCTCTTCAATTTTCTCAAACGTGCGAGCCACCGCCAAGTACGGCACTCTGGAGAGTGATGAGCATGTAGTTAGCAGGCGAAGCATCTACGCTGACAGATTTTTACATTCAGTGTTCAGCTGACTCAGCTGTTCACAGCAACTAGCAATTAGTGCAACAGTGGAACGAGCTTTGATTCTGCGTTATCAAAACTTCATGAAAGCAACAGCAGGGAGGACAAAGGTCAGAGATGCCACGGAGGGATAATTGTGTCCTTACAATGATGTTTGATACGCAAAAAAAAAACGAATTATCCCTCAAAAAGGGGGGTGGGGGCAAACACAACAAAAAAGGTGGTAAAAGCTTTGCTCAGGTGAACCGTGGAAGTGTTAAATATTCTTAACGCTCACTCCTAGAAATAAATAACTATCAACACTATTTTTTTTCCATGTCTCTTTGGAGTAGCAGATGGGTTTTGTTTACAAAATGAGAATCTGCCAAAGTGTTGTTATTCAATTACAGAGAAGCATTTACAAATCAATTCACCGACTCTTCTGCAACAAACTTGAAGCTTCAAATGTCCAGAAGCAGGTTAAAACACACACAAAACATGACTGTGCGCAGCAGTTGTGCCCAGTCCAAGCCCAATCTAAGCAGCACCGAGGCCTTGATGTAAAATTCAATGATTTTTCCATGACTTTCCATTACTAAGTCTGAGCACTTCCCTGGTCTGAAAAATTGATTTCCTCTGAGTTTCTTAATGTTTGACTCTGGAAGGTTGCACAGAGAAAAACCAGGCTGGTTTCCACTACAGTTTGGCTGAGAGGTGAGAATAAAATCACTGCACAAATACGACTGTCACCGCTGTCTGGGGAAAACCGTTTTATCTCAAGACTTGGTGACAGTTTCAGAACATTAGCATTTAGCATTTTTGCTTTTATTTGACTCTCAAAAGTTCACAGCAAAAATAAACACTGGCAGAGAATTCTATGTGCCGGTAAAACGACGGTCAGACAAAACAAGCAATCTGAGGATGTGACAATTGGGCCTTTTTTAAAAAAATTTTTTTTTTTACTGACATCATACGGTTTCAACAATTCATCAAAGTTAATAGTTATCTGCAGCCCTAGAAATAAGTGAGACTCTGGGTTCCCATTTCTGCATAAGGTCACTGAGATGAGAGATCAGTCGGCTAGACTTACTTCTGGCCCTGCTTCCAGCAGGCGTGGTCCACGGGATGGTAGTTGGCCCTGGATGGATTGTAGTCCGTTGGTCCCGAGGTTGACTCACTGAGGAAGAGCACAAGGAGAAAAAGAGCAAATTAAGAGTCTAATGAATGATGGTGACAGCTGTTACAGTCCCTGAAGCCACCTCAGATCTCTTTGTAGACAGAAAGGCATGCACACAATTATCATAACAATGAGATACTTTGAAATGTAAGGACTGTTTTTGAGGATATTTTGAAAGCTTCACTGGTTACTTCACACTGGAAGAAGTTGAACTGCAGCAAAGTTCATCTCATAAGAAAAAAATACCCGTACTTATGAATAAAAAGTTCAGCTTATTTAATAGAAGAGTGCTTCGCACTTCAGCCGCGTTATGAGATAATTTATTCTTACCAAGAAGAAAAAAACTGATTAGGATGGTTAAAAAGTTTGTTACTGCAGTAAGATGCAAGATATGTTAAGTTTTTCTTTTCCTCACACAAGATGCAAAAAAAGTCGTCAGCCAAACAAAATATCACTGCCTGAATTCATTACAAGGAGAGGCTCGATAGCCTAGAACCTTCTTTTGTATGCAATACCGATCACTCCTACACTCTCACACACAAGCCAGTGATAAAAAATAAATAGTTAGGGGGATGAAAAATGCATTTCCTCAATTCTAGGGCTAAAAATAGTTTGTGGCTGGAATAGTTAACATGACCTGAAAATGACAAGCAGTAATACACTGCTGCTGCTGCTGCAGCTGGTGCTACTGGTTTATTTACACGTTATAAAAGCACTGCTTTACATATGAGACTCAGATAACATAAAGTTCTCAGAAGAACAAGAACAAGAACGAGGAAACAGAAATTGATTGGCTTAAAGCACCAGAGGACACACACCTAAAGATTGTGCGTGTGGGTACATATCGAATCCAAATACACACCGTGACGGACAATCATTTGATATGGGACAATCTTTTTTCATTCAAGTGAGACCAGACGTTCTTCAGAAAATATGACAAATGGTCTAATATGACCCATCACACAGTTTTAGGAGAAGCTTCCTGAATTGAATTGACTGACTTGTTCTTTGGCCTGATGGTCAAACTTCGATTGATGCGTTCGTGACATATCCTGATAACTAATGGTTGACAAACTCTGTCCAGACTAAGACCATTTTTAGATCTGCATGGGTGCAGCAGTTTAACTGTTCTAGAATCAGGTCAAATGTCCACTAGATTGGCAGTTTGAGAGGGAGTCACAATGCCTAATGGGCTTTCTGACTGTTTTAATATTGAGAGTATAATTTCATAGGTTGTGACTAAAACTACAGTCGTGACGGAGACCGTGCTGTGGTATAAATATAACTGAACTGCAAAGCAGACGATACTGTTCACACCCACCTGTTGCTTCTTGCTTTCATAACATAATGCTGCTTTTCTCATTTTGTCAACATTTTTGCATACTTTCAGCCATCTTGCTTGAATTAAATTTTAACAGACTTGTCAATAGACACAAAGGAGTGTGACAGGTACAGTGCGCGCATAGAGGTTGTGCAGAAATCATAATGATTAATCTAAACTATCAAGTATTAATCAATAACAGAAGTAACTGTCAATGCCAGCCCTGCCTCACCCCCGCAGTGTCAAATTAGCTTCCCCCATCTCTCTCTGACAAACGAATGCAGTTGCCAAAGGGGTCAGAGGTCGAGGAGGGCGGAAGAGCTCAACATGAACACGAGTTCAGAGCTCAGCGGCCGACAGGTGACACAGGTGAGAACACAAAGAGGCAGGTGAGGCACCCGGCATATCGAGATGGAGCTGCTTGTAACTTCCTGTTGCACTTTGTCTTACCCTTTCGTGTCTTTGCTCTCCTCTGCTGAAGCCTTCCTCTCTGCACTCGCCGCTTTCGCTCCTTCATTCACGTCTGGTTTCTCCGTCTTCACTGCGGCTTTTCTGGGAGCTATTGGGGGGGGGGGGACAAATATAAGGTAAGGTGAGAGTGGGGCAGAGGTTGGGGCAGAACAATATTTTGCTGTCTCTCCTAACTGATAAAAGCAAAGCACATTTACGGACACTTCCTTTTGGTGCAAGCACAGAGCAAATGCAAATTCCTCCTCACCGAAGAAACTGCTGATGGGCGCTTTCTTCGGCGGCTCCTTATCTTTCTGCTCTTTTTCCTCTTTCTGCTCTTTTGCCATTTGACTTTTCGGACTCTCCTCTCCCTCCTGCACGTCCTTCTCAACCACCTCCTTCTTGGCAACGGAAGGCCCTTTCTCATCATCTGTCTTCTCGTTTGCTTCGTTTTCCTTTACCGCCTCCTCAGCTTTTTTTCCTTTCTCATCAGAGCTGCAGCTCTCCACCTGCTCCTCCTCCTCCTCCCCGACCTTCTCTCCTTCCTCTTTCTTCTTGTTCTCCACCTCCTCATCTGGGCCGTTATCTTCGGTCACCGGCTTTTCAACTCTTTCTTCCTTTGCTCCCTCCTCCATGGGTTCACCGGGGTTCCCTACACAGGGTGAGACAGAGAGGGAGTGGAGTCATTGAAGAGATAAATGCCAGCAGGTTGACTGAGGGCGACCCAGTTTATTCGTGAGCCCATGTTTGAAGATGGTTTTCAACATAACAGCCTTTTTCAATAAATGCCGCAGGTTATATTTTTGAGGTTTCCTTTTCACCCGAGAGAGTCAGGTAAGGGAGAAATTACTATTGACAAACTTGTAGCGCAGAGTGCCAGCAGACAGAGCTGGGGTCATGATACTGGCTCAGCGAGGAGCCAGGCATGAAACTTTAATTTTCTCATCCACAAGTTGAAATGACTTGCGAATCCAACAGTTACTTTTGGTACTCTATCAGCCAGTGTTAGAAAAGAGAGAGGCCGACTTCCTGTGTGGTGCTACTTTAGGTTCAAATGCTGCTCAAACAAAACCCACCAGGTTTAGAGGTGCTGACCTCCAGAAAACTGCTTCTGCACCCTTGCTGCTGTTGTTTTGCCTTGAATAAGGCATCATGTAAAAACAGGATTAAGCCAAGCCAAGGCCTTGGTGGACGGTGTAAATCTCCAAGATCACCTCTCAGTGATGGTGAAAATGAGTTGTTTTGGATAAAAATTACGAACAAATTGCAAAGGGAGCAGAAGCGAACCCTTGTCACAGAGCAGAGTTCCTGCATTTTGCTGCGGGCTTCGGCCCAAGCATCTTCACAGAAAGGTCAAACTGGGATCAAATGGCAGCAAGCGCTATGACTGCAGGCAATGACCGACGAGAGCGCACTTCCTGTCATTTCTGACCTCTCTGCTTCATCTGCAGGCTTGTGGCATCATCACTACACGTCTTTGCCTGACATACTGTTTTTGTCTGAATAACACAAATCAGTTACATCATGTGACATTAACACTGCAACTAGCCATTATTTTCATTATTATTTTCATCCATCCATTGTTTAATTTATAAAATGCTAGAAAATAAAGAAAAATACCTCTCAACATTTCCCAGAGCCCAAGATGTCTAAAAATTCACGATTCAACAAAAGGAATAACAACAAAACCTGACACTCGACAAAAGAATATTCTGCATTTTTTTTGCAGATAAATTTTCTGTTGATTGTCAGGTAGTCGTTTCAGCTCTATTTCAGCGTCTATTGATGCTCATAGCCGGCACAAAATGCGTCACACAGAGCGAAGAGTGAATGTGAGCGAACTTGAAGCCGATCTGAACGCCACCGGTTTGAGTGGGTTTTCATAACAAACCATGGGCACTGGTGCTTTTACAAGCATCAGACATCACCTGTGCGTGGTACCATTCACTCAGAAATACCATCACCTGGCATGCAAGTGGTACTTTACAAGTTCAAGGATACTTCTTTTCCAAAATTTGAATTGTTCAGGTTCTTTTGCCTGTATGCAGTTTGTAGTAGTGTGCATGTTGGTTGGTCAAATCTGCATATTTATGGTTTGAGGAGAGTGTCAGTGTTGCAATGATTGAGAAACTATGCTGATGGAACAATTCTTGCTTTACTTGGTGCAAGAAACACACTGATATTGTAAAAGATTATTTTCATGGATTTTGTAACTCCAACTGACTGTCAGAGCCTGGCAATCATTATTAATAATCTATCATTGGTTGTTAATGAAATACTTACGAAACGTGCACTTAATTTGTGCAACTTGCCAAATTTCCTAGAAAGTCTCCTGTTCATTTTTCATTCTCATCAAGACTTTGCAGCTCTGTGCAGGAGCTGTACTCACAGAGGTGAAGGCGTACCTGCGCTGCCAGCACTGCTCTCCACACGGGGTCGTTTGTTTCGCTGACCCTGCTCCTCCTTGGCCTCGGCCTCCTCTCTCGGACTCTCGCTGCCAGCCCTGCTCTCATCAAGCTTCCTCTTTGGGAACATCTTCCTCGCTGCACGCGTCAGGACGGGCATTAAATTAAAAACGAGGAGGAAAAAAAAAGAAGAAGTGAGAGGCATCCCAACTGAAATCAAGCCATGATCAAACAGAAAGAGAATGTGCAGATGAAAACAGGACGACTCTGCTCCCTTACTGCAGATGTAGGGCAACGAAAAAAAGAGAATCACAGATACGTACTTTGCTAATGAAAACACTAATTCCATCCTGAAAGATATTATGTGGCACAGCAGCTTAGGGTTCCAGTGTAATTTCCTCTGTAATTTTATGCAGCAGTGGTGCTCCAGGCTAATTTTACTTTGGTTCCACATTCGCTTCTGTTGTGGTCCTTGTTCGGGTTCTAGCACAGGTAGCACTGCTGAGGTTTTTCTTCTAGATATTATAATGAAAGCATTAGCCCAGCACATTAAGAACCCAATTTCTGGTCAAATTAGGGTGTTACTTTAATGCAATGTTTTCTCCAGTGGTGATGGTGGCAGGGCGCTTATTGTGGCAACGCACCACTGCTGAAAGCAAGCACTGCAGTCATCAAACGGAAAGAGAATGGGATGATGAAAAGAGAATGAGCCGCTTTCCCGCTGAAAAGTAGGATGAAGGAAACAGGCAGAAAGGAGGTGCTTCCCGAATGAAAACAAAGCCGCAATACTAGAAATCTATGCAACTCTAAGTAGCTTAAACCCTCTGCTCGAAATCCTGCATTTCTGGTGAGACATGAAAAACAGCAAGCACAAAACTCCACTTAAAAAAAACACTTGGCCATTCTCTTTCATGTTAAATGCAGATAGCTAAAACATACTTCTCATTTAGAATTTAAAGATAATGAACACGTATGGCAGAAAAACTGCAGTAGCTGCTCTCTTCTGCTCTCATCTTGCACGTGTGAAATGTTCAAGCTGTAATGTACAAACTGCTATAAAAAAATCATCACTACATATGTTCGTGCCTTTTTTATTTTTTTAATTTTTTTTAGGAAAGTTACCAAAGCCTAAAAACCAAAAAAGAACCATACATTTACAATCAGCTAGAATAATAGGACGACTTGCTCCGCTGGTTCTATTAATGCCCAGTCAGCAGAAACTATACATCGCAAGACAATGCAGCAATGATATTATCACAATGCAAACACATGCAGAAAAATAATGATATAGGCTCAAAGAGGGTGCACTCGTGGTTCAGCAGATGAGGTAAATGCAACGCAGTCTAATCTACTGGCTGTCGGTCTAAAGGTTGTCACCCTTTCAGAGAGTCAAGAGATAAATGACACAAGAGGGTGGAGGCTCTGCTTTGCTGTTTCTAGTGAGCACATTTTTCATGCATGCAGTTTGTGACAAATGTCTTGCTTTTCCCTCATTGTAAAATAATGAGTATTTGGAGCCATTAAGCTCCTGCTAACAAGTAATCACCCAAAATAGCTTGCGGCAGAAAAACTATCAATCCTCAGCTGGTGTCAAAGTTCAAAAACGCTGCAACTTTGAAGAGAAAGATGAGAAATAAATGAAGAACAGATCAAACCGGACCAGAGACTGACCTGTTTTGCGTTTTACGATCCCAGAGGGGGAGATGGAGTTTGGGGTGTCAGGGGTCCCAGGTGAAGCCGAAGAGGCCGGGGTGGCTGGAGTGGCGGGGGTTGCGGGGGCAGGTGGAGGAGACAGGGGGGTAGGAACTGCCTTAAACACATCGTCCTTCTGAAAGAGACGAGCAGCGTTGGTATTGGTGATCACTGAGACAGCATAAACAAAGCCTTAATGTCTCAAATGAGTGCAGATTTTTTTCTAATTAATTAAAAACTGGAATAATCTCGACACATAATAATACAGCTGACAATGAAAAGGCGGGAACTGACAGTAACAGCTGTCCAGCTGTCTAGAGCAATACGATCTGGATCACTGTAGACCGTTGGTATCACTAATCCTCAATGTGGCATCTTCTGCCAAAAAACGGGAGAATTCATCTGTTTATGGACTGTCTCTGAAAAGTTGAACAACGACCTGTCAACGTGAAAGCAAAATACAGAAAAGCAGAAACCCCAACAATCATCCATCTATGAGGCAAGTATCCCAGAGTCTTAGGAAGTGTTGGAAAACAATACTGCAAACGCTGAACGACACACACCTCCATCAGTGAGGAAACAAGTTTGTTGTTCGATGAAGCGCATCGTTTAGAGAGGGCTGCTAGGAGGAAAAAAAATGAGAGGAGGCAGGGAGCACTGCAGCAGGAAGGCTGGCAACCACTTCTAAAAGTCGGTGTTGAGGCCTGTACAGCACATGAAAAGTCTCAATACTCCCAATTAATCACTGCTGTAGGCTTGTTCTTGCATGAACTAAAATCTATTAATAACTACGCAGGACCACCTGAGTACTGCGACAAAACGGTGGCTAATGCACAAGTAGCCTGTGCTTAAGTGGTCAAAACTGCAGTATCCATGACAATGACGACCCTGATGAAGGTCACACACAGGAACACGTTGGTCAGCCTCATAATAAAGTTGTTCTTTATAGCAGCGATTCTCAACCAAGGGTGCATATACCCAGGAGCCACCCCTGCAGCTGCCAGGGGGGACAAGAAAATAAAAAAAATAAATAAAATAAAATGAATGAAATGTATTAGCTAGTAGATGTAAACTGATGCTGATCTTTACTGTGTTTAATACATGAAGTGAAGACTTTGAAGGAATTTAATAGAAGGTATTAAGCGCAGTTTTCGGGGAAATGGAAGTTCACGCTGTATCAACATGTCTTCACTTAGAGACTATTTTGGGATATAAAATGTCATCACTTCATAATTTTATCCTACGAGACATTTGTGTGAAATTTTGCCATAATTAGTGTAAGAAATCTGGAGTTCGAGCCAAAAGGAGTTTTGTGTGGTCACAGTGACCAGTAAAGTAAGTAAAGAAATTCCCCTCTGGTGTTTCGAGATACTGAGTTCACAAGAACAGAAGGTCAGGATGGACAGATGGACGGGCAGATGGACGGACAATCCAAAAACACAAAGCCTCTGGCGATGGCTGTCATCTGCAACAGCTAGACAGGAAGTGAAGGAGTCGAAACGGAGTTAAAAGCAGCGGATGAACGTCCAGCTTCCACCACAACAAGTGGCAGTAAGACGAATGCAAACTTAGTGGAAGACACCAAACCTAAACACTGACTATTCCTGGATCACTGTGTCTTATCTGAAAAAATATCCCAACAGTGATTTCTTTTTTTATAACTAACAGTGTTACAACATCCTCTCTAAAACTCTAAAATGAGCAGTGGGGGCACGTCAGACAAAAAAAAGGTTGAGAAACGTCTTCACGCTATTTCCCTTCTGCATCAGCCTCGAAGTTCTGCCAGAAATCCTGATCTCTAATCTGCTGAAATGATCATCCGATTGATCCAAACTGTCAGAAAATGAATCTACAAGTCTCTTAATCGCTTCTTATGTCAAGTTATGTTCCATCTGCGCAGATCTGGAAACTTACAGAAAATTCCAGACCCATGAAGACCTTTGCATGTGATGGCCATTTTTCAGATTTACATTTCGTAGAGCAACAATTACTCCAAAAAAATGACCAAATAATGAATCACTGATGAAAATGATGATTAGTTACTGCTGTTATACAGTATAGGAATGCACATTTTATTAGTACTATCAGTATTAGTAACTATTCACAAACGAATACTTCATTGTAACCATATGAAAGTGATGCGAGGTGAGTCATGCTGACAAACACTGTGTATCCGTCACAATCTCTTCCCTCAATGAACAAATAATGAATAATTTCTGACATATTACAAACAAAATGAAGGGGGCCGTTAATAGAAGTGTTTATCAAACAACAGGTGGTTGAGCGACAGCCAGAGCCGATAATCAGGTCTTTTCATTATGTGGCTTATTGACAAATGCATTCACCATGGTGATTCACCATACAATTACTGCGCCTTTGTGCAACAGTGTTTTTCCAACCATTGAATAAACAATAGGCACTGACACGCCGACAGGAGCTCTAACAGTCTTATTATATTCAGCGTGTGCAGGTTATGTGGGTTTAGAACATTTGATAGGTTACAAACCATTTCAATGACTTTTACACTGTGCAAGAAAGGGAAGCCTGCAGGCAATTGGTCTTTCATAACCACGGCATCAGTCATCTGCTTTGTATTTTATCAAAATGACATCCCATGAAACTGTCAATTTGTTGTTGCACAAATGCCACTTATGAATTTAGTGATTTATAGACTCTGATGTCCGAATTAGGAAGTGTAAGGTGGATTTTACCTTTTCTGTTTTGTCTCCCTGTCCCTTGGTAGCGACTTGTTCTTTAATGACCGGCGCCTCGTCGTCGTCGCTGTCCAGGATCTGACGGCTGCGTTTGGCAACCTTCTTGATGGGTGAATCAGCTTCCTGGACGCCGTTCTGCACCTTCAGAGGGCTTTTGGCAGGTCTGGATCCAAGCACAGAAACACAGTTAAGACACCATGTAATTCACATAAATAATGCCATACGCCTCATTTATACAAAACCGCTCAAAAGCACTGCCACAAGGTGCTATGTTAAGTATTACAAAGAGGAGTAAAATCAATTCCAAAAGCAATAAAAAAAACAACCGAGACATATAAAAATCAAGGCAAGAGTCATAAAAGAGAGGTCAAAGCAATGATGAAAAGATCATTACACAAAGACAGGAGTATTAAAGTGAGTTTTAAGACATACTTTAGATGATACAGTTTAGCGATAACGCACACTATCATCAAAGCAGCTCACAGATGAGAGACAGAAGCTATCGGCTCTTTTGGTTATATGTAACTACTGGCCACAAAAAGTTTTACTATGCAAAAGAGATCTATGATTCAGAGTGATTCCAAGATAACTGCACATACTCCAGCTGTCTGTGGGGCTGCAACACAAAAACGTTTGAAAATTCGCTGATGCACTGATATGATTTACTCTTCTTCCCAGCTACATTGGCCAACCTCAGCCAAAAAACAGCAACCAAGGTTGCTGTTTTTTGGCATTTTTTGCTAAGATCACAGTTTAATGAAGTGGCATATTCCTTCCAAAAAAAAAAAGTTCACAGAATTCTCAATTCCTCAAATATCCTAACATAGTAGTAGAAACATTATCTCTGGGTTCAGTTGAGAAGGGAGATCTGTATCAGAGTTTTTAGTGCCAGCAGCTACAAAATCAATGCAAATGGACATGACTTTCTCCTGTAGACCTTCATCTGACAGGAACTTCTGTAGATCAGATAACATTTATCCTTAGGGGAAATAGTATAGCAGAAGTTGCAGCACAAAGTAGAAATGAGTGCAAATATAAAATATCAATGAAAGGTGCAGGTCTAAAATGATCAATAAACAGATTCCCAATATACACAACGCCAAAAATATAAACAAGGTTAACAGTAAGGATCATGAGTTGCTAACATCTCAAGTTGCTTCTGGGTGAGTTGTACATAGATATATATGAGAAATGTCATATGTTGTAGCCATTTGTGTAAAACATCAACCTCAAGTACAGGTAAGTGTAGTTCAATGATTATGTCCATAATAGTGCACTTATTGTCCCAATCAGATGGATATAGTTAACCCTTGCACATGCAACCCTTCAATAACCTCCCGTTCCGTTTAACTGTAAAGAAAAGCTTACTTTTTCACCGGTTCATCTGTAGTTTTCTTCGGAACATCCTTGTCTTTGCTCTTGGGCTGAAAGAAAGATCTGATGGGAGAAGACAAACAGACACAAACAGGAAGCAGTTAGTAGCCTTGCTACCATCTTGCTAGCTTTAGAAGGCACAACAAGCCTACGGTAGCTAGCGTTAAAGTGCTTTCATCTAGCTGCTTGGATCTTACGGCTGAACGGACAAGGTTTAGGCCACAGACTTGACCCGTTAGTCGGTACATTTAGCTCACAAGAGTTTGGCTTCTGTCTCCACTGTTGGAAGAGAAAGTGAATCACTATTAACTCACCAAAACAGACGTTGAAGACTAACGTATGCTAATGCCTACTCCAAGGCAAAACAGTTAACGCTAAAAGTCCACTAGCTAACGTTACGCTTTCCTATCGGCACTTTGAGACCCCTAATCACAATTTAGAATGCATTCAACTAGCTTGTAAATTAATGAATGCTAACATAGATTCAGACGTCACCTAGCAAAGACTACGACTAACAGCAAGCTAAACAGAAACCACTCTGCGTTTATCTACTCTGTACTCACGCAATGCTCCGCTGCATGTTGTCTTCAAAGTCTTGCTTCACCTGGTGCTAACTTAAGACTAATATTTGAATTATAGCACAGGTCCAACATCAACACACAAAACACCAACTCCCGCGCTGCACAACGACAAAATACTTGGAATATTCGGCGCCAAAATGACATCTCAACCAAAGGTTGTCTCAAGACAAGAGGAGTTACTCGTTAGCTAAAATTCGACCCGTTTTCCGGTCTGCACGCGTAGCCGTTATGATAAAGACACGCGCTGTTGGGTTTGAGTTTTCACGGTTGGAGGTTGGTTGTTGCTACGTTGACTTTGTACAATGAAAAGAAGAAAAGAGTGGACACGATAGCACTGACAATCTGTCTTGAATACACCACGAAAATATAATTCACTAACACACAGGAAGCGTAACTTTATTATGTTCGGTTTTTCTTTTATATTGTTTGCCAATATTAAAAGACGACACAGTGGTATTAAGAATGAAGCGTACCAGAAACCAGCATGATTATGTGTTAAGTTAAATACAGGTGAAGTTTAAAAAGATGACGGTAAAACCTAAAGCACATGCAAATGGAATAATGTAATGAGGCATTAAGCTATTTATTTGAAACAATAATGGCAAAACCCTATCCTGCAGTTTTCCCAGTAAACTGACGTGGATTTAGGGTACCCAGAAAATATAACTGAGTAACACCTCTTCATTTAACACTCTTCTCAGCTCTGACTCTCTCCCGGGAAAGCTGTGCTGTGAAAAGTTTGTGGCGCGCCAAAGATACTACTGCCCCCTGCTGCTTCGGATGGTAACTGCAGACACCAACGGCTGGTCCTGATGCTGCAGAAGCTGACATGAAAGCTCCTTTCATGAAAATTTCACAGCGGCTGTTTGAATGCATCATTTATGCAGCTCTTATTATTTTCATGAAGCCCGGGGAAGGAGGGCGAGGAATGCAAGACAAACAGCTGAATAATGTAAGTTGAGTGCACTGCTTTATTTACTCAAACACAAGAGCCATGTTGTTAATTGTTTACAAGTGCAATTCCCCTACTGTGGCGTGAAGTGCTGACAAAAGAAAATCAGCTTCCCCAATATTTCTATCAAATAAAAATACACACATCGCAGTCCAACTCAATAAATACAAAGTCTGTGCATCACAGGCAGTGAATAATAAACTACTGTACAATGAGCTAAAAGAGCACATAGGCTATTTGGGAGATTTGAGGAGAGAAAGCAGTCCATCTGTTGTAGTTTGATCCTCTTCTTCACTCTCTCTCCCCCATCTGTGCCTCACTCCCCACTCTCCCCTCCTCTCCTTGAATCTCAGTCTGCTTCACTCCACCAAACAGGCTTCGACTGATGTGGTTCAGATCCCACCCTGCGGGGCTCTTGTGCGGCCAGCCGTTAGCGCTGACGTGGAGGGCCGAGGCCAGAGGTGGGAGGCCTGACTCCCTTAGCTCCCTCAGCTCCCTCAGGCTGGCCCCTGGACGTGCAGGGGCGGAGATGAAGGGGAAGTGGCCGTGGAGAGCGCGGGGCGTCGGGATGGGCTTGGGGAGGCAGCACGG
Organism: Chelmon rostratus; assembly: GCF_017976325.1. Classification (NCBI taxonomy): domain Eukaryota; kingdom Metazoa; phylum Chordata; class Actinopteri; order Chaetodontiformes; family Chaetodontidae; genus Chelmon; species Chelmon rostratus. Next base: position 22,224,819 of record NC_055669.1, read on the forward strand.
GAGCCAGAGGGGGTAAGGGACAGACTGGACTGCTGTCGGGACACAGAGAGAGTCGCATCAATCACAAAGTGCAAAAGAAATTGTCTGCATGAGTGACAGAATGCCAGAGGTGGAGAAGGTCTTAGAGAGTACTCAAACCACAAGGCCTCACTAACGCTGTTAAATATATGTAGTGGATTAAAAAGTAGAATATTTATATTGTACTTAAGTGCAGTACTTGAGTAAATGTACTCAGTTACTGCACAATGCCTCCTGAGACATAAATGACATTTATCAATATTCATACATTAACAAACCAAAATATATAAAACCAACACCCAAAATGCACCTGAAGCAAATACAAGCAAAGATACTTTGAGCTAAGATGTTTTGACAACACAAATCTCATTTGATGTATCTAATGTAATATTCTATTGCCTTTATTTAATCAGATCGGTGCACAACCGATGGGGTTCTGACCAATAACTCAATAAATTCAGAATAATAAACCTGCTGTATTCCAGTTTTCAAGGTGCATAGAAGTCTTTGGTGTTGATGCTCAAAAAGTACCACAGTTACATCACTGATGCTTGAATTTATTCATTTTGAAAACCCCCAGAATCTGTCTTCAAGGTCAAGATCGAACTCCAGTCCTGCCTTATTTTCCATCGCACACACTGTGTTTCATCTTGAAACAGAAAAAAATATCATACCAGCGAGGCACGGCAGGAAAGCAGTTTGTGACTTTTGCCGAAGGAAACTTCAGCACTTGTGAAAGCTGCAGCATACGAGTGTTAAACTGTGAGTTCTGTGATGTCAAACTGACTTAATGTGAGGAGGATGGAACAGTGGAAAGCCGCATTTTAACCGTAAAGGCTAATACTGCAGGTAATGCCATCACTGCAGGTACTTCATCAACAGGGTACCAACAATGAAGTGAAGTATTGTTTAAGCAGCCAGAGCATCGTGTATCAGATCTCTGTCTGCCACTGTTGCCCAGAAACTATTAAAAACACCATCCTGCCTCTGTGAATACCAAACATCTATCAATCCACAGCTGAAAATAGTCCCCCGAAAACACACAGATTACTCCTGTCTGAGAAGTGTTTGCTGCAGATCAAAGTGCCCAGCTGTTTCACATAATTACTGAGACAATTAAAAAATTAAATACATGCGTGTATTAATGTGGGTCTGCAGGTTTTTATAGAATATATAACGTGTATGAATCACCAATATGACTTCATATTTCCTCTTTTTCCTAGTTGAATACGTTGCAATCTCTGGTTTTGATAATACAAGTGGCCTTTCCTATACTAAAAGGAAACTACAGATTTGTTTTTAAGGTTAATGTGCTCAGTAGGAACCAATGTGCTTTGGGTTGAGAGCCACAGAAAGTGCAGATAAGTCAGAAAATTTTGAGAGATGAAAGCAACATGCTATCATTTTGGGTATTTTTGTGGGATTTTTTGAAAATAAGAAGAATCTAGAATAACATCTTATCCTTCGACTCTTAGATCCAATATCTGGGTTTTTCTCTCACAGGGACAATAAAAAAAGGCGTCTGCACACTGTGAGACTCGTCTGTACCCTGCAGACGAACCTGAATCACTGATTGGTGCGCTCTTACCTCTGTCCATCACTGACCCTGCTCCTCCACACAGAGGAACACCGCTCTCAGCGGGGAGGAGAGGAATGGGAAGGGGGCCGCTCTGTACCAGCTGGAGGGTGGATGGACGGGTGGAGGATGAGATGGGAGGATGGTTGAAATGGGAACATGGAGCGTTCAGTAAAACATAGTCTGACGCTGTGTGCACAAAACATCAAGAAGACCAGGTGAAGTTTTGAAGTATTACTGATTTGACTTTTAAATGTTCTGTGGATGAAAGTAGTTCAGAGGAGGCAGAGAAGCACTTTGGATGATTAAGACATTAACTGAACAGCAGGAAGGTGTTCCTGATATTTTGTACACTGGTGGCCTCATTTATAATTGAAATATGGTACAAAATTAACTACGATACATGATATATTAAGAGTTTTATTCCAAACTGGGGCGTTTTTTTCCCCAAACAGTCAAAGTGCATCCCCACTGATCCCAGCTCTGACAGAAGGAATCATATAATTAAACAAAGTGTGGTGTTTTCTACAGGACAGCAGGTAACCTAAGCCCTCGGTTTGCCTGCGAACATTACATAACTTTAACACACTGACTCCCCTCTACATTAGAGGATCAGTCAGTTTCATATTAAATGATAAACTCCTAATAATAATTTCTATTCAAGTCCGCCAGTTTTATATTAAATGATGAAGTTGATTTAAAAAAAGTAAGTTTTTAAAAATTAAATGAAACAGTTAAAGTGATTAATTTTTAGCATTTTTGGAATAAAACTCTTCTTAAAGGATTACACCCATGTTCTGGAAAACTGATCAAACTGCAGCTTAAGCGATGAGGAAAGTGAAAAAATAAGTTTACAGGGTTTTTAAATCATTTTTTATAACAGGTGATATAAGCTAGAAGCCAGTTTTCCACACAGTGAGGTCCTTTAAGCTGTGCTACGAGCTGCAAAGAAGTGGTGATGACCTGATGGCCGGCCGGCGGTGGGTGTCCTGGATAGTTGACCAGAATGAGTTTGCTGAAGTTGAACTTGTAGGTGAATCTTTTCCCTTTGGTCTTGTGCAGGATGCGTTTGTTGTAGTAGTATCTGGAAGTGAAACGCTTTCTGTGTCAGACTGCACTCTGGCTGTGTCTACGCACTCATGTTCTTGCAGGGCACTTTAGATTAAAGTGCATGTGTTGCGTCTGTGGCCATTTCAGATGTAAAATTTTAATCTGACGACACATGTTTGAGGAGTACATTTTATTGGCAGCATCTGGCCGGGGGAGAAGCTGCACAGAGAGGGATGACAGCTCATGGGTGTTTCTGTGTGTGTGAATGCTGCATGAGTTCAGTATAAACATGTCGACTCGACTCGAGCATTTTGCATCACCTGAGCGCCCGGCTGAGCTTGTCGTAGTTCATGTGCGGCTTGCCTTTCCTCTCCCCCCAGAGCCTGGCCAGCCTCTCGGGGTCCCGGATGATGAACTCGCCCCACTCCCCTCCCCAGCCGATGGCGCCGCCCTCGCCCCGCCCCAGCAGCTCCAGCAGGAAGTGCCACAGCTGGACCTGCCTGGAGCCGGGCGACCAGGCTGGTTTGTAGGCCCAGTCGGGGAACAGCACTGCTGGAGAGACATGAGGAAGTGTTGTCAATGAATGAAGCTACTGACATGCTGCCCACTGCTCATGAACGTTAAGGTGTTGTCCCTGCCAGTGAGGGTTTTCATGAAGCTTCGTCGTACACAGAGGCAAATATTCTAGTTTTTACTCTTCTACATTTGATCACTTTAATCACTTGTTGGTTTGCAGATTCAGATAACTTAAAAAACAGAAAAGCATAATTCACAAATAAACACTGATGTAATATTACAGATTAAGACAAAGAGAAGTTGCCAGCACAAAAATCGTATAAATGAGCCACTCTGCATATAAAGTACTTTTACTTGTGGTTCTTTAAGTGTATTTTGATGCAAATAATTTTACTTTTGCGGAAGTAAAAATATGAATGCATGAACTCAAAGAGTATTTCTGCACACTGTGATATTACTACTTTTAATTAGGTTCAAGATCTGAGTATTTTTCCACCTTTATAATGAGAATGACACATTTGTTTCAACATGATCAGAGTAAAGTAAACATGAGTTTACGCTGATGAAGACACACTTTATGATACAACAGTTGCTGCATTATTAAAAAGCTGCTAATGCAACCTTGTGCTGCAGATCCTGCCTCCAGACAGGCCGACGTGCTGAGAGACCTTCATCCACACTGATTATCTGTTTGTCCATTTGTTCATTCCTTTCTTTCTGCAACAATGTGTCACCAATGACTGTTCAATGTTGACAAAACACGACAAAATGAGCAATTAACACGTTCGTTTGAAGCAGAGAAGTTGGTGAATAATTCTTTCAGCTAGACGTGTCATGCAAAACACTAGCTCGGGCCAAACGGGACACGTGCAATTATTTTGTTTGTGATCCCCTCTTGTGATCGTGATGCTTTGTTTTCATGTGAGCACAAACTAATCACTCCGTCATTATGAGAAAACGATCTCAAGCTCATTAAGTTAAGCTCACAACATGATTATTTATTGGGTCATGCTCATGTACATATATTCAACATTAACCAGTTAGTAGCATAATATGCATATATGTGGAATATGCATATTAGTAGCATATTGGTTATTTGTGCCACTTATTAATGCCTTACTCTGCATGACAATATTCGACAACTACTCCGTCATTAACAAAGAGCTTTCCCTCAATATCTTCCTAATTGCTGCTCATTGGCTGCAAGTCAGGAAGTTGTTTCTAATCATTAATAACGCTAACCCCCAGAATGAGGCCTTTTTAAGTGGACCTTAATATAAAGTGCTGCCTAGATGTGTGTAGACTTTTCATTTAGACATGACATTTAAAGAAAGGTTAATGGAGTTCATGCACCTCACGTCCTGCTTCTTCAGTTTAGCTCCTAAAGGCTTGAGGCTTTGCAGCAGTGGTTAGCTCAGCGCTAACCAGCAGCGTAATGAAGGCCGAGTGAAAAAACAAATGATTTGTTGTGTTGAGATTACTAACTGATATCTTGTGAAAAGGAAATCATTGTTTTGTAATGTCAAGAAAGCAACTTTATTTTGTGATCTTGAGAAATAAACAAACAAGCAAAAAGATGTCCGCTCTGGCTCTCCGTAGCTGATGCCACACCTTCGATTTTAACTTGCGCAAAGTAGAGAAAAGTGACTGTGATTGTGCTAAAGGGGGCGCTAAAAATCACAGGTAAAAGCAGGTAACTGCAGGCAACTTGTAATTGTAACAACATTAATGTTAATAATAATAATAATGATAAAGGTGTGTCTATGTTTTTCGTGGTTTTATCTATTTCTAACATGATACTGTGCTACAGGCAGATGCACACTGCAAATAATAAATATATAATAACTCTTATATAAATGTGACTGATCTCCCACACAGATAGCAGCCCACACACCGTAAATTACTGAACACACTTACTTCGACTCCAGTAAGGCGATGGAAGGTGTTCTGCTGAAGAGCTGCAGCCGCACTGCATCTGAAGACACAGCACAGAACAAGAGCCCGCAAAACTACTCAGTGCCTTCATCACTGTCATCATCATCAGATTGACGTTAGAGAAGTGAGAGTAGAGAAAAGGCTGAAAACAAACATTCACTATCTGTCATCTGGTGTCAAACCAGCCATTAGAACACAGCACAACTGATCCCACCAGCTCCTGCTCTCAGTATCACTTATGAAATTAAATCATTTTCACACATATTAGTTTAAATACAAATCTAAACCCAGAGCAAAGACTCTCCAGACGGTACATTGCATTAATATCAGTATGATTGTAAATAAATAGAAGGTTTATAGATCTCTGTCAGTTCATAATGTGCTTGAAATTACATTTACTAATTCAGTAGCGGGTTTGTGATTAGAGCAATGCAAATGTGCAAAATCATCATTTTCCCTGCAGATATTGTTTAGTATTTTCTATATTTTTCTTCAATTTCATCCTATAAACACACACACATCGTCCACCCAACGACCTTCCCGGGCAATTCGGAGCAGCAGAGACACCCACCATCCCTGGAAGGCTGAAAACTCATCTCTTCAAGAAGTACTTCACATAACCCTTTTCCCCCGGTGAATGATGTCTGCTCTCCTATAAGCCCTCTTCCACAAGCTGTAATATCCTCTTATCTTGGAGCAACAAAAAAACGATGTCTCCTCTTAGCTCTTATTTTATTTCCCTTTCCCATGCAGCGCCACGCTTGCACATGATCATTGCAGGGTCACAGGGACATTATCAGGAAACTGGAAGAACCGAGCCAGAGACGTTATACTGTTAGGGCGCACTTTAGACAAAAACAGGCTCCTCTTTCTAAAGACATAAGCCATAAACTAATTAAAACACGAGAAAACAATAACAATCCAATCCTGCTGAAAAAGGATTGCAAACCTCTTAGAGGGAAATGTAATGTTCCCTCTGCAATTTTATGCAAATTCAGGCTCTGACATTTGTATTCCTCCCTTTTTACTGGCTGTTTTGTTGGTCAGTGATAAATTAAAGCTTTTTCTATTGGATAAGAGCATCAGATACGTGCCTAAACATCCAAATCTAAATCCTCCATCAATCTAATGATAGCCAGAATGACACTGAATGCCACCATAACAAATAATAAGAAAAATCATCATGCCAGTCAAGCACAGAGAGCGGATTTTTTTTAAGTAGATAAAGCAGTAATTTAACTAATCACTCACAAAGAATTCTCCCTTACAATCATCTCGTTTACAAAGAGCGAGCTAATTAAAGACTCCTGTGTAAGTGTAATAATAACTCAATTGGTCCTGTTACCTTGATTGGAGTGGAAAAAGCTTCGTTAGATGAATAACAATGATCAGTTTGTCTGCCGGCCCACTTCAAGTCTGGGAGGACTGAAGGATGGATGGACCGAATCTTAAACCCTCTATCTCATCTCACCCCCAACCACACACACTTCCACCTCCCCCCCTCTCTCTCCTGCAACCCTCCCTCTCTCCCAGAATTAGGGAGACGAGGCCAAAATTAAAAGATGTTATAGTGATCATGTTGATGTCTTTTGAGAAAAGTACTGGATAACATTTAAAAACAAAACGAAACATACAAGTGTCTCAGCTCGAAAGCATCAAGAAAGATCCCCCCAAAAAGGGCTTTTTTTGGAAGTAGTGGTGAATCAGTCTGTTAATTAATCACGAATGACAGAAATTTAATCAACAACAATTTGATTAATCAATATAAATCTATGGAAGTTTGCTATCATAAAGAAAAGCAGCAAGGCTTCAGGTTTCAGGTGTCGAAATCAGCTTATGTTTAGGCATTTGTCAAGCAAAAATGCAAAATTATCAATCGATAATCAAAGTAGTTGCTAATTAATCTTCCCTTAATTGACTAATCGATTAATATGCTAATTGTTTCAGCTGTATTCTTCCTGAAGTCATTAATCAATCAAAATTATTGCACACAATGGTTCTAGCTTCTAAAATTTGATCGTTTGCTGCTGTTTTTTGTGTTATATGATTGTAAATATAATATTTTGAGGGTTTGTTCAGAAAATATGCAATATAATGACACCAACTTTGACTCGTTCTTCACTTCTTCTTGATATCTTATTGACGAAACAATAAATCAGTTTGCTAATTTAGAAAGCGGCCCTTTGGGATGTAAGCAGAGACGAGTCCAGGTCAACTGCTGCTATTACCCAGAGTTACAAGGGCAACAGTAAAATAGGCTTAGATTACCATCATTACAAGTGAGAGAATAAAGGGTCACACCTGAAAAGAAGCACAAGGGAAAAGGAAAAAAAAAAAAAAGCTGGGAGGAAATAGGTGAAGGTCCTCTAATACGGGCAGGATTGGTGCGTATTACAGTGAGCCGAGGGGGAAGATATGATTGAGCGCAGTGAAGGTGACTGGAGGTTTTCTCCTCGCTGAATCAAAGAGGTGATGAACTCAATACCAGAGCCACACTTAACTCCACTACAGCTGCTTTTCACTCTGCAGGCGTGACCTTGGTCAAGGTCAACAGGCTGTTCAATACGCCACCACACAGACTCAGGAGGCTGTTAGAGGTGGAGGCAGCGGTGACACATTTTGCTCAAGCAGACGTCCGACTCGTGGTCCCTCGAGTGCTGGAGTCTCGAGCACTTGTCTCACTCAAGTGAAACTGAGGGTGAACTCCTACAGCACGCACCTCAAGGAGGAACATTACGGATCTGAAGAATCTTTGGATGTGGCATTCAAATAACTGTAATCGTGATTTTACATAGAAAAGGTGTTGCTTTTTCAACAAAATCCTATCAACATGAAGGGTGCAAGATATGGACAAAGAAAGTAAAAATTAAGAGTCACATACAATAGACTGAAGCAAACAGATTATTTATTTATCTAAACATTTATTAGGAGAAAATGCAATAATGTCTCGTTAGCAACATCTGTTAAAAACACGGAGTGTTGAAAACTTTCAAGTACTGGAAGTTGGCATCAAATATCTGGACAGGTTCAACATCTTTTTTGCTTATTCTGTGATTAAATAGTTCCTGATTTAAATTTTTAAAAAGCCAATTTATATATATACATAATATATATATATATATGCATTTGGTTTGGTCTGGGATGCTATGACTTCCTGGAGTCGTAAACTAGTTTATTTAATGTTCATTTATCTTATTACAAGGTTTCTTTTTGGAGTTAGAGCCGAAAAGTTATCAGATCTCTACCAGTATCAGACATCCAATGATAACCCAATCCTAACTTGATAATATAAACTATGCTTTGTCGATAAATGGAATGTGAAAATATGTTTCCCAAAGTGATGTCAGTGAGGCACGGGTTACAAGATCACTAATCCAAACAAAGAGCTTTGCTGCTGTGTTTGTAGTTGGATTAACTGTGATTTAGTTTTCACTGCAGCAGAAAAGGAGACGAAGAAGCTCACAGCAGCAATCCATTTAGGCTTATGATATACATGCATCCCTATACATCATTCCCCCTCAGAACACACACACGCACACACACACACACACACACACACACACACGCACTTATCGTCCCTCAGATGTGATAGCTGACACCGGAGGCTTTTAATTCCAGTGTAAATACAAATACTCTCCCAGACAGCTATCAATTATGCATGCCTCTAATTGAGTTGAATGTTGTGCTTTTAGCAGCCCAGGGACCCTGGGTCACATGAAGAAAGCCTGAAACAAAACACACACACACACACTTGCACTTGTATGCCTGTAAGGACCCTTAGTTTTATCATGAAGCGTCTAGCCTCTAACTTTAACCTGAATCTACTGTCTTGATTGATGATGACTTGACTTGACTTGATGTTTTAGCCCCCTTGTGGGACATGAGGAAAATCCAAAATCACTGATGGTTGCAAATCTAACAACAGACAGCCTGCTTTGGAAACCCAACAACCATATCACTGTACAGAAGGAAGCTTGCATCTACTCCTCTAGTCCGACATTGCAAGCTTGTGGACGCCATTAATGTTTAAATCCTGCACTGTCACGAGCATCAGCCTCTAGTCCATGAGTGGATTCACGGTTCCTTCTGCGCAGTGATGTGGTTGGCAGGTGTAGTTCAGTAGAAAGAAAATAGCGCCGACTGCTCTCAACAAGGTCTGTGGCAAGAGCTGCTTACTCGACTGCTTTGGATCTTTCAACCATCATGGTCTTCATCGGCAGGAGAAAAACTGCTCAAGTGTCACCAAAGAATAGATGTTTAAACTTTCTCTTATTCTGAGCACCGTAGAGACGTCTCACCTATTTTCATCTATTTCAAAGCTGACTTCCACCACTCAAGATCCACTTACTTACTTGTTGTGGAGCTTTCGACCACACGAGATGGTCTTCAACAGCAGACGCTCAGTAGTAAAGTAGCGCAAGTTTCCTCAGCTGGAGGTCTGACAACCTACTGTTCTGAGATGCCAACTTTGCTGACGAGGACCATGTGATAATGCTGAAAGCTCCAGAACGTGGACCTTGAGTGGAGATTATTTAGTCAGATTCCATGTGCTCCAACCTCAAACCTCGAAACTCAGACAGGTCCTCTCAGAGACAGAAGCACAAGAGGTCAGGCACAATAAAAGACACTGCTGCTGCTCATGGATTTACACAGACATATCTTTGTACACACACACGCACACACAACAAAGGAAGAGGCCTCACAGTGAGGATAAAAGCTGACAGTTTGGAAATTGAGCCTCCGGACTGATGGAGCCGCCCAGGCCTCATCCACAGCCAGACGACAGGAAGAGAGATTTAACCGAACGGGCTGAATATTAAGGCGAGCAGCGCTGTCGGGGGAATATGACTGTAAAGATGTAATATAAACACAGAATTGTAAAGAGAAAACCTTCTGCTCTGCCTTATTTACTCTGCAGTGTTTCCGTGCCGGATATTAGCCCAGTCTATCACCAGCAGAAGCTGCGAAGGAAAAAAAAAACAAAAAAACAACAAATATAATGAAGGACTTCTGCCTGGGTGTAATAAAACTTCACATTCCCTGAGGGGCAATTTAGGTAACGGCACACAAAAACGGGCTCTGAGGCAGGAATTTGCTTTCCGCCGAGATTGTCATCCTCCTTTTTTCTCTTCTCCTTCAGCGAGCGGCATTATCTCCTCTGTGACGAACCGTGTGTGTGTTTGTGTGTGGATAGAGGATGAGGAGGATGAGGAGGATGAGGATGAGGAGGGAGGGAGGGGGGGTTAAATCTGGATTTGATCCCCACTAAAAGGACTGTTTGTTTTACAGCTGACGACCCCAGAGTTTAATCTGGTGCTTAGCTGCCTGCTCAATCTCTCCTCTCCTTCGTCTCCCTGCCTCTCTCTCTCCCCCCTTCATCTCTCTGTTTCTCACTCACTCAATCGTATCATCCTCTCGCAGCGAGTTAACCCCCCCCCTCGCCACCACCTCTCCATCATCCTCCTCTCTCCATCCTCCATCCCTTGTCATCTCCTTATTTTTCTTCTCTCTTTATTTGTAGCGCCAGGAGCGGTTGTTCGCCATTTACATTTAACTGGATCCATCAGGTTATGTGTTATGCGTAAAATTAAGCAGTGTTGCGTCATATAGCACACTGGGTGAGTGTGTGTGTGGGGAGGGGGAGATTGGGAAGGAGTGTAGTGATGGTTTCAGGCCCTGAAATGTGTCCATGCATGTGTGTGTGTGTGTGTGTGGGTGTGTGAGGGAGAGAGAGACAGGGGGACAATGGTGAGAGTCTATGTTAAACAGGATGATGGTGTTGCAGCAGATGAGGGTCATGCTCTGGGACTTAAGGGTCAAATCCTGTTAGAAGTAAGAGGGATCAAGGCTTTAGCAAGGCGCTGCCTTTTTCACTGCTGCAATATTCACTGACACTGTGCAAGAGGAGCTGTGTGTGCGTGAGAGACACATTCAGAGCGTGCGTGTGTGTGGTTGGTTGAACTCTGTAAGCAATTAAACAAAGGCAGAAGAGACAAGAAAATGATTTATTGTCAACCCTTCGAGATGAATCATCTTTAGGTGAATTAAACGTTTTAAAAAAACCCTTAACAAACAGTTTTCACCTCATCAAATTCATTGATTTTTGTAAATATCTGCTTATTCTGAATCTGATGCAGCAGCATGTTTCAAACAAGTTGGGACAGGAGCAACTAAAGACTGGGAAATATGTGGAACGCTCCAAAAACACCTATTTGGATCATTCCACAGGTGAACAGGTTGACTGGTAACAGGTGATAGCATTGTGATTGGGAATGAAAGGAGCATCCTGGAAATTCTCAGTCGTTCAGGATGGAGCGAGGTTCACCACTTTGTGAACACATGATTGGACAAAGGAGATCAATACCTGGGCTCAGGAACACTTGTTTTTATTTATGTTTTGCACAGCGTAAACACTTTGTTGGGATCAGAGCATATATTTTCTGAAAAAAGCATCCTCCAACTCTTCATTGGCCTACATAATGTCCTTGTTTCTATTGTTGCACTATATAGATATATAAATGTTCACATATATTTTTTCATCAGAAAAGTACTGAAGTAAAAGAGAAAAGTAGCATAAAAATGGAAAATTCTCAAGTATAGTGCTTGTGGCTGAAATTGCACCTGAGTAGATGCTACATTCCACCACTGGTGATTACATTTCATTACAATCCACTCGTTTTGGCACATTTGTTCAAAGCACACAATCGGGAATAATTTGGGGTTTCAGTGTCTTGCTCGAGGACACTTCAAAATATGGACACAATTAAAGGACAGCCTGCTGTATCATCTCAGATACAAATGGCGGTGGTGACGATTCTGGGATGTCCACATTCAAAACAAAAATAGTATTTTTGAATTTGCAAACGAAATAAATGTGAAAAGGACATGAGATGACATAAAAGACGACAAAGAGAGAAAAAAGAAAAAGAAAATGTAGGTAATCAATAAAGAGGGAGACCCAAAAAATACTAAAACAATCATTTCTGGCATATTGCTCAGCCTCAATTCAACACATTGTGATGCTTTACTCAGCCATGGTTTCTCTCTGAATTCTGGCATCAGGAACACACAAATCATCCAAAAATAAAAAGAGCTTTGTCAAACGTGGATGACGCAAAAGTCATTACCATTCAACCACTGGATTTGCTGTACTGCCGCATTTCCAAGGTTCAAGTCGTGCTGTTAGAAAAACAATTCTCATGAGAAAGAGCATTTTCTTTCCCAATGAGCGCGTTAGACAAATGGCAATTAGCAAAAGGTTCATCAGCTGCGAGGTGATGCACAAACAGCATTGTCTGCAGGAGTGAAAATCTTATTATGTGAGAAAGCCACAAATAAGCTGAGAAAGATTTACACCAGATGAGATTTTCTTTCTCCTCGTGCGTCAAACCATCCTATGAATCCCACATCAGCTGAGTTGTCACTGAAGTCTCTCACAAGGGAAAACAATCAAAACGGGAAAGAGAGAACAAACGTGGAGAGCAGGGACAGCGACATTCCCACTGGAGGTAAAGCTGTATAACACCATGAATGAAAGATTAAGTCGATAAAATTACAATAAAATGGACCTGATGCTCTATGAGTGGGAGCCCATGTGAGAAAGAGTGTGTGTGTTTGTCGTGTTACAGAACGAACGCAGCCTTCGGCCCTCTCGTTTAAAACCAGAAGGTTGCGGGACCAGTTGTCTTCCTCACTTCGTAGTGTTTCTCTCCTCCATCCCCTCCACTCTCTGGTCTCTCTGCCCGCCTGCTCTGTGCTGCTCTCTCCAGGGAGCTGTGGTTTCTGAAAGGTTTCTCAATGTCCTTAATCCCTCCATCTCTTTGTGTCCAGGCAAAAAATATATCCGCATGAAACTCAAGAGGCCAACAGGGGCCAAGATGTGTGAGAAAAAGACGAGCATCTTTCCAACCATTTGTGGGAATAGGAAAAAAAAGAGAGAGAGAGAGCTGCTTTTTTTTAACAAGAAGATAAAAACCAATTGGCTTCTTTTTAAAGAGCAGCACAAAGCCTTAAATAAGTGGCTCTAAAATTGGAGTCCTTCAGGTTCGACATAAAAGAGGAATGGTTTGATTTCATTCATTTTAATAACTAGAAATTATCCCAATTAAGAACGGGGATGATAGCTTTAATCATCTGTTACAGTTAGCAACATTATCTCCAAACCTACTTTGTATGACAGTTGTTGTTCCCTTTAACATAACATCTGTCAACATCTAAATATAAATGGACATTACAGATGGTGGTTGTATCTGTTACAGGGATGTAGAGGGATTGTGGACTGTGTAGATCAGTGGTAATCGTACCTCAGGGGTAGTTGGGGGTATGTGAGAAGATCATGGGGCAGCTCATTTGATTAAAAGTATATATCCATGTTTGTGTTAAGGATGAAAACAAACACACAAACAGCATTAAATAAATGCAAAGTGATCTTAAGTAGCCTATATTTAGGCCAACATTAACCATGAAGCTTATAGCTACCAGCTTCATTTGGCTGACACAGAACATGGTACCAATCTGAGTAAAACCCGCATCAACGTATCAACACCATGTGTTGAATTTGAGATTACATGAGAAGTATAGTTCGTAAACCAGCAGAGCTGAGAAGTTGAAATGGTTAGCATAGCTAAAAGTACGGATAAACAGTTTAAAAGTCATGGATAAAAGGTTGAAACAGTTAATGTCATGGATTAACAGTTCAAATAGTTAGCATTATCCTAATTTTAGCTCAAAGTAATAGACAAACCATTCAGCTAGCTAAAAGTAAGAGCTAGTTTGCTAAATGTAATGGATCAACAGTTCAAACAGTTTGCTAAAGCTAACGGATAGACTGTAGAGTTAGCTAAAAGTAATGGATAGTTCAAACAGTTGGCTAAACGTAATGGATCAACAGTTCAAACAGTTAACGTTATCCCAGTTTTAGCTAAAAGTAATGCATAAACCATTGGATAAAAGTAATATATAAACTGTTCAAACAATTAGGTAAAAGTAATAGAAAAACAGTTCAGTTAGCTAATAGATAATGGTTAGAACAAAGATTTCTGAGGTAAACATTTGAAATAGTTGGCTAAATGTTCTGGACATAGGGTGAAAGGCTAGTTGGCTAAGTGTAATGGAACCACAAGAGTTAAATGAGATCGTTAAATAAATTCTGTAGTTTAAGTAGGCTAGCTGAGATAACCTCACACCGTCCAGTTAAATGGAACAGTTGTAAGAGATAAATAAGCTAAGAAATGTGCTAACACTAACAGATAAATGGTTTAAATAGTAAACTAAGAGTCACAGCTAAACAGTTTTAATACATGCTTTACTGGTAAAACTCATGGTTAAATGTGGAAAAGGCCCAGCTTTTGCCACTGCAAGTAGTAGTAAAATGCTAGTACTAATACAAACTTGACCAAACTTACAACTGAATCAATAACTTGTTGTAAGATAACATCAAGTTCATAAGTTTAAACATAGCATACTGAAAGCATGACGGCAGTGTTAGTCAAGGGGCGCTTGTGCTTGTCTGATTGGGGGTTACATCACACAGAAAAGGTTGGGATACGCCGGTGCACACGTCCAAACCCAATACGGTGCAGATGCAGAACAAAAGCAGCATACAAACTAAAGAAAAAGAGAACTGCTCCACACGGTGAATATAGCAAGCTCCCAAAATACCTCTGATGCAACAGTTTGACCTTCAAGATCTTCGTCAGGCAGATTTACTTCAAAACATTGCATCACTGAATTACAGGATTTCCAACATGAATATTTGAAGGGTTTTTTTCCCAAATAAATAATAAAAAAAAGAGTAACACGAAAGATGAAATAACTCAAGTTAGCTGCTTCATACATCATCATGTCTTTATTTGTGTGTAAACAAACTCTGAAAAGAGCATCAGCCAGGTTCTTGATTATTGGCATTAACATGATTGATTTCTTTTGCAGTCATGGATAAAACATGATCACTCCACTGCAAAAAAAGGTCTCATTACACAAGTCATGTCATCTTAAATTCTGTCCTACAATCTTTTTTTCTAACTTGTTTCCAACAAAGTCTTAGAAATGACTGCACTCGCTGGAACTCGAAACTGGCAGATCATTGCATTGATTTCAAAAAAGGAAAAAAACAATTGCCCTTGGTCCAGTCTTGAAGAATGATATAATCTCACTCTATAACAGACTTTTTTTTGACAATAAATAAGTTTCTAGGACTTGATGAATGACTTATTTTTTAAATTGGCCTTTTTTGCAGCGTGGATAATAAATAACATGACACCATATGAACTGTCTGCGACCTCAGTTCAGTCTAGCAAGGTAACGTCATTTCATCTTACTTGGTGTATGCAGTGTTTCTCACTACTGTATAAGGTGCTGGGGGTGTGTGTGTGTGTGTGTGTGTGTGTATGTGTGAGAGAGAGAGAGAGAGAGAGAGAGAGAGAGAGAGAGAGAGAGAGAGAGAGAGAGAGAGAGAGAGAGAGAGAGAGAGAGAGAGAGAGAGAGAGAGAGAGAGAGAGAGAGAGAGAGAGAGAGGTATGTCATTGCTTGGGAATGTGATTCGGTCATAATGTTTTGTTGGTGCGAGTATGTTGATGTGTTTGTGTTTAAGATTCGGACACGACCGGGTGTCCGGAGGCTTATTAGGTTAGTAGTTCATCAAATGATTAAATACGTAACAGGTGAAGAGCTGCAAAAATAACCTTCTTAAAAACAACAAATAAAACGTCCGCAGCAATCACAGCATTAGTGTTAAGCTCGGAGTGCAACATAATTGGCTTAGTCACTTCCATTGTACAGAAACGACAAATATATTTACAATCAAAACAAAAATACGTTATTCAAAACAAAAAATGTTACCACATTCAGAACCACAGACGAGTCATTGTGGGACTTACACTGAGTGAGAATGTAATGTACGTAGTGTGTGTTTGTGTTCGTGTTACTGACCTATTCAGACTGACTGCTTTGTGTGGTAGGTAGAGCTTTCCTCTTTTACAAATATTCCACTGGCCTTATGGTGAAGAACCATCTGGAACCAACCAATAAGAAAAGCTCAAGACCAGCCCTCATCGTCAAAGACAAAAACTGAACATATCGTCTCCATGAATGGTCCCAAAGAGTTGAGCAATATGGTGCTTTTGTGCCAATTACAGTCAGTCTGAGCTCTGACGAGCTTAGTTGTACAGCGCATGCCAAAGTTGCAGGCTTGCCATCAGGAGCTATAAAAGCCCGAAGCACTGTATTTTATTTAGGCTCATGTTGTTTTGCTTTCACAGATTGCACCTCTGCTAGCACAGACAGGCCTGAAGACTCGGCTCTCGGTCCTCTCCCAAGACAAACATGTGCAGTTTGTATGAATGAAGACTTACAACAGAAAGCATTTCCAAAACACACCTTATACTCACTGGGTTATAAGGAGCCAGATATAGATGTTGCCAATGGCTCGATATGTTTTGTTTCATATTTTGGTCTGTTTCAGAAAGCTAAGCAGAAAAACACCAACCAAGGTCAGAGCAAATAAGGCAGGATTATTATTATAAGCCTCATTTTGCTGTTTATGATATGTCAATTGGAGATGGATGTCGGCATTTAGGTATTCTGGGAAAATAAATAATAAAAAGATAGAGAGTTTTGAAAAGTAAACCTTTTGGCTGTAGTTAGGAGGAAAGAAAAAAAGCTGTAGATGTCACGCTCTTGTGGGACCAGAAAAAAAATATCCATATTTTCATGCAAAGTGGCATGCGTGTCACTTTTTCTCCGCTGAAACAAGGACAACGGTTTGGAGAAAATCTGTTTACGGGTCTGTCTTTGAAAAGAGAGGCTGGGATGTTTTCGACAAACTGGTTTCTGAGCTGTTGAAACTCTAAAAGAGCACCTTCCTTTTGTTGTGCTGGTATGCATTCATGTGGCTCTATATGTGTGTGTGTGTGTGTGTGTTAGTCTGAGTGTGTGTGTTGAATCCTTCTATCACACCTCCTTTTAAGGCTTTCAAGCTGCTTTGGATCAAAGTCAGTCCCAGGGGATAATTCAGCATAAACACTGAGTTCAGAAACATCATAGCCTACCTTCACATACTGCTGAATTTAATTTTTCAGACACATCTCAACACCTACTTGATCTTCTGATTCACAAAAGGAGGCTGATGTCCCTCCAGCCGATCATCTTCTACTGGCATCGATTTGTTAGCTTCATCTGACTTCATCGCCGCTTTTACAAAATAATTTGCTTCTGAGTTTAAAAAATGTTAAACGCTCAAATACTAAACCTAATGTCAAATTAGGATTGAAGGAGGAGTGTCCCCCTAAACGAAAACAAGGGCAATATTCACATCTAAGACTTAACTTTAAGCCCTCGTCTTAGAAGTTGCCAGAGTGCAACAGATGTGCCACAGACTAAATCCAAAAATGTATAAACAGCGCAGGGGGAAAGAGAGGAAGAAAAATCATTATGTTAAAATGAACCCCACACTGGCCACAAGATTAGAACAGATAAACAGTACATCAGGCTATAGGCATCATCATAATTACCGATAGATATATAGCAGTCGCAGCCGCCGCCATCCAGTTTTAGAAACACGTTTGACTAAAAGGGAAGGGACAGGAGGAGGAGGAGGAGAACCTTTTCTTTCTGGAGTTGGATTTAAATAAATATTCTGTTTTTTTGTGGTGTTTTTTTTCTTTAAAGCCATCTTTCCTCCTGCCTGGCGGGTTGGGAAGAGGGTACGGCATTGTCGGAAGGGGGCTCTATGTGAAGTTCTGGAGGGGCTGGCTGACCCTCATGCAGGCCCAGTAGAAAGCCCGAGCCAGGGTGACGAGAACCAGGAGCAGCAGCACAGCCCACGAGGCGTAGATCCCCTGGTAGGTCTGAGCCTTCACCCACGTTCCAGCCTGCGGAGAGAAAGAGGAAGTTTCAGAATATCGGATGTCGCTAAAAAGGCCTTTTAAGGGAATTATATGCACATTCTGTGTGTGTTATGGTGATTATAATGAGCCGGCTCGAGTCCAATCAGGCTGAATGCAAGGAACCAGAGAGCTAAATTGGGCTTGAAAATGTTCTATGCATTTATTATGTGACCCATTTATGTTGTCGCAAACTGTGCAATATTCCAGCCAAGTATCCAGTGATTTTTACGGTTAAAAGATGAACCGGTCTGTTTTTTACGAAAGCATTAGAGCAGTTCTTCACCAAACACTGATCTCTCTTGTCAGGCTTTTTCATGCAAAACAGACTAAAACCTTCAGTGTATTTTATTTATCCCCAGTCCACGGTTAATCCACCTGCACCCGACTGATGCGGTGAGGCTGAATCTTTCTGTTTGAAATGCCCAAAATTTCATGGGAGAGCACATATTCAATAGTCAGAAGTGACTGAGGGGTAAGAGAGGAAATAGCTTTCCCATCAAGTATTAAGTGTGCAGCTGCTCAGAAGAAAATTATTTAATGAAGATGGCAAAAGTGACTTTGAGAGAACCCACAGGGATTTTCAGAGGAAATATGAATTCCTGTTTCAAAGTCACAACAGTAGAGCAAAGCTAATGTGGGCATAAAAAGTCTGAAGATCCTATTCCTGCTTTGACAGCCCGAGATCTCCTGGATGATATACACCCCTGGCTCAGTTGATTAATGTTACCTAAAATGAACCATCATGTTGAAGTCCAGGACCAGACATCCAGTTCAGGGCGTGCATGACAGCAGGTTTGTTTCTCTAACCATGAGGTGATCACAAACAGCTGAAAAATGTTAAAAACGTGCTTAAAGGAAACATATCCCCCAGCCTGGAACGAATTCCCTCTCTCTTTTGTAAATGAACCAGTCAGGTTTTAATGATGGAGGCTGCTCTCAGGGACCTTAACATTTCAGCTGGCATCTCTCAGCTCCTGCTGCTGAGTCCGGGGCACACCACAGCTCCAGAGCAGCTATTACAGCTATTATGGTGATGAATCTCCTTTCACTACCTTCAATTCTAAACTACCTTCAAGTCCTGTTAAACCACTGCTTCCTTATTCCTAATTAATTGCAGTCTGGAACCCAAGTTTGATCCTTCACTTGTCTCGGCTTGCTGCCGATAAAGTTTATTGACGCAATGTTGAGATTAAACTGTCAGAACCTTTGCTCTTGTGCCATTCTTAGAATTAAACAACCATTTTACTAAGCACAACGTGATATCATGTTGGGACATTTATTGCCACTACACCTGCATTATGCAATGCATTCAATACAGCATATTCATTGTCTGCACGTTGCTTACTGTTCTCCATGCTGGCAGGCACGTATGCGTCCTGTGTTCAGTGTGTCTATACTGTGAGGTGCCATTTCATGCTCATCTTGCACCCTCTGCTGTTTATGAAGCAGAATGTATCAGCTGTCGAGTTCTTTCTATGTGTCCGTGTTTATTTTTAGACGCCTGCTAACCATTTATTTTCTAAAGATTGTCGATGAAGTTGTGATCTATGATTGCGAGATTATTCCGATGTTGCATTTTAACCATTTAAATAAGAGCAAGGACAAAAAACAGAAAAGAAAAGATAAAAAGCAAGTCTTGCATGGCTTCATGCACACACAATATAAGCGTAAAATAAGAAACAGAAGCTCAAAACTAGGGAGGCATTATATAATCTTGTCTGCTATTCAGAGGGCGTTGAAGCTGCTGTTGCGACCTGAACACTGCTTACAGTTAAACTAGGCTGTGTGTGTGTGCTACATCTCACTGACAAATAGAGGCCTGTCACCTCATGTCTGCAGAGCGGCGGTGAGGTGCACACCCTCCATGTTAAACAAGCGACAACAACAACAGAGATTGTAATCGCGCCGCTTCTTCTTACTAGTGTTGTTTTTTTTCTGCAACTGAAAGGTTTTCACATTCTAAACTAAAAAGGGAGGATAGATTTAGAAAAGATGAGACAATAGTTCGGCTATGTGTTCTGTTATTATCAGTCTGCTGAAAACAACCACCAGCGACTGATAATCTCTTATGAACACTGAAGGGTTCCTCCATCTCTTGGATGTTAGTAAGGGGTCCGGTGGCGTCCACTCACCATCAAGCCAGCGGTGGAGATGCTGAATAGCAAGCAGAGTAGAAAACACCACAAGCTCCGCCTCCGGGGATACCTCTGACCAATGGAGGAGCTGCAGGACCAACCGAGGAGAGAAGTACAAAGTTAATGAAATTAAATACAACACAATGATATGACGTGTAATGTGTTCATGGTGTAAGCCTCTTTCACAGCAGGAACGTGTCACAGTGGGATTACTCATAACATTGACGATGGCTCCATTCTATTCACGTTTTCAGCAAACCATGACAGTGTGACAGTAAGCCAGTGAGCACAATACCAATACCCTGAAACTGAGGCAGCTAAATGGAATGAAGCCATTCCCTAAATTCCATTCCCATTTCCTACTGCGACCTGTCAAAACATAGTCTGTAAAAAAAAACTATTAGCAACAACAAAAACTATTATTAACAATAGGTATGAGAGTTAAAAATTAATTTGGCATCTTTTTAAAGCACAGAAATTACTCCAGGAATATAACTGTAGTTTGTATATTTTGGGGATATATACACTCTTGCTGGAAGTGCAGGGCTGAAACAACACATGAGGCATGATGGTGCCTACAGAAATTCAACTTCAAGCAGCATCTGTCCAGGTTCAACCCAGCATCTGGAGCCGTGTGAAATCTGACAAGTTTAGGTCTGATGACTGAAGGTCTTTATAAAGACTGTCATGGCACACTGTGTTTTAAATAAAATATAACAGATACACTGGTAGAGCTCTTTTCAGCACCATGTGAAGTAAAATAGTGGAAAAAGAAACAATGCTGCTGTGTGTGCGTGACAGATTGAAGAAACATGCATAAAAGGCCAGAAATCACACACAGACTGTAGCATCAAACTGTAACATCACAGATTTCCCATGCTTGAAATAATAATTGAGATTGGCATCTCAAGAATTGACACAGGATCATATCTGGTTATGCCTGCTAATTCCCATGCCATGACCTTTGCTCGCCATGTTAAGAAGCTCGTGGGGATACTCATATAAGAATGTGGTCAGCAGCAAAGTTCAAGGTAAATCCCGAGGTCCTAAATCTCACAGATCAGAAAACCCATGATGTTATGAAACACATGTTAGCACTCTGAGGCTGGTGAGGAAAATGTTTTGCAGCATTTCAGGTCAGAGACAGTCACACAAACTGGATGTCCTGTCCTTCAGAGAGACCCTGAAGCCACTACCTACTCACTCTTTGAAGGTTTCACTGAGTTAAAGCTTCAGCTAGATGCCTGAGGCCGTAAATCTGCACTGTAAAAGTACAGTGAGAATGAGGCGATGTAATGGATTAAGATGCTCAGAGCTACTTACACTTTCCTGCAGTGTGGGCACCTGGCCAGCGTCCGGTCTGTGAACTCTGTCCACTGGAATGAAGAAGAGAAAGACACGTGTCATTCAGCTTCAGCTAAAAACCAACATGCCTCTTTGTCAAATCATCAGTTATGGTGAAGACAAACCTTGTAAGAACCAGTGTAGAAAAGGGCAACATAAAATTGTCTCTAACATTGCTCACAATAGAAAAATTAAGGCAGACCTAAAATTATATTTGATAAAAAAAAAAAAACAATAAGGTAAGTAAGGCTGTACAGGAAATACAGAGAAAAGTGCAAATATGTGAAGGTGTTAGAGGTGCAGAGTCCTTCAATGCTTACTTATGATGTGTTCGCATTTGGAATTAGAGATTTATTTGACGTGTTTATTGCGGCCACAGTGTTTTTATATTAGTGACCTGATCGGAGGAGTTGGAATGACTGATGGAGGAGATGTGAAGGGCCCTGTTTGATGAGGGGTGTTTGCCATCGAACTGACTGGGTGTACAGATCAAACCTGCATATTACAGTAACACAACTGACTAATAGAGTAATTGTCTTCAAACGCCTTCAAAATGCAAGAAAAAAATGCCCATGACATTCCCTGACTTTTTTTTCTGGCCAACAATCCAAAACACAAAATATATCAAACTTCCAATGATAGTATAGAAAATGGAGAAAAGCAACACTCCTCACATTTGAGCTAATGTTTAGCATTTTTGCTTGATAAATCACTTAAATGATCTATTGTTGCACTGATGGGGCTTGTTCTTTGACTGCGAGTAAATGCCTCGTGGAGGCAACGCACAACTTAATGATAAATTCCTTGTCGAATTACAGATGGTCTTTAAATTGGACCGCGGATTTAAATACGCCTGCTGCTGCACGGATTGATGACATATTTTAAGAAATTTAACACAACCATCGCAGCTCTTGCCAACAGGCGCTGCATGCCGTCCAAAAAATGAGAAAGAAAAATAGTCTTCTGTTCATGGTGTAGACATTTATTCCCTCCCTAACACTGGGGTGGGATACATTTGTAAACCATGCAGAGCAGAATGCATTGTGCATGCTGTACATTCTTCTTGTTCTGAGAAAACACTCTGTATGGGAAGCACAGGGAACATTATCACCAGATCTGTGACAAAAGGATCACTGCAACGCCACCCAGGGCACAGATTTGTATTTTCTTTCAGCCACCCTGTCTTTTAAACAGGTAGGAAAGGTCCGGCTGAATGCTAAACACCCTGAACCATCTATCTGACCTCTTTTTATAACTCCATTCTTCTCTTTCTCGGCATCTGCCACCCTCCTCTCTACCGCCATATATCCAAAACATCTTTACCTGTCCCACACATTGTTAAAGAGCAGTAAGTTAAAATTTTACTTCCCCTCTACCAAAAAATGGCCCGAATATTTCAGCAGAGAGTTGATAGGGTTATTGATCCACACCAGTAACTCAACATTTACTTGGTCTGGTGCTAAGATGTTTTGGCTTTTCAATAATTCACTTTTCTGGCGGTGCTGCAGTACACTTCACAACAGACACCTCGCAGGCCTACTGAAACTGTCACAAGGTATTTCTGCTAAAGATCATATAAGATTAACGTGAAAGCCAATAAAGAAAATGCCAAAGCAGTTTTCTCATTCAGCTGTTCTGCGTAGTAATGCATCACCTCCTAGCAAACATCTTTATTGGCTCTTGGCTCTCTATAGGGAAGGTGAACTTATTGGTTGTGTCTTATTCAGATATATGTCAGTCAGAGAGAGCGAAGAGGTGGGGCCCTGTGCCAGAGACTTCAGAAACAGTGGTTGTACTGACGTTCCAATTCCTACTGATTATCATAGAGGCTGATAAGGTCAATCAATTAATATATCTTTAAATAAAGCCTGCTAATACCACCAATGTAAGTGTCAAATTCTTATTTTTTTTTATTTTTTAAACCTATGCTCAGAAAATCATTTTCTGTTAGATTTTATGACAGGAATCCTGTGACATTTAACGTACATGTACAGTAGGTTAAGACAACACTCAATAGGTAATTATAAGGTAAAATTGAGCTCAAAGTCCTCCAACTAGCTTTTGGAACTTGAGTTGGCTCAGGTATCATCATGTGACTTTGCCATGTGATGACACCTTGGCCAGCGCCGTTAGCTGGATGATGACTAAAGATGTGATCGAGCTCCAAAAGCTAAGACGTAGACCTTTGAGCTCAGACTGCTTTGTCACATGTACTGTAACAAAATGTGAAACTTTCACAATTACAGAGAGTATAGAGAGTTTGGTACCAGGAAGGTGTTGCTGCAGTGTCCACAGGAGACGCGGGCTCCGGCTGGCTGGGGGTCAGGACTAGCCGGACCAGGATGAACTGGACCCAGATTAATTATCCTCTTACTAGAAAGACACAGATGCAAAAAGTCAACATTCACATCACAAATGACTCAAGATATTATTTAGTGTAGTAGTTAATAATCACTGCCTCATGTTGTGAGTTAACAACAGTTCCACCTTGTGGGATCTGCAGGCAGCCCTCCTGTTAACACCATCAGTGTTTTCCTACAACCAACTTCCCCAGACAACTACAGCAGCTCAGAATCACTGATCAGAGAGCAGCACAGAGATGTGCCTGGTTTAGTCAGCATGTCTGGTTTGAATGCAAAACAGTGACAGTGGAGGTAAACTCCCAATTTAATGCAGGAAAAGTGGCCTATGAGGAATATATACAAACTTTTAGCATCACTTTAATAAAATACATAACCTTTGGTCAGTTGTAATAAAACCAGAAATGTTAAGAGTAACACGCAGAATCCCACAAGCCAACGATGAAAGTTAAAGTTCTGCCAACAAATGTCAGCATCTCTTCCAATTTTAAGCATATCTGTGATTCAAAATTCAAAGTGCAGAGAAAGTATTTTCAAAGAAAGTTAAACTGGAACTCATTTGTCAAAACAAATTACTGGTTAGCGGGTAAGTTGTGGAATATTTTTTAAATATATAAGGACATTTCATTAGGTTTGAAAAACAAATTCATTTTTCGCCTAGTGCATTCATGACAAACTGTAAAATATTTTAACATGGAAACCTAAATTAGCCCTCAGTCATTCCTTATGATGTGCACTGAAGCTGACAGGTGAATTATGTGTTTCAGATCTTTATGACAAGAGATTTTATGATGTATAGTTGAAATTTATACACATTTAGCAGCAGAGAATTTTAAAAAAAACAAGCTAAAAATGTTTCTCTTGCACATTTTATGCCTCAGGCATAAACAAGGAATCTTATCTGTCTTACCAATTACACTAGGCTGCAGCAGCATGATGTTCAGATGAGCTGCCAAAGCCGAACATTTTCAGTGACTGACATCAGCCTTGTGTTTTTTTTTACAACACATTCACATCTGTTTGACCTGTAAAGTGTTTTATGACTTCTTGTTTAGCTAATTTCCTGACAGAAGGCAACTGAAACTTTCCTTTCCCAAACCAGTAATGTTTTCTTCATGGACTGGGAAATCAAAAATGCCACACAAGAGACACTGACTATAACTCATGTGCTCATTCTGCTGTCCGCTATTATAATATGAATAAATCTGCTAAGTGTGGATTTGGTTAACTCTCAGAAGAGGCTGTATAATCAAAGCAGTTTCAACTTGATTGAAAATGAAACCTCAACATAATGCCCATTCCTGAATAAAATCTGGCCCAACACAGCACATGCTGTACACCACCCATACATACACCCCTCTTATAATACGTTGATATGCTGAAGTAAAACACATGGTGTAGCTGTTCTAATGAGGCTGTTATTTCCTGATCTGGCTCGCTAGGCACTGTATGTAAAATGCACTGGGAGCACAGCCTTAATTGAGGACTGCTGCTCCCACTACACCTTGTTTCCTCTGCTTCACTTCTCTCTCACACTGACACACAGTGTACCTGCAGTCTCACAGACACACACACACTTGGAGACAATTCCTCACCAATATGGCCGGGGACAGGCGATCCTCTGGGAAGTGACTTTGCAGATAAGCAGACAGTTGCAGGGGCAGCGAACGTACTTCTTCCCTGCTGGGGCATTCTTAATGGGCTGCAGAGGGAGACAGAGACACGCAGGAGGAAGAGATATGAAGACAGTAGAACAACGCATTAGAATAGGAGAAGATAACAAGCCAATTATTCTTGATGGGCGAGAATTAACCAATACGACATGGGACAGGAGTATTCTGGGAGATATTGGAAGCGGCTGTAATGCAGTCGCAGGTAAGGGACCAAGGAATGACATTCATAATACATCATGATACTGCTGGCACTTCATTGCCCCTAACAGTTCAGGAGGTGTTGTTGGTGTTGAAACATCAGCATAGCAGCAAGCACTCACAGTTTGCAATCACAAACACACATACGTTGGAAAGAACAGTAAAGGCCTTGTAGAGGTCTTCTGCAAAGCAACAGGTATATCAAGTACTGCTTCTAACTTTAATATCAATGTAGAGGGAGATACAGATAAAGGCTTCAAAAACGTTTAGGTCACAGACTTGCAAATCACAAGATTTGGTCCCATGTTGTAGGCTCCTACAGTATATCAGAAGATTTTTGTTGCTGTATTTAGAATTTACATGAGATAAACATACAGTAACGTCTCGACACAAGTGGGTTGCTTTGAACCAAAATCCTCCAATTATATTCTTTTATAGTACATGCTGTATGCTGTGGGTGTATTCGTTTAACTACCAAGTATATGTCATGTTGGTGCAGCCCACTTTGTGTCATCTCACTCGGTCACATAATACTGCAGGCTAACATCAGCTGTGCCTGAGCTCACACAGAGAATGGAAACTTTAATCTGTGCTTCACACAAGTACAACTATACAAATCACACAGCTTCCTCTGGGCTCGATAGAACACCCTGCTGTCTGTCCTGCTGATGGCTCTCTCCGCTGCATCATTAAACTCCGACTAACCAGATCAGATTGAGCCCTGCGACTTTTCCGGCTCTGTTATCAATTTCACTTACAACAGATGTGGGAGTGAAGTTCGCATCTGCACTGTAGGGAGAGGAGGTAATGATAGGGAGCAAAAATTAATACTACAAGTAATCATTATACGGTGGATTGACAATTTTCAGTCACCTTTAGTCATCTAAGCTGCCATATAAAATGTGTGAGTGCTAGCATTTATAATACTTGTACTGCAGCCCTGAAGTAAAGCCGTCATGAAGGTTATAATGTCCAGTCGTTGTTCGAACAGTTTCAGAGAAGTGCTGGTTCAACTGTGTGGTCACTTTAGAGGCTGCAGTTTATGCTGCTGCTTAAATCTATTCCATTATACTGACAGGTGTTTCTATTATTCAGCCTCTTTTATAACAAAATCTATGACTCTAAACAAAACAGTGTGCAGTTACAGGAAACTAACCTTTCCATGACATAAACATATGCTGTTCTTTGTGATTAAATAAGTTGCGCTACTTTGTATCGGACGTCTCAATATATAATCATTTCCGTTTCGCTGTGGCTGAGCTGCTCTGATTATAACCATTAACCACAGTAAAGACAGTTTTCGCATAACGTAAATCTGCTGCAGTGAAAATAACCATTTATACTGTTGACTTGCAACTACTTGTATCGATTATCATCCCACCTCAACTGTCTGGGTTAGATGAAACTGTTACAAACAACACGTCTAATTTATCAGACTAATTAACAATGGGAGACTAACACAAAGAAGAATGTCCCATTAACACCACGAAAGACGCTGTAGATCGAACCTAGTTAATAATAATTGCTGTCCCACAGACATTACAGTTACATATTTTGCCTCCTGTCCACATCCCTGTATAAGTCTTTGGATTTGAGCCGACACTTGGGTCATAACACAAATAACAATAACACAAATTTCAGTCTAAAAGCAACCTCATCTGTGTTTTTGTAAGTCTGTGGCCAACAATCTATATTTGCACACCATGTGCATATCTCTCTACATCTACATATGTTCCTTTCATCTGTAAATTGCTCACTGGCCAACTACTACATCTGGGAACATTTCATATTTTCTCTTCCATCTGTACACCGATTCGCATAGCCAGTCATGCACACTCATGGAGACCCTTCAACCTGAGAATCTGACAGTGATGGTAGTTGAAATTATATGCTGCATTATCTTCAGCACAACTCTCCAATTGTATCAATTATTTAGATAATTTTCTCTGTGGGACCTGCTTCCACAAAGAGATATGAATGAATAACTAGATTTACCTGCACATGCTCAGTTTTTCATAAATCAGGTATGCTGCAGTGCAGCTGTGCATCTGGTTATTTGTTGCGTCTTGCCACACCTGACCAGTAACAGTGCATTCTTTAGTTAGAGGTAGCAAATGGAAAACTTCAGCGTATCACTGAAAATAAGTGCAACGCCTGTGTAATTTAAACATAAACGTCAAGATGATGTCGAGCTGACAGGTATCTACTACCTTTTGGTTGTTGATGGTGCTTGAGTTTCTCAACACTTGGACTACTTTTTTGGAACACCATTTTCTCTTTTTCTTCCTGATTTTTCCATCAGCATTTCACTCAGTGTTGGTCAGAAAATCTGACATTTTGTTCAAGAAAAAAAAAAAACCCATAATGATGAACAGGCCATACAAACTTACAGGTGACTTGTTTACAGTACGTGACTTGTCATACTGAATTATTATTACATCTTATGGCATGGGTAAATCAAAATCTAATTAATTTTTTCATCAGAACTGTATTGTCTTCTTCTGTTCTTCTTAGTGGTTAGCATTAGCATTAGCTAAATGGTAGCATCGGTACTGGCCACTACCTGGAGCATCTCCTAAACAGGCCTGGGTCAGTTGAACATGGCAGTGCTGTTTGGATTGTGTAGGAGCAGTGTGAACTGGCACTAGGGGGGGGTGACTCTGGGACGCCGGAGTTCACCGCCTAGCCTCCTGGAGGTGTAGTGGGACTTAGTAGGTGAAATACTGTTGAAGGGAGGTATCCACCTGATGACCCTCAGAGACGTGTTAGGAATCACTGCTCTTTGGCATGTATAGAGGCAGATTAGAGCTCCAAGGTTCTTCACTGAGAATGAATCTTCTTTTTGAGCACAAGTATCTTGTGTTTAAATTAACTGCCACTGGCATAAATAAATCAGACAACTACATGCGTTTTAAGTCCATCTTGTCGAATTAATGGACCTGCAAAGAGTATAGAAAACATTTGTTCAGTGTAGCATGACCACAAAACTGTGACTGGACTTCATGTCATCAAAGAAGACCTAACATTAAGGAGCCATAATGGTTTAGAAGATGAACGAGTGGGAACTGTTAAGCTTTTTGGTACGCTACTTACAGTATACCACTTGTACAATAAGTCTCACTGTGATTGATTGGGGCCCATACAACTTCGAATGATATCACACTCACCTGACCAACCAAGCAGATTAAATTACCAAAGTAAGAAAAGCTCCCAGTACTGGATGAACCAAATTACACCAGTTAGGAGGTTACGTGTCCTTGGATCTCCTAGAAAAAAAACTTTCTTCATGCCTTTATGCCATGAGGTTAACCAGTTGTTTCCCTGCAAATCCAACTATGTGGGTAGTGATCAGAGTGGAGACTTACACAGACTTCCCATCTTCAGAAACTAATTTATACATGTTTTCATAATGTTTACATACTATATTCTAGAGGGGGGATACCCAACACCAGCCCATTGGGACCCGACTGGTTGGTCCAGGTTTGAACAAAAATTCAGAAATGATGTTCGGGTTGGGTTTGATGATGTTGGCTGGCCTTGCCTGCTTGACATGGTGCAACACATTTCATTTGAATTTGAATTTAACCTGTAACTGCTGATGACATTGCATGAAGAGCGTGTGTGTGTTAAAACAATCTATCTATAGACTATATAAAACAACGCTTTTGCACAGTCATTAACAAGGTGCCTACACATGAGTAATCAGGGTAAATAGGCAAGCAGTAACCATGGTAACAACAATTGCATGACACGGTAACACGAAGTCAGTGCTTCATCTTACATAAACATTAACATGCATTAACTGCGTTGGGTCTGGGTCTGGTTTGGACATAAAAAAACAGATTTCCTGTTGGAAACATGCAGGCTGAGTTGCAGTCCACTATATACTGTACATTTAAAGAGTTAGTTCAACAAAAACGTTTCACAGGTACCACTCTCTACTACAGTACGTTTTCATGGGGATAATGGGGACTGCCCAAACTGTTCTCTGTGGATTATTTAGAGTAATGAGCAGAAGGATTCATTCTGGAAAGAGATGCTGTTGAATTTTCATTGCTTTGAGCACCAAAAACAAAATGACGTTCACCTCCACTGTCTTGCGGTGGAGGCAGAAGTCTTAGAAACACATCTCTCAAAACGTAGCTTCAATAAAACCAAAACATCTGTGTGGATAGACATCACGAGAGGTTTTTGCGATTTGTGTGGGACTACCCTTTAAGAAGAGGATGTTGGTCAAGTATGTGTGCTACATGTGGTAATACAGATTCGTCCAGAAACCTACCGTAGCTTCATTGCAGACCCCGCACTTCACCACATGCTGGTGGGTCTTTCCCTCCACAGAGATCAGGCTCTGACACACCCTGCAGGTGATAACAGGGGCGCTGCCACTCTCTGGAGAGGTGAGAGGGGAGTAGGGCGGAGGGTCCTCCCCTAGGAGCACCGAGGGCTGAGTCGGGCTGGGGAACGGAGGGAAGTCTGCATGGAGAGTGAGACAAGGAAGGGAGAGGATAAGAATGACGAATACAAAAGTAGTGCGACCAGTGGCAAATTAATGAATTGTTGAGGGAACACAGTCACAAGAGTTGTGCAATGGGTTGGAAAAAAAAAAGGCGCCACAACTCCCATGACAAGTAACCTCTTACGTTATGATTAACAAGATAATAAGATTTGGTCTCGAGTTCAACTGAAAGGAGCTTTAGAAGAAAAATGCTCCTGGAATGTGGAGCAGGGTTAGCTTCAACAAATAAGAGCCTAAGTATTTGTGTGTGAACGAGACAGAAGTGAGAGAAATAATGAGTTATTAAATGGGACAGTTTTCATCTGGAGGTCAGATGCTCTACATGTCTAACAAGCAGGGTGAATGAGTGGCGAAGTGCTTACAGCTGGTTGATAGTGCTTAGAGCTGGTTGTGGGAGCAAAACACAATTAGGAGCCGTATCGCATGCCTTTTCCAATAAGGGATTTAGACACAGTCCCTCCCTTAGTGAGCTGCGATTGGTCGCAGCTCTATCTGGCAGCATACCTCAGCAGCCGCCGTAATGGCTTCCTTCTATGTCAATCAAATCAGGTGTTCCTCAGATGCTATCTAGCTAAGCGGTACAATTATCTTGCTTGCGAGTGCAGTGCGCATTCAGTTGTTGAAGTACATGCAACAATTAGTGTTAGGTAACGTAAATTAAGTATATATTTGTGATAATACTACTGAGTTGCAAGCTTGAAGCTTTGCGGTTGGTTTGCCGGTGCTAAGCAGAGCTAGCTGCCAAGCTAATATAACGGTTGCTAGGTTAACTTGTTAGCACAATGCTGATTCCCCTTGGTCTCTGCTTCACGTCATGATTGCTAAACAGCATATGTCACCCGTCAAGAGATGCTTACAAAGAAACACTCTGGGAGCTTATATTATATCCTGCACAAACGCTGTCACGACAGGCTGATTCTTTGTCACTGCCACAGCTGAGCTAGCAGGCTAACCAGAATGCTCAGTCAGTAGAGGCTAATGTAAGCTAGGCTAACTCAGGCTAGAGTCGGGTGGAGGAGAGCACCATGGATACTCACTCTGTGGTTTGTTGGGCACACCGTAGGGCGCTGCACCGGGAGACACCCCGCCGTTACCGCTGCCAAGAGCACCATCTCCCAGATCTGATAGCAACGGGGACCTCTCGCCGTCCGCCATACCGAGAGTGAGGCGTGGGGAGAGAGTTGGAGCGTGAATGCAGACCTCTACGGTGTTGTATTGTTGTGTCGGAAATGCAGGCGTCACATGATCACACCACCGCTGCTGCGGTAACGATGCTCGGAGGTGTGGCACTGCACACCCAGGGATGTCCCTGACACACGACATAGGTGTTAGTCATATTTAGTGTAGGCCTGTCAGTGAAATATGTCTTAATGACTTTCCAACAACACTGACCTATCTGTGTTACTTTTGAACTGTAATGTAGTGGCGATAAACAACTTTCACCTCAACCCTTAAAATGTAGCTTTTTTGCATGAACTTTAACATCCAGGCTTCCAAGCGGTCCAGTTTTTCCTCATCACACTGGGCAGCTTTCCTGGAGCAGTTACAGACAAGGCTTCTTAAACAGCTTTTCTGCTTTCTCTAATGTTAGGTGTTGCTGGCCTGAAACAATTAAAATGTGAATGATGTACTTTTAAAGAGGCTATAAACTATCAGTTCAGATTTTCTCAGTCTTCCTTAATACAATGCTTGCACGCCCTTATGTATATTGAAAGAGTTTTTGGTGACTTCAATCATTCCAAAAATGACAATCCAATCCATTTGTCAACCACAGCAGCTTGCCTCAAATTGCCCACTGAAAGGTCGACATAAGTATTTTTTAATTCATTTTAATTTGTGCTGTCTGTACAGGCCCTGAAACGATCTCTTCCTTGTGAGCGACTACAGTGTAATAGATGTAGTGCAAAATCCACAGCCTTCTTTTGTGAAAAAATGCTGTCCAAAGTTCAGCCGACGCTAATGAGGCCTCAGTGGTCTGAGGGCCAAATTAAGTGGGCTTCTTCCCAAAGAAAAGGAATAATCACAGTCACCACTGAGTATTGTATTAAGACAGACTTGAAACCATTTGAAAGTACCCTTTAAAATATACTTTTTCCCTTAAATGCTCACTATTTTAGGTATCAGTTTACTATAGCTATATAGCTGCTATTACATGCATTATGATTATGCCATGCATAACAAACGTATCAGCCTAAAATTATGTGTTTACTATCTTCAACTGTCTGTGGTTTTACAATAATGAAGAAATCACACAATAAGACAAAATATTTATTAGAAATAAGTGTATTTTAATACTCATAGAATCAGAGGGGGCAGATGTAAAAATGGTCATAAATCAACATTCACAGGGCGCAAAATGACAGATAACAAACAGGTTATGCGTATGCTTATATTTCTCTAACCATCTCCATCTTTGACCCATAAACAGTGTGCGTCATCTCCTCTGTACACTGGTTTCAGATCTTTGTCTTTTGAATACTTTGAACTGTTGTCATACTGTCTTATTGCATGTGAATAAAATCCAATGGGCGTTTCATTAGTAGAGTCACTTCCAGTTCCTCCCTCTCACTGAAGAACTGAGCCTTTCCCTGGTGGCTGTGGATCGGATGTGGGAGATGAAGACCCAGTTTACTAAAGAGAGGAGAGAACACACAGAGAGAGAGATGGTGGGAGAACAAGGGAGAGATTGTGTATGTGATGGAGGAGCAGATAAAGAGTGGTGTGAAACAGCACACAAAGCTCAGATCATGATGTGAACCTCTGATTAAAAGGAAATGTCTGGAAATGGAGCTTTTGGTCTGAGCTGCTGCTGCCCTGTCTTGTGGGGATTCAAAATGAAAGAGAACATTTTCAAAGCATCCCTTACTATTTTGGCGTCCGCAGATCAAGGAACTTTTCTTTTACATCCAGGACCACATCTGTTGCTTTAGTGTCTGGCAGTTTGATTTTCACCTAAAAGAAAAAGTCAGCATCTTTAATATTGCACACTGTGTGCATGTAAATCTTCACTTTTATTCAACAAGAATACAAATGTTCCACTTGTATTTTATTATCCAAGTTGTGTCATTTTCTGACTATTGTTAATATACATTGCCTTTTCATTTCAACATCTGTAAAAGTAGTGAAATTTCTTTCTCTCTGATTTTGTGTCCCTGATCACATCTCTGTACGTTTCAATTTTCACCATTAAAAAAAAGTATATTGAGTGAGGTGTAAAAATCCTGTGGTAGGCGATAAATTACCAGCATGGCTTCACAGCACATGGAGGATGGGTCCTTTCCATTCAAGCCCAAGAACAGATCCTCTGTCCCCACACTCTGCTTCAGGATTATTTCATACCTGAACACAAAGGTTACACACACACTTAAGCAGGGATACATAAAAATCAATAAAGTTAATTAATTAATCTGTTAAAACTATTTTGACATCACATTAGACAGGAGACCAGATTAATACAGAAAACAACAATGAACAGAAAGAAGCAGGCAGTAGTGAGTGTCAGCTGAGATCAATGGAGAGTGGAAAATGTGGTATCCAATTATGATAAATACTTTTTCTAAAGGCAGTCTCTCCCTCCCCTGTACTTTTATAAAAAATACATAGCACAATTGTTAATAATTAGAAACATGTGAGTTAAACCCTTACACGGATCAGAGTGACTTTTTTTCTGTTTTAAAGCTCAAATAAAGTCAAGAAGAGAGGATGAGGGCATTTTGAGCTCGGGGAAGGATCTCAGTGAATGGGAGGGGGAAAGTATTAAAGAGGAGATGTCTGCTTTTCCCAGTGTTTCACTCATTTATACACCAGTGGACCCTCTGGTGTGTGAATGTGTCTGCCCTGTGGTCTTACTCAGGCTGTGGCCGCGGGTCAGCAAGATCATCATACTGGGAGCCATCAGCAACCTCTTCCTCGCTCCAGATGTCTTTGCTGTTCTTCTTCACATAGGCGGTTGATGCTAAGTAAACAGCAACACAGGTGCAAATTCTGTTTGTACCTTTCGTCGGGCCACCTGATTTACTATAATGACTTCGGAGTTATATGCAGGAAATACAAAACATTACCTTCTTTATCTTTTTTGGGTGGGGGGCCAATGTGTCCAGGATCCAGTCGTGCACCAGCTGTCACATTCTGTTGAGATTAACTGATGTTATTTTAAGACAACAGTGAGGTTAGGCCTTAGTTAAATAAGCACTAATGGTGTCCAGTCATTAAATCTGCACTCATTATGAGGCAATTATACACAATAAATAAGTGATAAAAACCAATATAAACAAATGATTAAATTCGCAAGATTTTCAGAAAAACATTAACATTACTCTGTGAATCTTCCTTTAAGGTTCGTAATATATATTTGAGACCTGTAGAGCACTAACATATACCATAGTATTAAGGTTAAGTGACTTAAATGACCAGTTTAAATGTGGGCAGGGAGTTCACCTCTGACTGTACAGTATCTTACTTTACACTCTTCATCATCATCCTCCTCCTGCTGGGGTGACAACAAGGCAGACAGAGCCTGCAGGTTCTGAACAGATGAAACTCCGAGACACTCCATTCAGAAAAACACAAATTTACGCCTTTTTACTACCCCTAAAAAAACAACAAAAACAAGTTCAAGAAGTCCGCCCTCGAAACGGCAGCAGGTAGAAACTGACCGAGTAAAAACTAGCGTTAGCATGAATATGTAAGTGTAGCCACAGCTAATCGAACTTATGGACTGTTGCCGTTGACGCTTTTC
This sequence comes from Chelmon rostratus, assembly GCF_017976325.1. Taxonomy (NCBI): domain Eukaryota; kingdom Metazoa; phylum Chordata; class Actinopteri; order Chaetodontiformes; family Chaetodontidae; genus Chelmon; species Chelmon rostratus. The sequence goes on from NC_055669.1 coordinate 22,259,765, forward strand.
GTTTCCCTGGAGACGACCAGGCTGCCATGGGAACCAGTGACGTCATATACGGAAAAAAACGCCGCAAAAAATGATTAAGTGATAAATGAAAACTACAGAGGCAGATAGTTTGTAAAAGTCAGCGAGATATTTAAGACTGAGTGTACTAAGCACAGGCTCAGTAATAACCCGGCAAAACAACAACAACAACATGTAGTAAGTCTAATAAATCACCCAGTGAACAATTAATATGCTAAAACAATTGAATGAACATAGTATTACTGCGCATGGACTTGTGGAATTGTAAAAGCCCATCTCGAATTATGGTATTGTTATACACAATGAGAATATCTTTACTGATAATCTTTTAGAAGGCATCATGTATTATATGATCATATTTGCTATTTAAACACTCATAACACAGCATAAAAGGGAAATACTGACGTAAAGTACCTCACAATAAGATGAATCTTTATTTTCTATCATTAGATGCCTATTAATTAACCTATATCATTAACACGTATTTCATTTTATTTATGATGATCAATGACTCATTAATTAAAATCTCTCCAAAACATAAAAAACAAAACAAAAATTGATTGCCTAGAAGCTCGCGCTTTCAAGCGTACTGAAAACGTTTGACAAGTCAATGTGAGGCGGCCTGATTAGCCCTTCGAGTATAATCGTCGTGTCCCTCCTCGGCCACCGTAGTGAATGCATGGCCCGCAGGGATCATGTTGAAGGTGACAGGTAGTGCCATGCCGGGAGCCCTGAGTTTGTTGCCGATCACCGTCTTTGCTGCTGTCGGAGACGCGGAGAAAGAGGCGAGCGCCCCGTTGAACCGGGATGAACTGTCTTTATACGCCGCTCCACGGCAGAAGTCTCGGTACGTGGAGCCTGAAGCGGGTCAGCTGGAGGACAGTGTCGCCACCCTCAGGAAGTTAGTCGAGCCTTACACGGTTTGGTGTCAGATCACCTACAACAAAATTAAACCCAGAGTTCAAAGTGTCGTCCGGTTCGGGAACGACACCTACAACTACTTGAAGAACCCGCCGCAGGACTTTTATCCCCGGGCAGGAGTCATCGGCTTCACCGGGGTCCTGGGGCTCTTCCTTGCCAGAGGCTCCAGGATTAAAAAGCTCATCTACCCGGCGGGCCTGATGACCGTGAGCGCCTCCCTGTACTATCCGGAGCAGGCTGCAGCGATCGCCAAGTCTACCGGAGACTCCGTGTACGACCGCGCAGTGCAGAGCTACGCTGCCGTGGAGAAGATGCTGAGTCCCCACAGCAAAGATGAACAGGGCAGCGGCTCAGAACCTAAACCCTGAGGATCTCAGTGTTTCTGCAGCAACGCAACAATAAGAAATCAGCATCTCCTGATATTGTAGATTGATATTTACTACCTAGACAGGCTCTAATGTGTGTGACTCTCATGCCCACTTTTTGCACTAAGCTTCACATATAACTCAGGCCGGGCATGGCCTGTCACAACGGGTTCACAACTTGACCAATTCACCTCTGCTTTCTGATCTGAATGTATATTTATGTTAAGAATGAATAAAAATCAAACGTCTTACATTAAAATCTTAAGGCATTTGTCGATTTTGGACTGTCTGGTGTTACCACCTTAATTCTGTCTCTTCAGCAGTTAAATATCACACTTAAATTAAGATGATTACAAATCAAACACAGCTAATCAGTTAATCAAAATAATCAGCAACCATTTTTATCATTCCTCAAGCAAATATGTTGCATGTTATAATAATATAGATAATTCCAGCTTCTTAAGTTGCTTTCTTGACTTATGTTATAGTAACTGAGTATCTTTAGGGTTTTGATACTTCTCAATATTATGTTATGTAACAACAAATAGAGGCGGCACCACAAGGAGGTAACAGCAGTAAATGTGAGCTGCTCAGTATGTGGCCCAGGAGTATTTCCACAAAAAGCCACATTGCATTAGCAAAATTAACAAGAGAAACCAACTGCATTACTTGGAATTAACTGATAACACGGCCTGGGAGCCAAGGGTGACCACTGTATGACTGTTCAACATCTTTATTCATCTCAGCCAAAAAAAAAAAAAAAGTATACAAAAATTAAATATGAATCACTTTGAAGAAATCCCCTCAGAGCAGCACCAGCTTCTCATTTAGAGCGATCTGTGCTTGGGTGAGGTTAGAAAGGTAGGTCACCATCAGCAGGTCCTGCAACGACAACACAGAGCATTTACATTTTGTTATTACAATCTTATTAACTGAGAAACACTGCAAGCAAGCAAAAGACAACTACTTCCACATTCCTCCAATGGCTGTGGATGCTGGACAAGTGCAAAGTAAAGAAGTATGAGACGAGAAGAGCCAGGAAAGCACTAACAGTACAAAGCAAAGTCTAATTAAACGCTTTAATGTAAATCAATGGGAGTGTGCCAAGAACACTGACAGCAAGTAAATAATGAATGAAAGGCTGAAGGAGATGCACCAAATCCAAAGAGGAAAAACAACCACCAGCAGTGCTTCAAAAAAATTGAAATGAAACAAGCAGTGAACATATATGCTGTTTTCTAGCATTGAAGACCACTTACATTGATGTTGGAATTGAGCATGTTCTCAAAGTCCTCTGCTGAGATGGTGGGCACCTTGTTGACCAGGTCCATCAGGAAGCGGCCCACGCTGTTATCTGCTGTCACTTTGCCAGACTGAGACAAATCGAATGCCATTACCTTTAAAGGCTCTAGTGGTGTTTAACTTGATTACTTCACAAATGATCTCTAGAGACACAAGTTATTGATACAAAGTGGAAGAACGGGAATATGCCCAGGAACACAAAAAGCTGGAGGTAATCATCATTCTGTACATATGGAAAACAATGTATTAATCTGATATGAGTCACACCATAATTGCAATGAATCCCAACTACTCACCAGCACATCCTCAATATATGCAAGCACGGTGGTCAGCATGTCCTGCACCCTGGCTGCAGAACCAGCCACCTGGGACAGATCAGAGGTTAACCCCTTGGTGCGACTCGGAGTTACACGTGTCCTCTGTAGAAGGTCCACTACAACAAACAGGTGGGAGTGTTATCATACAGTGCAACACAACGGAGAGTCAAGTACTGAGATAGTAACAATTCGCTGGAAAATACATATTACAGTCAGTCTCTAAGTTGACTTTCCATTGACATAAACACCATAAAGTTCTTTTAGACACTGCTGCTGAAATATTTTTCCACATGTCGAATTGGAAAAAAAATAATTTCGCAACATCATATTTGTTCAGTCATCTTCATTTGTTTGTATTCTTACCGCCTATCCTCTCAGTGTCGTAGTAGACATACTTGACAGTCAGTGGGGTGAACATCACACCAACTGTCTTTCCTGGCACACCCATCTGTGCACTGTGAGGGAGATACACAAGCACATTCAATCACACAATCTCGGCATGTAGCTGATCACATAAACAAAGAGTTTATCACAGGGCGGTCAGCCAACCTGACATAGGCACGGATGTTCATCTTGCCACTCTGCAGTGCTGTGTCCATGGTCAGGTGAATGGGGTTGGAGGCCTCACGGCTGTAGTACTCATGAATGAGCACTGAGTGTTCTGTGATGTCAAAGCCTGTAGCATACCTGGGAGGACAGATGTGGGTTGAGAAAAAAAGTAGTTTCTAATCGAAGCTTGGAAATTCCAAATTTGATCCATTCACGCACCATCCAATGATGACCTCAGTGGGTGACACCCTCTTGTGGAGCTCATACATGTTCTTAGCGAACTCCATGTCCACAGCAACCTGTTGGCAAAAAGGATGAATTCTGACACATTGCCATTTCCTAGCAAAATATCTTGTCTCTTTAACAAAGCAATATGGGGCAAAAATCTAAAAATGGACAAATGTTGTGCTTCTTCACTACACAATATTTGTACAAAATGTATCAAATATTTTCTCTTCCTTACTTATATACAAAACTGTGCCACAGTTTCAGTTGTGAAAGAGTCCTGCGGGTGCATTGCGGAGGTGTTACGAAATGCGCTGCAGGACAATTTATGATGAAATGTTGAGATGACCAGGGGGAAACTATTTTGCAGGACATATCCACCTGCAAAGTTTCCTATGCAATTCCAATGAAGCACCTTGTCATACCAAGACAAGACTTAAATAAATGTAACATACAACAAATTCAAGTTCCAGTTTTTAGTTCAGGAAGCTTCTGTAGCACTACAGTTTTCCATTGGGATGGATTAAATAGTCTATCTGGAGATATCCAACGGCACAATAATGTTCATTCAACCCCACATACGCTAATATCACATGGTTTGAATAAAAAGTAACATACCTCATCTTCAGACTCATTGTGAGGGACAGAGAAGCAGTTGGTCACCTCGATAGAGTGCTTGTCAATAGTACCTGAGAAGGACAAATGCTACAAATGAGACATTGTTATTTAGCTAGCCACTCGCGTTGCTAGCTAGCTAGCAAGGGGGTACTCGGGAAGCTAAACTCATGACGAATCATAAGCATCGGCCGATATCACCGGTAAGAACAAGAGTCAATCCTGACTGCTACATGCCCTATGACTACAAAAAATATCAGAAAATACCAGATGACTTGGCAGATAGTCAATGTTTCCATCTGTGTTACCATTTGAACGGAGAGCCAGATGTTTCAAGTGATGCTGCTAGCCGTTTTGGCTAGCTAACAGTGGCTAAGTGTAGCCAGACATAAGTTAACTACTATTGGACTGAACCAAGCGAGCATGCGTTAGCTGGCAAGCTAAATTTAGCTAGCTAGCCATCACCTGATATATCAGAAGGCGGTCCTTTCAACGGAGGACAAATATGTCAAGTTTCTACTTACCCAACAAGGTCCCGATCACACGACTCGCTCCCTCATTCCTCCGCTCGTAAGAGTCACAGATAGAAGCAAGAACTACAGGGTGAATTTTCACCACTGGCCCGTACACCGACATCTTGGAAAAGGAGGACTGCCTACCGGCTCTAGTGGACACATATACTACCACCTAGCGGCCGGCGGCCGAATAGCGGTTGAAGGCGACGCTCATTATAATGAAGTCACTGAAACCATTTATGATACAATGAATTGCGTGACGGATATCAGAATAAGTTATTTCATTGATAAAAAAGGCTCTAATAAATGTTATCATCAGGAGTCTGGTATAATAATGTCCTTGAAGAAGAGCAAAAAATTACACAAATCGGCCTCGATTTGCAATAAAATTATACATTAGAAGGCAAATACAAATAAGTTATTTTGTACAATCAGTCATTTTCACCAAACATTTAATTGCCTACGAGATACTTATGTCATTGCATTGTAATTGCGTCACAAACAGGCCTTTGCATATCCTCATCTCCGAACGGTGTGCAGCTGCTGAGGGTCTGCCAGGCAGCGGAGAGGAGGGGGACGGCTGTTGTCCCTTCTGTTTTGGAAATGAGAAGCGTCTGAGGCAGGCAGGGTTGATAGGGGCTGGGCTGATGACAGCATCCTCCGCCGCTCAGTGGCTCCACACCTGACTGACTCCATCGGACGCACAGATGATGGAGCTCTCCGCGCTGCCGGGTTACCCTGTTGCCACCATTTCGCACGTCCACTTCCCGACACATGTTCAACAAACGCCGTGATAATTTGACTTGAATTGTTTTTGCCGGAGCTCTCCTTTCTACGCTTGATCACTCAGCGGATGGGGTGTTCGCTTTTTATTTATTGTGACTGCTGAGGTCGGATCGAGGTGGTCTTTGTTTTCCTGGAAAAGCGAGCCGGAGTGGACTGATGCTGCGTCGCTGGTAAACACCAGAAATGGGTGTCATTGACACCGCGGCTGCCTATCGCGGGTCGTTCTTGGACTAGATTTTCGTTTTTCTGATGATAAAACATCTGCCCATTCCAGGTCTTATACATCTACAAGTTGCTGCACTGAGCAGGTAAGATTTTGTCATTGACATTAATCCTCAAGCTTATCTTTTCGGATTCTGGAGCCGATTGGCTGGCTAACAGACACCCTTTAATAGAGGCAGTTTCTGATCCATCCATCAGGCGTAGTGCGTCATCTTGATTGTCACCATCAGTCTCCTCTTGCGTCCATCCGCCAGTTGTCCTAATGGACAATGGAGGACTAGGACTCCATTTTACTGTGCACATATATCAGAGACCACACACCATGTCTCACTGTCCACACATACATATTTAACCCAGTCTCTTTCCTTATATATACATATATATATATATATATATATAACTTATGTAAGAAATCACACCAGGCCTGTAGCATAAATCATGAATCCACCTCATTGCATTGAATACAGCTGCAAGTGCACTTATACAACACAGGCAGACACACACACACACACAAACACACACACACCCCAAAGGCGCTTTATGAAATATACAAAACAGCAAAAGTGGCTCTAATGTGCTTATGCCACTGTCTTCCAGGATTGGACTCTGTTTCAAAGCACTCATTTATTCTCCCATCAAGTCTAATTCCAAAGACAAAACTGTGTAAGATCAACCCCAACATTGTGATCTCCTCCTCCATTTCCTTTTTTTTTTTTTTTTTGCTTATTCGGCCTTTAGAAGGGATGAACAGATGAAATGGGCAGAGACAGGAAGTCTAATCTGTGTGGAAAGCAACAGAGCACCTACAGGCCTTGTTGTTAAGGTAGAGAGGGCCAAAGTATGTGAAGTATCTCCAGAGATATTAAAGGGGCAGAGGCGCTGAAAAGTTCCTCAGGTCCTGTTTCTTTTCATTGCATTGTAATTCACTGACAAATGATTGTGTTCTCCTTTATTCCAGGCTTCAGTCAAGCAAACAAATGGTCCAATCAATAGCCACTGGACAGAGGCTGCCATAGGGAGGATATCAATAACACGCTAATACACTGGACACACACATATACACACAGGCCATGGCGCTGGAGAACTCGGTCTTTCCCTCCCGCCCGGACTCCCTCTCACTCCCTGTGGAAGAGAAGGGGGAAGGGGAGGAAGTGGAAGTGGCCACCGAGGCCACCGTCTCCACCGGAGTCTTCAACCTATCGGAGGAGCTGGGCCACGTTGTCACCACGGAGACGCAACCGTCCTCGCCGGTCAAGGTCAAGAGGTCGTTCCAGGCCAAGCTGGCGGAGCGGGAGGCCACGGCCAATCAGACCAGGAAGAAGACCCAGGGGACGGAGAAGGAGAGAGGACGATTCGGGTGGGGTGAGTGACTCTGCACGTGATTTCCTGTCTTTGATGCAATTTAATGATGAAACAAATGTTTCGAAAATGTTATGGCTGCTTTCTATTCGCTTCATTCAAGCGTGGAGAAAACTGAATTACTGACTCCTTTAACTCCTCAGAGCCTGGGAGCTGTTGACTGACTCTAGAGTCTGGATCTCCCCAGTCTACACAAACATACTTTGTGTTGACTGAACTTGTGCACCTCCCTCTCCTCCACATCTCTCTTGCAATAGTTGTGAATCTCCTCTGATTTGGACCGTGCTGCAGTGCGTCATCCCTCAGTGATTTTGACAGTCTTGAACCTCTTTTTTTTAATTAAGCTTCTCCAGTCGCTCTGCTTTCCATTCGCTCCAGTTTCTTTCCTCTTCTTTGTGCGTCCTTGCGAAAGGACAAATCAACCCTCAAACCTGAAGACTCTGTTCATTCAGACCTGGACATTCATTGTTTTTGTGTGAGGATACCTACCGGATGCAAAAAAACAGGGAAATTTTGTACAATAAAGCTACAGTGGACCTTTGAAAATCCAAAATGTCAATGGCAGGTGTCAACTTTGGTGTCTCTCAAAGGGCGAAGAGTTCTTTTTGAAAGGCATCAATTTGCACCAAAATATCAACAAACACAAAGAAACATCCAGAAAAGGCAGAGAGACTGACATTTTGGGCTTAACTATTCCTGTAAACCTTAAGATATGACTCTATAGTTTGAGCAGGATGCACACTGATTGATATCCATTGTTGCTGCTGAACCAGGTGAAAGAAAGAAAAACAGAGCAAAAGGTTCGATCCTTAATGTGTCATAATCTCAGCTCTTGTTCTCGACATGAAAAGATCTCATCAGTTGCCTTCAGTGTTGAACAGTAACTACAGTCCGGCGTTTTAGCGCTTCTCCTCCGAGTGTTTGATGATGTCGTCCTGTCGTACTTCATCTCCTCTCCTTTCCACACCTGTCTGTTTTCATTTCTGTTTTCCCTTCTTCACCGGCCTGATTTTGCTGAACCACCCTGCATCTCCCGGAGTAGATTTGTCCCCTGGCACCTTCCTCTGTTTATTCTGCAACATCTCGGCGTGCCTTCATTCAAGTTGCGTCCTCCGACTGCAGTCAGAGTTGTATCTTCAAATAGCGAAACCTTTCTGGAATTTAAAAAGGCAGCTTTGTACGCATCCTTGAAGTTTTCTAAGAGGTTTTTGAGATGTTTTCTTGGAACCGAAGGTTGTGAAACTTAGAGACCTACGAAGACTTGTCTTCAGCCTTCCAAATAGAAAAGCGCCAGACCTCATGCTGCTCCCAGAGCTCCCATTTCAGTTTTACATATTTCTATATTTCTAACTCAAACTGTGTCGCTTCTCCTCCCTCCCTCCTGTTTCACATGGTACCCCATCACCTCATCTCTTCACCAGCCCGGACTCGGCGTAAGAGACAGCGCTATGTGGAGAAGAACGGTCGCTGCAACGTGCAGCACGGCAACATGCGGGAGACTTACCGCTACCTGACTGACATCTTCACCACGCTGGTGGACCTCAACTGGCGCTGCTCGCTCTTTGTCTTCGTCATGGCCTACGCTGTCACATGGCTCTTCTTTGGGGCCATCTGGTACCTCATAGCCTACTGCAGGTGAGATTGTTAAGACAGTGGGTGGAACAAGGTTATTTATTGAGATCTCTTCAGAGGAGCCTGTAGATTTTCGTTCTGCTTGAACACCAGATGTTGCTAAATTCCAGGTATGAGGAACGTGCTTATTTGCTAGACTGAGACTGAGACCACTCTCATATTTGTACAGTAAATATGATTGTTAGCTTAGCTTTATTTAACTCATACAAAAGCTGTAAGATATGGCGTGTTAATTAATGAGCTTTAGAGGTGCTGTTAGGCAGATTTCTTTTATGTCTGGACGGAACCAGGCTAGCTGCTTCCACCTGTTTCCAGTCATTGTGCAAAGCTAAGCTAACCGTCTCGACAGATATGAGAGTTGTATCAAGCTTCTCATTAAACTCTCAGCAAGAAAGTGAGAACTCATATTCCAAACTTGCTCCTTTAAATGAAATCTTTACGAGGCAAAGCTCCATTTTTAACTACTAAAGATGGAGGATGATGCTGCGAGTGAGTGACCAGCATTGCAAGACATTCATGCAATGAAGGCTGCAAAAAACTTCAGCCAAGAAAGCAGATGACAAAGCAGTATTAATATTACAGTGTATTTCATCGTGATGTGTCTGCTGGATCCCAGCTCTAATTAGCTAACGTATTCGTCTCGTAAAATCGTGACCTCTTTATATCGATTACAGGCCACCTTAAGCTGTGCCAGAGAGCTGTCGGTGTTGCTGCAATACCTTGGTCACCAACACAGGTCAATAAAAGTCATAGATTATATAAATTACTGAACACCACTTTCATTAATTAGCTCTCCCTCTCTGGCTGGAGCGATGTTAATCTGGACATTAGCCTGTGTAGTGAGCAGTTTGAGAGAAAATCTGCAGACTCTTGGTGGCACTGGACGGAAAAACCAGCAGACATTGAAGATGCTGCATGTGATGATATATGATGGAAAAAGTAGGTTTTTGCTGCACAGAGAAAAAGTGACAGCATGAGTGTTAGGTTAATCATTATGGTCGATATGAGGAATAGAGCGACTTCTTATTCATTATATGAATTAGCTGAAAGGAGACTGTAAATATGAAGGGAGAGATGAGTCTTCAGACATATATTTCTGCACCTCCGCTCTTAAAATATAAATCTTCTCGCTCTGTCTATTTTTCCCTCTTGACACCCACGTTGTCACCCTCCCCCCTTCCTTTTCTCACATTTTCTCCTTCTTTTCTTTACAAGGGGTGATCTGGACCATCTGGAGGATGAGACGTGGACGCCGTGCGTCAACAATGTCAACGGCTTCATCTCGGCCTTCCTCTTCTCCATCGAGACAGAGACCACCATTGGCTATGGCCACCGTGTCATCACTGACCAGTGTCCAGTGGGCACCATGCTGCTGCTGCTGCAAGCCATACTGGGCTCAATGGTCAACGCCTTCATGGTGAGCACCAGGGCTGGTACACGGCTGAGAAATGGGAAAATCATGTTTAGAAATCATTGATAGCTGGTAAAAGCAAAATTAAAATCAAACGTTCCAATATTTTGTTATGAGATGTAAAAATTACAGGACATAACTATATAGTAATTTTTAACTGTTATTATAGCATAAAGCATCAATCGAAATTCACATAATTGCAAACTTATCAAATATGTAAAGCAGCTTTTGGATTCTTAATCAAATGTTCAAAAGATCTAATTCCATTTGGCAAAGCCCCCACTTTCTGAACAGGCAAGTAACCTAAAACAAAGCAAAACGTAAACATACAAATTTTCATTACTGTGAAGATAAAATGACATTAATTCAGTGCAGACCGTATGCCTCCTGAAAAAGAATATTTACTTTCAAAGTGCTGATGAAGCTCGAGTAAGCAGTCTTTTGATGAGGACGAATCCTCACACTGACGTCCAGGCAGAATCATGTTTATGCATGCTAAATAGTGATCGAGTCCGAGGCTAATTCACATGTCACTACTGCTTTTAAACACTGAAAAATGGAAAAAGCAAGCTCTATTGAAAAAATGCTGCTGTGCAGTCTGTTGTTACTTTTGTAAACCAGTAAAAGTCATTATCTTTCAAGTTATTGCAGATGTTTGAAGTGTTGCACCTGCTCTGTCGGCCTTTGACTGTTGAGTCTGTTCCCCCTCTCCCTTGACTCTTAAACCCTCCCCTTCCGCCCCCTCTGTCCAGGTCGGCTGCATGTTCGTGAAGATCTCGCAGCCCAACAAACGGGCCGAGACGCTGGTGTTCTCCAAGCACGCCGTCATCTCTCTGAGAGACGACAAGCTCTGTCTGATGTTCAGGGTTGGCGACCTTCGCAGCTCCCACATCGTGGGGGCCAACATGAGGGCCAAGCTCATCAAGTCCAAACAGACTCAGGAGGGTGAGACTACCAGATGAGACAAATCATGATAGTATTGGTACATTTTTTACTCACTACCAATACTAATGTAGCTACTATGACTACAACAGCCAGCACTACTAATACTGCGCTCATATTATTTACATATTGTGCACCATATATATATATATTCTTCTACTGTGCAATACTATTAACACTGTATTTATTATCCGTTTATCTGAAGGCAACACATATTTTTTATACTCTTGTGGCAGCAGTATTTTCGTACTCTTGTACATAATGTACATATACATTATACGCCATTTGTTACTCTGGATACCTTTTTATTGACAATTTTGATCTTCCTATGTCTCTCGTTCATTCCTTGCTGCATGTAACAATTTAATTTCCCCAGTGTGGGATTAATAAAGTGTTATCTGTTCTTATCTTAACAGCTACTGTTTCCACTCTGACCACTCCAGCAGTACCAGCTAACAGAGTGGAAAACGACTGCCTAGATATAAGAACTCTTGCTTCTTGAAATTAATCAGTTTTTTAATGGACTTTCACTTATACTCCTTCCACTTAATCAGATTTTGTATTCAACTGCTTTTAGATGATCAAGAATTCCAGGGTAGTTTACGGTTATGCTGCCAATCTGTGTAGAAGCATGTTGAGAAAGAAAAGCTCTCATCTAACCTCTTCCTCCTCCCTTTCTTTTTTCTCACCCGTCCGTTTCATCGCCTCCTTCAGGTGAGTTCATCCCGCTGGACCAGACAGACATCAGCGTGGGCTTCGAGACAGGCGATGATCGTCTCTTCCTGGTCTCGCCGCTGGTGATCTCCCACGAGATTGACGCACATTCGCCCTTCTGGGACATGTCGCAGCCCCAGCTGGAGAAGGAGGACTTCGAGATTGTGGTCATCCTGGAGGGAATGGTGGAGGCAACCGGTGAGGAATGGGTTAAGCATAATAATGTAAACAGTAATTACAACGCAGACACCAGAATCACCATCAGTCCCTGGTCAATCATTTTCCCCTGTGCCAAGTAGTCTCAGAAGTTATGCAGTTTTGTGCACAAGACAGATAAAATAATCACAAAATGCAACAAAAACAACTGACCAGGAATGCATTTGAAAGCTGAAAGTGAATGAAGCTATATTAAGCGTATGATAATAACATTTTTACTAAGGTACCGGCCACATAAATAATTCCATTAACAATATTTTATTACTCAAAGGTTTTATGTGATTTGTTGTAGGTGATCCTGTAATTTCAAATGATAAGAATGTTATAAAGCATAACTACTCGGCAGCATTGGATTGTGTGGGAATAATACCTCGCAATTTAATTTAACCGTAAAGTTCTAATGGCCGCTATGTTGTAAAGGCATGTTTGGCTGCATGTTCTTGTTTGGACAGCAAGAACTGAGCATTAGGAAATTAATCTTGTAGATGCATACAACTAGATGATATTACAGTAATACCATCACTGTTTTACAGAAAGCAAAGCCTGTCCAGAACTCTCCATTAGAAAATGAAATTGCCCTTCCAGGAGTTCAGATCTGCAGCTTTTGGTTTGAGAGCGCTCCATCTCTTCCCTCTCTTTCAGGAAGATTTTGGAGCCTTATGATGAAATATACAGATATGTATATAAGGAAATATACATATATTTTTTTTTTAGCATTTTAAGTATATAAGTGAATGTGTTCATCTCTGGAGCAAGTGATCTTCTGAGGACATGCAGATGTTTTTGTGTTCTTATACTTTATGCAAATCTTTGTATTGGGAGATTAAAAAGGTGTTACATCATATGCAACAAGGTGCTATGTATATCCATCTCCACATCAGCCAGTGTGTGTCAGTGAACACTCATCTGCCCTTGAGCAAAGCACTGATGCCTTATGGGCTAACTCGCTGTTAGTCACACCTGACAAATCATCAGTTAAAATACCTGAAATGGGAACGTGTCATGTTAAGCGTCCAACTTTGGGATTCAAACACATTTCAGTTTTTATTTCTGAAGCTCAGAACACCCACCCAGACTTGAATTTAGCAAATTTATCAAAACAATAAGACGTCTAGATTTGCAGTAAACTAAGTGCGAAAATCATTCACACCAGCTGGGAAACACATTATCTCTGCTCATAGCTCCCCTTGAAGATGACATATTTAGAGGCAGAGTTTAAGACCTATGATATATTTATGGTTCTACTTCATCTTGTTGTCTGCAGTGACTCGTACACGTCTCACTGTCTGAAAACTATTAAATCCAAACAGAGTCTGGCGGGAACACGTAGCCGGGTACCTGTTTCATGGACGGATTTTGAAGGGTCGTGTTCATCTCTTTTCCTTCATCCCCCTCTCATATCACCTCATGTGTGACTCATTCTGAGAGGATAATATACTCAACTGTTCCTCACTGTTTGGCAGGAATTTAGTGTATCAGAACTATTCATGATGTGTCTCCATGAAGTAAAGGTGGCGTCTCTGCCTACTCCAAATATTGATTCTCTTCATCAGAGTGCTGTGGAGAGTTACGAAGGAGTAGCCGACAGTCATAGCTTGGCAGCAGAGAATATTCATGTAAAGACATCTTTCCAATTAAGTGGTTGCACAGACAATTCTGGGTATTTCCCTTGACGTACCAGAAGCAAATATCTCCGCCTCGCAAATGCTGTGAGGCCTAATGAGCTGATGCACTCATCAGTATGCTTGTGTGCGCAGGGATGACGTGCCAGGCGAGGAGCTCCTATCTAGCCGAGGAGGTGCTGTGGGGTCACCGTTTTAGCCCGATGATGTCACTGGCGGAGGGCTTCTTTGACGTTGACTACGGAGCCTTTCATCACACGTTTGAGGTAACGTCTTTCAAAACTGGGGTAACACGGAAGGACCACAGGTTAATATAAGGGTGTTTGATTTGGTTACCTGTGCTGTCTCATATGAAACAGGGATCAGCAGCTATGGACTGCCATGAGCCTTTTTTCAAGGAAAATCTGCTACCTGCAGTATGTTTTGGGCGTACATTGCATTTCTGGGACAGATTCTTCAATTCTCCCATTCCTGTGTATATAAGACAGACATATGTGACATAATAGTACTATATCAGCAATGTACTAACAATGGAGTTTGCTTGCAGAAAATGCTTCAACTATTTAAAACGTGATCATAAATGTCAAACATCGGTGTCGATCCCTTTTTATCAATTTAATAATTTATCAGCAGAGACAACCAGACCAGTTCTCCCACCTGCAGTAGACACAAATGTAACTACAAGTGTTTCAGTGAGGAAAACTCATGCTGTTATCCCTATTCCTGTCTCCACCTACATGTGCTGCGTAACCAACGGCTGAATTCTCACACTTGTTCTCTTGGGGTTGTTGAAAGGCATGCTGGGTAATGCAGGAAGTTTAACTTGACTATTTATTTCATGGTTATTTTGGGAGGGACAAGTGCACAGCATGGACCAACGCCACATACCCAAGCTTTTATAATATATGCCAATCCCGAGATGAGCTTTTCATACAAATACACACAACTCAACAGGACACATACAAAACAACACAGAGCATAAACAGTCATATGATCAGTTTGGCCTTTTGAATATGTTTGACTTCTGTGGGTGAGCTCCACATATCAATCCTCACAGTGAGCCTTCAAATTTTCTAGATGTAATGATAAAGTCAGTTACAACATTTAAAGTAAGTGGTTTGACATTTTGGGAAATACACATATTTGCCTTCATGCTGAGACTAAGAACTTGTCCATTAAATAAGAAGCTACCACCAGCAGCTGGTTAGCTTAGCTTAGCATAAAGCCTGGCAACAGGGGAAGGCAGCTAGAGCGGCTTTGTCCAAAGGTAACAAAGTCACCTGCGCCTCTAAAGCTCACCAATATCACATTATATTTAATTTGTTTAAATCTGTACAAAAACAAAGTATAAAAACGGCATGGGGTTTATTCAGGGACCATTTCTTGTCCAGAAGCAGAGACTTCTAGCAGACACTTCAGGAAACCACTGCTCCCATAAACCAAACCCAACCCCTGTTTACAGTCTTCAAGCTAAGCTAAGCTAACCGGCTGCTGGCTGTAGTTTCATATTTAGTGTACAGCCATGAGAGTTTTATCAATTGCCTCGTCTAACTCTTAGCAAGAAAGCTAATAAGTGCTTTTCTCAGGATGGAGACTGTTCCTTCAAATAAAAAACAGAAATCTGGAAATAGGCCTTCTTCTTGCTATCTTGACAGTGCTAATCCTCATCATGTTTTCCCTCCCCCAAGGTGGACACGCCCTCCTGCTCAGCCCGAGAGCTCTCATTGGCTGCAGCCAGACTCGACGCTCACCTCTACTGGTCCATCTCCAGCAGGCTGGATGAAGAACCCACTCTGACCAACCAGGCAGCCAAGCAGCCGGACAGCAGCTCGGCCAACAGCAAAGGAGGGGAGGCCACCTTCATCGTCGGAGAGATGACCGACATCCAGGAGCAAACGGGACTGGGCGAGCTGAACGGCAGCGTCGCCACCGATCAATCGGAATCAGAGGCCTAGAACAGAGAATGTTTACAAAGACCTTCATATATCACCACCACACCACAATCAGTTTTTGCGGATCTTTTCATTCAAGGCAAAAGAGTAGTTTCACAGGCTCAGTTCCACAGTATATGCCATATCTTATGTTACCATATGAAGCAATTTATTTCTTGATACCTTTGTCTTTTATTTCTATGTTGATCTTTGTTACAAGTGTACTGTATGTGTGATATCTTTTTTCGATCTGTTGTGTTAGCTCCAATCACCCTTGCCTATATCTACATTTAAATGACAATACTATGCTTTAGGTGGGGTCAACGATAGTATATCCCGTGGACCAAGGCAGAATTTTAAACCAGTAGAGCTGATTTGTCTTGGTGGGCAAAAAGGTAACAAGGTGGTTGTTTGTGCACATTGTGGGATTTGTTCACATTTAAACTAGGTACAGTGCATAGATGCTTTATTTTCACCTGCGCATGAATATCACTAGATGATATTGAGGTATAGACTGAAATTGTAGTAACCTCAACTTTCTTTAGATGCAAAGATTGTTCTAAGATTTACTGTAGATCAATCAGGTGTTAACAGGGTGGGAAAGTGACACCAGCACATAGACGCTGGTATATTTGTCTACTCCGCTAGCCGTCATTTCATTTGGTGCTAGAAAAATGTTTGAAAAATCTATTTGGCTGACAAAAAATGATAGCTCGTGAACTGTGGCCAATTGACAACAAAGCTGTTTCCTGCCCTGAGTTTTACATCTTCTGGAGGCAGAGGAGCATGTTTGTTAAAGAGCGACGCAACACCAGACTGAACAGCAGTGTTTTGTTGCCCTCTCTGGCTGGTTTTGAGCCTGTTTATCCTCTGACTACACCCAGCATCAGCACTTTTGGGCGTGGTCAGAATGTACTTGGTTGCACCTGTAACCACACCCAAATGTGATGTCACTGGGTCGTGGAGTGCACCTGCACATCACTGCAGCAAGGTGAGAAGGTGTTAAGTTACTCTCTAATAGCACCAATACGAATTTTCCTAACTGCACTTTCACATTGTGGTGAATAGGACATCTATCTAAAACCTTTAACGTAGAGACAGGTTAACACTCGAGTGTGTCTGTGGCTTTGTTTCACAAAGATGTGTGTAGCACAAGGATTATCTTTTGTCCCCAGCCAAGTAGAAGTTAAAAGCACAACAGTGTCCTGCTCAGTTCAGCCCAAACTCCTGCTTCTGCTGCTGCGTATATATGTGGCCATTTTTACTTGATGTTTTTAAATTTAATATAACACATCTGTTAGAATTAATAAACTGCAGTATATTCTAGACCAACCGTCTCAGATTGTGTGATATTCTGCGAGGGGGCTAAATACATGAAAGTTTGCTATATGTACTGTACATGCTGTGCAAACTGAAGCTTTGAAACTGCTGTTCAGGAATATAGCTATAATTCAGCTGAGTGATATTAAAGGTATAAAATGTAACATTTCCACATTAAAATGTCTAATAACGACAAGACCTATGTTATATATTCTGTTGAGTTGAGTGCTCACGTTATCTAAAATGTTTCCTACAATGTTAAAACCCACAGAAATCCATAATTGTATTCAAGTTAAGGGTGCATGCATTCGGTCACCTGCGACGGCGTCCAACCATCTTCACCCTCTGTACTTGCTGTAACTTCCAGAAAAACACCGGAAACATAAGATGATAAGTCAGAGAGTGAGGAAGGAAGTCGGCAAACATGACTGAACATAACGTGAATTAAACTCATATTATTATATGATTTTTTATTATAGACACATGAATGAAGTGAATACTAAGACAGACAGAAGCTATTGATCCCTAGGTTACTTATTAGATTGCTTTCTAATCTAAATTGCGTGTTAAATCTGAACATGACAAGTAATTTTTATCTTTAGCTGCTAAATCAATTTTGCATAATAAAAAACATTTACCTCTGAAATGTAGTGAAGTACAAGTATAAACTGCATAACATGTAAAATACAAGTACCTCAGAATTGTACATAAGTACAGTACTTAATTAAACGTACTTAAGTAAAAGTACTTGCACTCTTTAATATTGTGGTTGTGTGACAATTTGCTCAGCCACAAGCTTAAATTGCCTCACTGCATTAAAAAAACCTCTCATCTCATCAATCACTGATTATCTAGCAGGTTACCATATGACTAATGGCCCATTCTGAACTTTCCATCTTGTGTAAAAGCCCCTCAGCACGATGCATCTCATTAGAAATTCAGAGCCGGATTTCAGCACCAGGAGAAGTCAGCATATTGGGTTACTAGGCAGAATATTAGCTTTAAAAAATGAAATGTCTTCCTCTGTCTTGGCTGCTAGATGGCGATAAAGATCCCATGCTTCTTCCAGCCAGTCACACAGCCCTATTGGTGTGTAATGAGATGGGGTCCCTGTCTCAGCTGTCTCCTAGGCAACCAGGGCTGGGGACAGGGAGAGGGCAGTGTGTGTGTGTTTATGTGTGTGTTTGCATGTGTGTGTGTGTGTGTTAATGTGTGTTTGAACTGGACCTTCACAACTGATGGGGGAGTTTATGAGGATTGTCAGAGAGTTGACGTGATGCTATAGTTCGATATTTGTGTAAGAATGGGTGGTGATGATGCACAGCAGTGACCTTCAGGTTGAAAAGAACGAATGTCCTTGACATTGAAAAATAAATCATGAAGGACATTGATATCTTTTCTCAGTTTTTTTTACCTGACACACCACAAAATATGAGAAATACAAGTTTTAATGTCAAAATAAGTTCATTTTTGGTCACTGAAACAGATGAAAAATGACAAGCTGCAGCATTTTCTAGAGTTTGGAACTCTATAGAGCGAAACACTTGGACCTCGAGATAATGCCGGAAACATTCGGCTTGAGCAGATACGACGCTGCTTTTAGCTTTCGCCTCACGTTGTATGAGATGCCATCACCGTTTTGTTTGGGAGTGAAAGGCTAAGTGCAAGTTTAATAGTTTCCAGTGATTTTCAGCTCACCCCAGAGTTGAACCCCATGTGCCATTTCCAAGTTCTAATTATGATTTTAATGAGAGGCTGTTTTGCATGATCCCCGCTGAGCTGAAATCAATGTTTCTCCTCATGCAAGGAAGTCATGACAGTCTTGTTTCAATCTAGGCAGACAGCAAAAGGAGGAGAGGAACATTTTAAAAATAGACAAAATAAAATATTCCCCTCAACACGCCGACCACCAGTTTCTCCAAGACGAAGAAGAAAACCTACAACAAAATGAGGCTTTTCTGGAGTGCAAAAAATGCATTCAGATGCAAAACCTATGGCACTGAAAACTGTTTTACAGTTTTAAACATACTGGGTCATCATTGTGTAGTGATATTATAACTACAGTAAATATGAAAAGTTCAAACCTGAAACAAACTAACAGTTATCATGACAATATGTTTTATGGCTGCTGGTGGAAAACACTGTTGGTCAAAACTGTTCAAGTTAATATTTAATATCAACTGCGGATCAAATGACTGCATGCAATGGGAAAGTGATCACTCATAGTGATGAGCACACAGAATAATCATCTAAATCTGCAGGACCCCTCAGCTCTACAGAGCAAATAAGCAACAGGCAGCTGTTTTTAGCCAAAAAAACTGCACAGCACAAAAAGAGAAACACAAAGTTAGCCACTACACATAGAGGAGCATTTAGCAGCCTAAGAGCCTCATATTTTCCTCAAGAGTTAGTGGAGAGCAAAAAAGAGCTAGAAGCAATTACAGAAACACAACTACAAACCAATATGTTGCTCTGTGTCATCAGGATGTGTAAATGAGCAACTGTTGGCTAAAATTTTATCACCAAAGTGGGCAAAAAAAGCACTTCCTGTTTAAAGTCCTGTTAAGAATGTGAATGAAATAGCCCATTATGAAATGCAGCACATATGGGAAGCTGTACATAACTATAATTGAGGAACCCGCAAGAAGCTTAAACAACCACAGAGAAGATTTTCAAAACAATATATAGCAGGTCTATACAGTAACTGTCTGTGATTTATAACTTGTGATGCAGCAACACCCACACCCAGCCGATGAATGGTATTGAAATTACCTCATGTACTGGTTCACAGGACTGCAGGAGCTGCTTTAATTGTCCATATTCATGACCGTTCCCTTACTGCATGAACCACAAGGCTCCACTTTAACTCTAAAACGTAGCTACCAACCTCCCTCAAGTCCCAAAACAACCAAGTCAGATTTTACTAACACTTACAGGAAAAACATGGAGCAACACCTCCTGTATGTGCAATGAATTCAATCTAAAGTGAGACATTCACCTCTGGGTAACAGCTGCTCTAAGAATAAGCACAAATAATGCAGCACATTCGGTCATGTACAGATGTACAGAAGAGGTTTAATGTGACAAAATTTCAAATCAGGCTCGATGCAATCAGAAAATCAGTCAAAGAGTCAAAGAGTCAGAGTCAAAGTTCACCATGTGACACTAGAAGTGGCCTCCTCACCACCACAGTGTCTTCTAAAGCCTTTTTTCTTTCACGTATTGTTGAGCCGTTTAGTCGATTACTTTAAAAAGCAGTAAATTATAAGCAAATGTCTCCACCCAGTAAAAGCTAGCCTGCCATGTGAAGTACAGCACAGCTGATATGAGTTTTAGACCCCCAGCTGTAGCATGAAACAGGCTGCACAGCGGGTCATGGAAATGGAAAGAAAGACATTTTTTGTTTGCCACATGAAAATGATTCTATATTGTATTGCCACAGCAGGCAGACACAATCACAGACATCTCACATTCACCACATCTCCGCCAGGAGATGTGGTGAATGTGAGCAGCTGCAAAGGTGATCAAGCTCAAACCCTAATCAGAGCGAGGCAGGTCTAACGTAATATCAAGTCTTGTGACAACATCCACAGGGTTCCTGCACATTTTCCACACTTTTCCAGACTCAAATTTCCAGACCTCTTGGTAGATTTTTCAGGACGTATTCGTCATCTAAGTACAAATAGCCAGATGTTTATTGTGTAAGTGTTTTTTTAAACATGTATGGTACAATTGTATGATATTATTTTGCCATATAATTGCACTGTTTGGTACCCCTAACCCTCCATCATACTGGACAGGTCAAAGGATTTTACATGGAGTTTGCAGCCAACTGTCTCTTCCCACTTGGAATCCATAGCCAACAAGGCTTTACATTTGGGACTGTAAAGCCAGCCCTCTGAAAGCTTGCATTCACCTCTTAAGGCTGTTCAGTAAAAACTCCTCAACTGAAAGATGGAAGAGATTCCACTGTCCAACATGTCTACCCAAAGAGGAATTAAACTAACTTTGCTACCTTTATTCGTATTACTTTCCCCTAACATGAAAAATGAGTTGGAAAATGTTGAATAATTACATTTTCATGCCGTCTGTGCAGTCTAGTCTATTTACTGCATTCACGGAGAGGACAATGAATACAGGTATGATTCCTTTCTGCAGAAAATGCAGTGTACTGCTCTGATAACTAGATGTTAAGACAAGCTTCATATTTGGTTATTCGTGATGCTATGTATATATACAATTCAAAGATATTGGCACATTTTCTTTCAAACTAATTTAGTGGCGGATGTACAGATTTGGTACAGTTATAAAGCACTTGGGGCAGAGCAGGACTGCAGTACAAGAGGACGCTGTGAAAAACGTGATTAACATATTTTTGGACATTCTGAATTTTATATTTTGGGAAAAAAATAGAGGAAATAGTCTGGAAACAGATATGTTTATTTCCATAGTCTCCTTTTTTCTCCATATAGACCAAGACATAACAACTAAAAAACATAATCAACAGTGGACACGATCAACGTAACATTAGAATTGAGCCAAACAAGCTGCTAATTAATAATTCAGTGTCTCTCAGGTATGAGTATTTTACCAATATTGACCCTGTCTGTGCTCAGACCAGAGTCGCCTCCCTTCAGGCAGTTGTACTAAAAAAGAAGCACTCAAGTTCTATAGGGTACATGAGCATCCGCCAAATGACATGTTATGTTGCCATAGAGATGGGTATTGCTGGCAGTGCCTCGACAATGTGGCAGGAAGCAGGAGAAGAGCTGATACAGTAGCCTGTTTTCAGCAGGTAATCCTGACTGGCAGCGTTTAAAATGACCAGCCATCCATCACACAGCATCGAGTGGTGTAATTCAGATTTCACAAAGCTCTTTAAGAGCTGACACAGCGAAATTAGTTGAGGTGTAACAGTACGTTGACCTTTCTACATGTGTTGTGTCGCTGATTGTTCATTGCTAAACAACTGTCAGCTTTATGTGCACATGCTCTGTTTCTACCATATCTCAACTAGAGATGAACAGCACATGACGCCATCAGTTGAAGCTCATGAATAAATTTGACGACACTTATTTGCACAAAATGCTGATGCATGAAGTCATGGAGGTCATCTTGAAGTCAATAAAATTCCCCTTCTAAATTTTCTAACTGCTGTTGAAAGAGGGGATTTTGCTTAAAAGTTCAAGAAAAAGGAGGCTATTTGACCCAATGACCAGTATCACCAGTTGAAGTAAATAAATCACAATTATCAGTCGACTCCCCTTCTAGAGTAAGGGAAATATTGGTTTCACGACACAGCTGAGATTCATGGATATGATTTTGTATGTAGGAAATCTAACAAGGTAGACACATGTTTCCAAGTTAGTAACGAAACACTGTTGCACTCTACTGATTATTTTATTATATGACATATATATCTGGAATTTCACACACACAAAACCAAACCCTCAGCAAACTCTCTCTCGCTCTCTTTTTCAGTTTCATATTTCTGTCTTTGTGACAAGTTGTTAGGGCAGTGTAGGAAACAGATAAGAAAGAGAAAGGTCATCAGTTAACTGGATCAAGTGGACAATCTGGGCTGCAGACTGAATAAACAGCGGTCCATCCTTGAGCAAATCTGAAATTCTAAACTTTCTGCACATTGTCTGCCTCTCATGCACACACACTGAAACTAACTGAACTGAAATCATGCTTGAACGACATGAAAGATCGCATAGTTGGTTATGCTGTTAACTCTGATGGTGTGAAAATGGTGTGAAACGCCTTCCAAGTGCAGCCAGCCCAGTCGGGCTGACTGTTGCAGAGTGTCAGCCGGCTTGGCTGTGGCCCATGTATGGTTTACACATTAAGCCATCTACTGAGGGTGTGGACATGGACGGATTCAGGTCTGAGGATTAGCTGCAGTTAGCAGCCCTCAGGTTAGCTTTGGGCTAGTGTCAGCCAGGTGCCTCATATGGGATCTCTTTGACAGCTGGGCATTTTGGCCATGTGGAAGCACTTGAACTGCACTCCCTTCATAGATTTCAATTGCTTTGTCAACCAGGACAAAAGCAACCGATGGAGCCAATCATCATACGAAAGTGTCCCCAATCAGGACACATCTTATGGCTTTTGTGCAATATTCCACTTGACAGACAGATGGATAGACTAAAAACTTCAAAATCATTCATTAATCTATTATTGGTGACCATCTTTAACTTGTTCAACTGCTCAGCAGCCAGGAGCCAATGGCCATCCAGCACTGGTTGCACTGTTCTGCTCCCAGATGTGGATGCACGCCAATTAAACCCCTTCCCAGAATATGTGAAAGAACAACGAAAGGCTGCAGCAGTATCTGCTTTTTGCAGGGACCCCTGAGGTCAGGCTTGAACACTCCATCATCAGTGAGTGGATCTCTGGGACGAGCACGTTGCCCCGTCAGTCCTCCGAACGAGGGATCCCTCAGAGTGCAGCATGTCACAGTTGGCACAGGAAGGCCTGAGCCCAGCACATTTAATTAGCCAAGCTGTCTTGGCATTGGATGGGAGGGGGGACACACACAGTGACGAGTCATCAACATCACCAAGGGCGCGGTGCTGCTCGCTGCCATACTGCACATCGAAAACTTAACAGGATGGGAAAGAGGCGCATGGGCGTTTATATAGAGATTTGTCACCGGGAGATGGAGTTTTTATTGGAAAATCAGTTGAGTAATGCAGCAAAAACGAGCACAAGCAGTGGCTGACCTTTCTCGTAGAAACACATAAGGTGTGTTCCTGTCTGGCTTCAATCTACTGAACATGTGTGACAGAGATCAAGACGCAAGCAGATAGACAGACTTCACTGTTTCTCGTCTGTAGTTATCATTCAAGTCAATATGCCAGACTGAATGAAAAAAAAGGACTGTTGCTATGAAAAAAAGAGCAAAGTTAGGAGAAACAGTTTGGAAGAAACCATTCTGACATCCCTCTCTGTAGCTGCCTGCATGTGAGGAGCCCACCCCACCTCAGCTGTAGTGAGGAGAGCCCAGTCCAGGCAGCCAGCAACCAGCGCGTCTCTGCCTACCAATAGGCATGCTCGGCTCAGGCTCTGTGCAGTGCTCTCAGTCTCAGCAGCTGAAGCTGGGCGCAGGGGAACTGCGACGGCCGCGCCAAGCATCTTCCCAGGTATGCGTCTCTCCGCCGCTACGCCCTTCTTCGTTTTTGCAATGTTATGGCATCTCGCTGCATGCTGGTTCCCCCACTCTGCCGACACGGGCTTATTTCTAGGGAGGGGTTGCTGTTGTGTCTTTTTTTTTTCTTTCTGTCTCTTTTTTTTTGTGTGGCTCACGTAGCCTCAACGGTAGCGCAGGGGAGCGGGTCTTGGTAAACACTCACAGCCAGCGAAGACGCATCCGCAAAACCTCCTCGGTAACCGCGCGTCAACTTGCACACACCTCAAAATGTTCGCCCTTCGACAGATCAGCGCCGAGCCGCCGCCACCGCCGCTGCTGCTGGCGAGGCGGGGATGTGCGCTCGCTTGCTGCGCTGCGTGCATTTTCTTGGGCAAAATTTGCAACGAGGTTATGATTTGGCCAAGCGGCGTTCGTCAAAAACATGACCGCTGACTATATTTTCAACTTACAGTGCGTGCAGGTAGAGGTTTTTCTTTTCTTTTTTTTTGCCTCTGGTAGGCGCTGGACTTGCGGCACTGGGCGAAGCAGGTATTGGGAGCTGATTTGAAAAATCATTTCATAGCATCAATTTAATGTAGGCTGTGCCATATAACACTGCAGCAGGCTATAGCAAGGCTATAGTAGGTCATGCTGTGTCTATGCATGGACAGCTATTCCTACAACACTGATATATTATTGATAGCTGTGTGTTGTGATACAACGGATCTATTTCAAATCATTATTCATTCATACAGTGAGTTATCATCCAGGGAAAATGATGGTGAGGGAGATGTTTTTCAGAGAATCAGGTGGACTTAGTTAACACAAAGTGCTCTTAATTATGAACGTGCACAACTTGAGGGATAAATGAGTTTGCATGTGCAGTTTTTTTTATGCTTAGCCTGGTCTGTGGTGCTCTGTTTTCCCTGTCACTAGGTAAGATGTAGGTACACTCCCTTAGCAGTTAGGGTGGTGCTGCCTGCTAGTGCTGATGTGTTACAGTGGCCACTACCTGTGCATGCAGTGTGTTAGGCCTGGCTGTACACTGGGGGCCTCCCTCCCTCTGCTCCGGCAGGGTGGTGGTCAATGCAACTACATTTCCAAAAGTTTAAAGTGAATTTACACTCCAGGTTGAAGTTGTTGTAAGGGCTGCGCAGGAAAGTTATTAATGAAAGACCCCGCCGCATAGAAATGGATCTATGTTCCCAAAAGCAGAAAAAGGACTCATCTCTTAATTGCAGTGATTATCAGCTCCTGAACGACGTCAACGGCAACTTTTACAACAGCTGACCTTATTGTTAGTTCTCCAGACACGCACAGCTATCACATCTCTCAGCGTATCAATGATGTGCAAGCAGGAACCTGACTGTGTTGTCATTATTAATGGTACTTTTGTTGTTGCTATGCAAAAAGCGGCTCATGTGCTCTATTTCCACTGCAATCATTTGAAGCTGTGACCTTGTCAAAAAGGGCCACCGTGTGTCTGGTTCGCTCTGCGTTAAAGCAAGCTACTTTTCTGTGAGTCCATCAGCACTGGTCATGGCTGCTCTTGGATTTGGCTAATTCAAGAAGCCCTTGAGTTGATTTTTTGCTGCATCTAACACACTTCCTATTCACTCCACTTGAAGAGCCGGGAATAGTTGGAGGACTTAGACATCAGAAGCCCTGATTTCAGTACGCTGTTTTTTAATGTTATTTTAGAGTCTGCCTTGTCTCAGGCTGGTACAGTCATTGAAGTTCGAATGACATTGGTAAACTAATCCATCTTCACACGTGTTGTCCTTGAAAACATGGTTACACGCAGTGTGATCATAAGGTGGAGATTTTCAGCTGAGCCTTTTACATCTGAAATTGTGTTAATTATCTCTAGGCTGTATGTAAAGTGTTATAGTGAATCACACAGTATGAAATAAGCTCCCAGGCCAGGGGCAACTCGGGACTGCAAAGTGGACAAAGTTATGGAGTGAGAAATGTTAAGGTCACCTAAAGGTCAAGGGAATTTTTCCAAATCATTTGAACAGAACGGTCCTTTAAATAATCTACATTTTACAACATTGACGATAATTGATAGAAATAATAATTTATTTACATATTTCTTGGTTTGGGTGAACTTTTTTTGCAAGTGTTTTCCTTGTTTAGTGCTGCAGCAAATACTCAATCAAAAGGAAGTGAATCAGCAACTATTTCAAGAAATGATTAATCATTTCAGGCACTTTAATGCATAAATGCAGAATATTTGTTGGTTCCAGCACATACAAAGATTTTCTGCTCGTCTTCGTCATATATGACAGTGAATGAAATGTGCTGTGGTTTTGGAGTGCTGGTCGAACAAAACCAGGAGAGTAAGGATGTCACTTCGGACTGTGGGACGATTTTTCACTACTTTTATATAAACAATTGATTAATCAGTAATCGTGAAAATAATCTGCAGATTAATCAATAATGAAATTAATCACTAGTTGCAGCCCGAGTCTGATTATTAAACCTTGTTAGTATTAAGAGAAGTTGTAAGTTTAATTTTATACCTCATGTTGTAGTAATTTGTATAATAAAGTCATTTCTGTGTTCTCACATCTGTATTTAGTGATTCCAGCAAAAAACAGCAACAGTTACAAACTTACTATTATATCTGTTATTCTTTTGCAAGTGAATATAATTTTAATACATTGCTTTGTCTGATCATAAGTTATTGATTCTTAATTAATTGCATAGAAAAAAACAGCAAATTAATTTTATTCATGCACAGAGGAAGCTACAATGCACTGCCATAACAGGTGACACTTTCACTCTGTGTTAACTTTGCTATTAGATATTAATATGTTTGCATGACTTTGGATGGTCAAGTGTCGCAAGAAATACATCTCTGTTCAGTCACATGACCTCCATCCCTGATTAAACTGTCATCTGTAACTGAAAAATAACAGGGATGGAGTATTGCAGTTAAAAAAAAAAAATAAAGGTGTTTGCTATGAACAATTTGGTACAATAACTTACAGCGAGCAGCGGTTTGTAAGCATATTCTTACACGTACGTCTTTGATTCAACACTATACTCGTCCTTTACGTGACACCTTTATAACGGAAAATGAACAGCGAGCCACTACTGAAGTCCAAACATGATTAGCCAAAATGCTAATGTCTGCAAAGCCTTTGATCACTGTGTTGCTGTTTTATAAGCCATCCACTGTCATCTCCAAGCAGGATAGACTCGTATAGCCACTAATTAATATATCAGGCAGGCAGGACTGCTTTTGCACGCACGCACACGCACGCACACACACACACACACACACACACACAGAAACAGCAGAGGAACTTAGGAGAAAAGACTTCACATTAAACTTTAAGTCTGTGTTCAAGCAGTCACAAAACAATATTCTTTTTTATCTACTTAAAATACTCATTTAAACAACTGATTTACAGAAAATTAATCAGCTGTTTATCGTTTGAGGGACTTCTTCAAGTAAAAATAGTAAACTAAACTCTAAATGAGAATTTATGGCTTTTATGTGTCATTTGTGACTGTAAACTGAAAGTCTCTGGGTTTTAGACTGTTTGTTGAACAGTTGGATGACACTACCTTGGGCTTAAGGAAATTGTGGTTGGCTTTTTTCACTATTTTCTGACATTTCATAGGCGAAACAAATAATAAACTAAAACAACAGTCCGCAGATTCATGAAAATAACTGCTAGTTGGTGTGCTAGTACTACAATCTGACAGATGTGCTAAACACCTAAAAGTAGTTTAGCTGCTTTGTGTTCGAACAGGTTTAGTTACGTCCATGCCTGCTATGGTGGTCTGGGAAGTCTTTAAGGTTGGTTGGTTTTGGTTTACAGGATTCACAGATTAAATAAGGATATAAATATGATCTGAATGTATTTGTTTAACTTAACCTGTCTTTTCTGTCTGTTTTATGCTTCATTTTAGCTTTTTGTTAACACTGCAAATTAGACTTGAACTTTGAACTGCATTTTAAGATTCAGCTGCTGAATCAGTTAAATTACATGCTTTTTTCCTGATGCCAATACAAGAGAAAAATACTGGCAGTTCGTGAACTTACACCATGCATGGTGACACATATCACAGAGACAAAGAGCAGTGTACGTTATGCACAGTAATTTGAAGTGAATATTCCAATTTTCCATACAGGATGGCTGCAGCTGTATTAAGTTACCAGAAAACAATGCATGATCCAAACTGTATGTAGGAGATTATCTTCAGTATCTGACAGACTGTTGGTATGGTGAGATATTGAATCTCATCTCTTCAGTTAATGTTGAAGAATTACTTTGTAGTTTCTGTTAATATGCAGTTATTCTTGGCTGTTGGAGGAAGTACACTATTGTCTACATGCATAGATTAGTGCAGCTGTCCAAATGCTGCTGTGTCTAGAGAACAATAACAGTGATTATATTGACTGATGACGAATGTTCCACCTAGAACCTGCCTGTGTTGATGTAAAACCACATTTTCCACTGTATTTGTCCCAGACAAAGGGTAGAGAAATCATTATGTAGGCAGTGGTTTAATGGATGGGAACCATTTGAAAAGGTGAGAACATGTTATTGAGAGGAAGGAAGGGTGTGGCTAGCAACACACTTTTTCTGGTTTCTCAGTTTAGGGGAGAATTGTCCATGTTCAGGAAAATCAGTTGGACTACAGAATAAAAAAGATGGAGTCCTGAATTCTGCAGTGTGCCCTTCTAAAACTTAAGTTTTATATTCCACAGTTGCCCTAGGAGATACAATAATGTCTGCATGAAATAATCGGTTATGTTGAGCACATGTTCATATTTAGTTGAGAACGCTTACTAAGCTTTCAACATAGAACATGCTGAAAAAGTAACGCATCAGCACATCTGGAAAGGTTACACAAAAATCTGTATTGTCTGACATCAGCGAGCGTGTTGAAATGGCACATCCTCGATTTAGGCGCATACAGAAATAATCTGCTCACATGTTACCTCTTCCCTCCACTGTCCTCCCCTTAGTGATGGCCTCTGCTGAGCAACCGTGCTCCAGCTTCCACCAGCAGCACTGCGCATAAGGCAACACACCCACCTTTGCCCTCCTGCCCAGAAGTGAGAGAGACACCACCATGTACAGTGTGGAGGACCTCCTCATTTCGCACGGATATAAATTGCCCAAGAGTGGCCCCCCATCTGCCACGCCTTATGACAAGCGCCCAGCTGATTGCCAGCGTGAACTTGTGGACAACAGGGCTGGCCGGGGGACACTGAATGGGTATGAGGCGGACCGAGGGGCATCTATCACAGGCATCTATGGCAGCAGGCAGGCACTGGTGAAGGGCTACCCCGCTACAGACAACGAGAGTGGGGAAAGGAACCAAAGGAGAAAGGAAGCCGGTATCGGTATCCTAGGTGACGCTCAGCCCTTGGGTGATTCTCTTGCCACAGATAGTGGGTGAGTGTTTTTTTCCTTCTCTTTTGCGATCCCCCACACCCTTTACCTTCCCTTCTTTCCTCTCCCCTCCATCTCACTGGGGCCCTTCGGTATTGCATGCAAAACTGAGTCTGCACTGCGCAGGGTTTTTTTTTTCCTCCTCTTCCCTTTCCCCTCCTTCCAGAGCTGCAGAACGCTGTGGCTGCAGCAGCACCACTGACATATCTTATGCTGGGATATGAGGAATTATGAAAGGTGCCTTTGCGCTTGTTTGACTTGTTTACATGCCTGCACAGAGAGGTGGCTCGTGTCTCTGTGGAGCCCACCCATGCACTGGTATCGTCTCCACCTGCCTCCACCAGGCAGGCAGATGTAAACAGCAGCGCTAGACAGTGAGCAAACTGAGGAGGACTGAACATGCCTCAAGACAGGCGCGTAATCACTCCACTGTAAACACTGGCACACTGAATCACGCCCAGCACGTGCTCTGTGATGTAAGCATGTTGCTGGGCAAGTGTGCACAGCGCGGCTCCCCTCAGCCATACAGTAGCATATGCTGCTGAGGATGATCCATTGACTTTGCTGCTTAAATGAATGAGTACAGTCACTGACACAGTCACTTAGTGCAGTGCAGATATAAGATGAAGCTGTTAAAAAGGGTAATTGGAATTCATTCATTTATTTAGATTTCTTTTTTATTAGACTGAATTTTTTAGGAACATTTATTTATTATTTTGTAATATGTATATGTGATATATTTTATGGTTTGATTTGGGTATTTGTTTTTTAAGGAACTGCTAACTGCAAATCTTCGCCTTATGTGGCTTTATCATCAATATGAATCAACTAGCCTGGGAAAATACAATTATTGATGTATTTCATTTAAAAGATCTGAAGGTTACATTTGAATTTCAACAAGGATTTAAAAACCCACACTCCCTTGTTCCATTATAACTGATCATCATCAGGGTGGCTTAAAACATGCTTGGATGTGACTGATGACCTATGAAATTCATGGATATCACTCTGTTACTTCTGCTTCATTCAGCAGTACTGGCCTACAACACCGAGAAAATTAGCACGACTGCTTGAGAAAATTAGAAATTTAAAATTACAGCGTACTTTAACAAAATGACCCTCTTAAACACAAAGCTGTCTTTTTGAGACTTAATCTGTTATGATTAAGTATGCTATTTCTAAGATAACTGTGTTGGCAGTGCAACATGCATTACAGCCATATCCTGCACATAAGAGATAAATATGGAACCATAGCTAAAATCATCTGCAGGCAGCACTGCTTTATCACACTACAGTGGATCCACTGTTTTGAACCTGCCAACAGTCACTTGTCACACACTTGCCATTTTATGTTAAATTTAGCAAGCATTAAAAAAAATATATTCGTGTTTGTGATAGCACATATTAATTCCAGCGAGAAACAAGAAACGTTCTTCTGATATTCTCTTAAATTACGTTACACTTTGACATAGTGAAGCAAACTGCTATTGTTTATGGGTAGGTCATATTGCATTTGTAGTATTTCCTATAAGGATACAGTTTGATCCTGTTAATTGAGTTACGTGATCAATTAAACAGAGGGAAAGAGATTTTGCTTTCATGTCAGATTGGGCAGGGTGGGATGTTTTTGCTTAGACTTTCTTAAAGGGCCACAGTCGCTGTCCAGATGACCAGCTTCCAAGATAAGGTCAGCACAATTTAATATGCAGATCATATTGCAGTAGCATCACAATTTCATGGTTTCTTCAAGGGACTTGGAAGCCGCTGACTTAAGCACTTCTGTCTCATATGTGCTGGCTCTCCTTGATTAAGTTGCACCGGAAAGCCAATACTGCCAAAGCCAAAACACATGCTTGAGGCTGCCATGGACATGTCACTTCTAATGTTTGACAATTATCAAATCTCACAAGGCTGGTGTTGCTTTATTATATTAACACAGAAACTGAGATAATACCAATTTTTATTCATTTTGTTTTGAAAACATCATTCATTGCATATGTTTAATGCATCAATAGTTAGGGTTATGTACTTTTTAGTGTTTTTTAAAACGGGGGATATTTGCAAACTGTCAATCATATGAAAAAATATTGCCTTTCGGATACTTTTCTGTGTTTATCTGTGTGTTTAAACCTAATAACTGTCAGATGTTACTTGCAACATCTGTAACCACCTAACTCTCCTCCTGTAACATAGTGAATGTCTTATTCATACTGATGTTTTCTGTCTAACTGCAGGTTCTACGATGTTCCCAGTTTGACTTATTCAGAGCCACTGAGCTATGACGAGAGGGATGTTTCCTACTGGCGGAGGCGAGGCCAGGACTTCAGCATCCTTTTGGACTATGCTGATGGCAGGGAGCTGAGGGCCTCTGCTGGTGCATGGAGGCCACAGGCCCTGATTACAGCAGAGGAACACAGAGCAGAAAGGCAAGCGCAGCAGCTATGGGAGGACATTTCCTGGCTAAGGGACCTGGACGCAGCCCCTGGTCAGCTAAGGGTGACCGGGGAGAGGAAGTGCCAGAGCCTTGGTACCGAGGAGTGGAGGCCTGCTGTTGGCCTGGGTAGGCAGCTGTCGGATGGGGATGGGGACAGGTGGGCTCAGGAACAGTACCGCCTGAGGACACCGGAGGGTTTTTTTCACCCGAGAACTAAAGCAAAGTCTCAGTCTCTCCCCAGAGTTTTGTCTCCTGATGGAACTAGCAGTAGAGAGCTCATTCCATCCAGGCCTAGCCTACCTGACAGACAACAGAGGATAAACAGCACTGTCTACTCTGGGCCCTATAGTAGGTATATCTATAGTGGTGCTCTTGTCAGGGACCGGTGGGGTAGGAATGCCGGGCCAAGCAGCAATGTTGCACTTTTACCAAAGCCCAGGTTCAGCAGGCCTTTAAAGCCACCGTCATATGAGATTCACCAGCAGACTAGGGGTAGCGCAGAAATGCTTGCTATAGACCAGGGTGCCAAACAAAAAGAAAGGCATATCTATTATCCAAGGGGAGGGGAACTGAGACAAGACTATTTCGCACAACACTCCATCTCTGGAATGGAGCCTCCTGGCTACATCCCACCCCCATCTTATAAAAGAGCCCCACACCCAAGAGCAGTTTCAATCAACCGCAATGAAATGGCAAACCTAAGATGGAGGGCGGAAGCTCTGCAGATGCCCAGCTCAGATCCTGGACGGTGGTTCACCAGACAGGCAAGTGGTTCCTGGCTGGAACATTACGGAGAACGTGGTGCATCCTATCGAAAACAGGTACATTCTGGACATGAAGAACAACCAGGTCATGCCCGTCAATTACCCACTGAAGACCCAAGAGTGAAGCAAATCTCAGGAGGGCCTAGCGGAAGTTCTCTCACTGACTCAGACAAGATCCGTAACATCAACAAAGAGACTCCACCCGCTAAGATTTTAGGACAATCTACTCATGATAGTGCCTTTCCTCCCCAGCAGGGGTCAGCTCTCAATACTGATAGCCGCAAAACAGCTCTCAATGACAACGACAGCAGTAATCGATGGTGTAACAGGGGAATAAACAAAAAAAGTGACAGTGTAGGTCCGGAGCAAACCCGTAGTCAGTTTTTCCCTTCATCTATTCTGGGTAAACCACCACCTCCCCCATGCAAGCCGGCTGACCAGGGTGTATCTGAAACTGTGACAGAAGTAAAAAAGGTGGAACAACCTGAGCCACCAGAGAAAGACAAATCCAAGAATCTCAAAAAGAGACTTAGTGAGACTATTTTTTGTTTGGTGTCTGTCCCTGTTACTCCGCAGCTCACTGGGACAATCCGTGATCAGAATAACAACAATGAGAAGTCACCAGACCCAGCGGACAGTCCTAGTGACAACAAAACTGGCCATTTAACAAACCAAAGTCTCCAAAGCACATCTTCAGCTGAAGCTGAGCTGCAAGCACTAACTGGTAGCATAGCGAGCAGCAAAACAAGCAGTAGAGCGAGCAGCAAAATGTTTAAAAAAGTACCCTGTAGACCCCCTAAGATAAATCATTACAAGGAGATGAAACTTTCAGGATCCTGGCCTGCAAACCAGTATCGAGACCAGGAGACACAAACTAGCCCAGAGGCCCGAAAACCTGCCCCTGAAAACAAGGAAGCACAACAAGACCCTGTCCCTCCTGGCACTGAAGTCCCTCCTGATAACAGCGGTGTAGTGGGCACTGCCTTCAGTTTTCCTATAAAGGGAGTGAAGAGCCTGAAACTGTCAAGCAACAGCGCCTTCTCCCTGACATCCACCTTCTCCAACCAGCTGAACAAGAGCACAGCTCAGCAGCCAGCACTACCACCCTCAGGAAATGCGGAGGAGACCAAACCAGCAGCAAACAGTGGGCAGGACACATTTGAACAGTTCCTCCTGAAACCAGCCAGCCAGCGACCATGGGATGCTGTCAAAGAGCTGGAAACCATCAAAAAAGAAGTCCAGGATCAGCAGCAGCAACAGCAGAGCAGCAAACAGCCCAGCGTTGACAAGTGCATAGAGGACCTCAATGAGGCCTACAAAGACATCTTGGAGCTAGGCACTGCCAGCAATAAAGTCCCAAATGGTTCTGTTCAAATTCCTGAGCGTATCAAAATCCGATTGACATCAGAACCTCTCAACAAGCCCAGCAGCCTTAGGCGCAGTGCAGTAAGCTGGTCTGTTGACCCAGAATACAGGGAAGTCAAGAGCGCCTTCTCCAGGCCTGCAACAAAGTCGGTAACCTTCAGCAAGCAGCTTAGGGAGGAGCTCCCCGTCCCACCTCGGGAGACAGGCTTCAGAGAATACAGGGTTGTTGCGCATCTTTCACGTAGACGGAGCAACGATGGCAGGACAGTGAAACTAGACCTGCCAGATGAGCCTATCGAGACACCACTTTGTGACTTCAGTCCAACAACGCACACCACAGCAGCTGAGGTGCCATGGGCAGATAGACAGCCCATGCAGGATGCCTCTACGCTCACTAGTCCTCCAGATTACGAGGACATATGCCAGACTTTGCGCCAATCTAGAGACCTAGGGGATGTCAAAACGGCCACAGGCAATTTTAAAACTAATGACGCAGAGTCTCAACAAGATCTCAGTGCTGAATCAGAAGAGGAGTGCCCTATTTGTAAAAGAGAGCTTGAGAATCAGATGAGACAGGGTCCATTGCCTCCACTTCATGAGGAGAACAGCTCGGACAGCTCGGGCAATCAAAATGGCAGTCCACCACAACGTGCTGCGTTAGAAAGTCCAGGAGAAGATACAAAAACAGAGAAGCCAAATGACTCAAGTTTGAATCAGTCAGGGTCTGACCTGTGTGCTGAAACAAGGGAGCAGTCTTCATTAACACAGGAAAATGCGGGAGTGGGTGAAAAAACAGACAATGCTCAGGCAGAAAACTTGGACAATTTGTGCACAGTTAACCCTGCAGAGAGCATACGAGCAGATGAAGGTACGGAGGATAGTATATCCACAATATTAGCAATTGATGTGCCTGCAGACCTCCAAGTCAAAGAGGAACAGAGTGTTAATCAAACAGTTACTAAGGAAGTAGAATTAGGAGAGAAAGAAGTCATTGAAGGTGAAACACCCAAAGGCAGTGCAGACAAACAGACAGCTGAGGTGAAAAGTGAGTGTGAGGTGCAAGACAATACAATGCCTGATGACAAGCAGGAGCAAGAAAAGAAGCCATTTGCTGTCGCAGAGCTTAGACTTGGTTTACGGACTCATCTGGGGCGAGACCACCCAGGGTTACCAGAGTTTCCGCCAGATAGACTGCCACTTTCAGTTCTCCCAAACCTAGACCGCAGGCTGTCTCTTAGCTTGGAGGGGGAGAGGAGGGGCAGGGGCCCCACCCACCGAATAGAAGCGTTGCAGAATAAGCTTGCTATTTCTCCAGGTCGGGTGGCAGTTGAGCGCCTGGCCCGGATGAGGGAGGTGGACGTTATGTATCGGATGAGGCGCCTCAGCATCAGGAGCACAGACTCTGGGGAGGGGGAGGCAGAGACAGAGGCAGAGGGGGAAGTCAAGGACGAACAAGCGGAGGAGCCCCATCCTGCTACTCAGAGAGACAAGGAGAACGATCAAGAGGGCACCCATTCACAGCAGGTCTCTGAGGAGACAGTGTTGCAAGATGAGGAGGAGTCATCTCTCTCAGGTAAGATAAGAAAATTAGAAGAATTTAAACTTTAAGGATCCTTGTGGAAAATTGTATTAGGCAAGTTTAGAGAACTGCCTGTACAGCTTTACAAATGCACCCACATTTTGAAATTATCAAGGGTAATGTTAAAGTAAAACATTTATTTCCCATGGTCCAAACAGATTCAGCTGACTACCAAACCGAAAAAGAAAAATGGAAATTACAAATGCAGTTATTTAAAATATTTGTTCAATGCATCACACAATTTCACTGTTCCTATCCACATAGATCCACATCTACATATCCACATGAATGCTGATAAATGGGTGGGTAAAACGAACTAATTGTTTACTCTGAAGAACAGAATAGTTGACTAAATAGATGAGGAAAACCATATTTACTGCTTTTTTTATACTTGATGGCCATTTTCCTCACCAATCGTAAAAACCTAAACATAGAAGTGGAGTTTTTGTCTCCTATAAATAAAGGAAAATCTAAAGAATGCCTTGGCTGCAAGTTATCAAAACTGAGAGACTGTCAAAGCGCCTTGCTGTTAAAGATATCTCCACAAGATGGTGTCAGCGCCCAAAGATAGTGCAAGCCCCCCCCACCCCACCCCTCACAGAATTCAAATCCATTAAACATACAGTATGACTGACTTTTATGCTGCTGGAATAAATTTAATAAATGCAAAGCATACTTGAAAACTGTACTGCTTACTGTCCTGTCAAAAGGGAATCATTTTCAACTGATTTTTAGTCAATATTTTTGCACTTTGCACCCTACTATTCCTCTTCCTTTTTGATATTTCAGATAAAAAGTATAACAGAACCCAACCTATCTGAATGAATATCTTTCTTCTTTATGCCCCAGAACCCCATGATCCCAGCCGAGTGGAGACAGTGTAGAAAGACTGCGTCCATCATCTCCATCTGAGGTTTTTAGCTCCAACACTGTGACCTGGCTGCCTACTAGAATGCCTTCATCTCATCTTGACACTGAAATGGCCTTCTTGTCCGACAAGAGCATTGTGTACACCTTCACCCTCGGCGCTGCGTTGACTACTAAGAGTGCTGTTCCACTGCCAAAGGGAGGTGCCCCTTTAACTTGTGGGCAACTTCCACCCAGAATCCCTCCCCAGCCTTCCTCAACTGACTTCCCACTACCCCATCTGTCCTCCATCCCCAAGCCCATCCTCTTAGGGTTCCTACTAGTTAGTCTTCTTGTAGCGGCTTGTCCTTTCTATTCTATTCTCCCTATGCTTTTCTCATTGGCAGACATTATGCAATTCTGTCGAGCAAACTAGAACTTCTAAAATGTCCATAGTGAATACAGTCGAGACATTTTTTGCATACTGAATGAATCTGTTTGTTTACGGGCGAGCTGTTAAGGATATGAATGTAAGCATTTATGTTTAGCATAACGTAGATATTGAAGGGTTAATGTCACAAACCTGTTCTGTTGCATTTAAACTACACCAAAATAAACTGCGTATCTGATTGTCGTGAGGCGACAGCTGTTTTAGAACTGGACATCACTGTCTCTGGCTCAAGAACTGTTTTGATTTTCAGATGAGATCAATCAGCCTTTCTTTTTTAAAATTTAACGACATTGTGCCCTGTCTCATTGCTTTCGTACACTCTGCAACCATAACTCACAGAGCTCTTCAATGAAGAGTGACTCTACTCCACATGACATGATAGATCAGTGACCTACTATTCGATACATTGGTTCTACACTGGAGATTGACAGTTGCCTTCTTTAACAAGATGTGTGATAGTCCCCTGATCAATCCGATGTATAGCTCCCATTTCCGGGTAATTTCAGGAAGCAATAAAGGCAAGGATTGAATTGAAGAAGTTGCCTGCAACTCTGATTAAAATTAAAGATGGATATAGGAATATAGAACCGAAAAAAAAAGATACGTAGAGCAATATTGTTGTACAAACAGCTCAGTGGTTTAGTGGAGCTACCTGTAGGAACCATTGTCAGGAGTTTTAATGTGAACGTGTCATTCAAATCATATTACAGGGATATGGAATCGTGTCAGGGTATATGGGCGCTGAACAGGGGGTGGGTGCTTTACTTCATGATATATATCAATGTTCACACATCTGTATCGCAAAGAGACGACATTTCACTGAATATTTATTTTTCTTATCATCGAATTGTTGATCAGTTTGCATAATGTACAAAATAAAGTATATTTTAAATATTTTAAGAGATTTTATATTTAACCATGAAATTTTATTTCTCCACACTTATATCAAGCTGAAAGTATCACATGTCTGTATAGTATCATATTGAGAGTATACATAATTTTCTAGTGCTTTAAAATCTAACAGAGTGATATAAGAAGGGATGGCCCTGTGGTGTGCCTTGATCACACGATTCGGTTTCAGTGAGTGATAGGGTTCATCAGTGCCAGTGTTGACGTGATGGAAACTTTTTGATTGTGCCATGATTTCCTATTTGATAGTGCTTTTTCATACGCTAACAGAGTCAATGTTCGACGCTCCTTGTGATATTTGATACGTCAGTCCATCTCAACTGTATTTCCTGTCTTGGTGGTCAGACATGGCCTCTGTCTTATTTTTGTCTTTGTTTGTCTTCTAGTTCAAATCATGTGTTGTTCTGTTGTTGTCTCCTCGAAACATGTTTAGAAATAAAATTGGGAATTTTTTTTCCTTACTTCCACCCTCCTTTTCTCCTTCCCCCTCCTCCTAACTTCTTCCTTTCTTTCTTTGTTTCATTCATTACATAGTGTGTTCATTTGGTGTAAATCTGTTCTGCTGTCCCTAATACTTATTGCACTAAAGGATACAATGCAGTATGCTATTTTTGGCTGAAAACCACGGATTTGCAGAAAGTATGAAAAAAAAAACATTTAAAAACATACAGGGGTTTTTAATACATTTTAAAAAATAGCCTAAAACCTAAATAATGATGTAAAAAGTCTTCTTGTGGATAAAAACAAGTTTGCAGTTATGTGGTTTTTCAACAAAAGCAGTGCTGCATTGGTGTAACGTATTAACAACAGATTTGTAGGAATCCATCACTGTTTAATCAAGTATCACTTAATTGTTATGTAGCATTTTACAGTTGTAGCATTTTATCAACTCAGAACTTGGTCTTAGTATTTCAAACATTTCTTGTAAATTTGGAATAATCATGTCGCCTTATTATGTGTGCATTACATTATACTCCAGGCAATGCCAAATACTAACGTACTAAGCACTGTTTCATACCTTAGGTTTTTACAAACAACTTACTGTTCTGCCATGCCTCTGGCTGGAGAGGTACAGTAGCATTGTGGATAGTTTCTGCTCTTCATGCTGTTTATCTGTAGGAACATTGAATCAAAACTGTGAATTTCAACTAATACAAAAAGCATCATTTTAAAAAACACAGGATGAGATTCAGTGTTTCAAGACAAGCCCATAGTCAGCACCACAGGGAGGACAAGCTGGCACGCCCTAATTAATAACCCACCTCATTTTCAATTCATTTTGAAGTTGGAAGGCCTTGCCTCAGTCTTCTGTGTAAACTGCCCCAGACAACATTTAAAAAGGTATTTCAGTACATAAGCCCTCCCCAATAATTGGCATGTCAGGTACACTTGAACATAGTGTCATTTGACTTTTTGTACTGCAGGTTATGTGCAACATGAAGTAATTATGCACACTTGTAATATTTTCTATTTTCATATGAGATTTAAGTGCTTTTTGTACTCACTGACATCTTTTTTTCTTCCTTGCATGAAATGCAAGAGAGAGGAGGGAAAAAAATGTTTTTCATAAAATATATTTGCATTTGGTACTCCAGTAGTAAAACCGGTGGGCAAAACATTATGTTTCATAATTTCATTTACAAAACTATGCCAAGTATTTAAAAGCTATTTTTAGAGTAAATCAAAAGAGAACTCATTCATTTTTTTCCTTTAAGACATGCCTTTATCTTTGTATCTATAAATATGAGCATAATCCATAGTCATATGATTGTGCTACTGTTGTATGATACTGCAGTCTGATTCATAAATAAACTCTTTGCATGAAATGGAAGTGTTTGTGATCAATTGTCCTGGGGCCATCTGCAGGTATTGTTTCATACACTCTATGAGGTTTACAAATTTACTGAGGAAAACAATACTTTTGTTGTTCCTTGTAAAATACTTCAGAAATATACAACTCACACTCTCTAAAATGTATATTATTGTATGGGAAGGACACAAGGTAGCAAGACAAACATTGCCAGTAGTTAACAGTCAGTTCAGCAAGGATGCTTTCATAATTGGTTTCATATTTTTCAAGGCATAGATGTTTTATTTTCAGATTAAACTACCCTTAGAGTTGACTCCTATTCTTAAAGTAATCTCAAGGCAACAGAAAAAGAGCGTATGTGCACAATTATGTGCGCGTTTTCACACATGTACACTTGCACACTGGCAATTTCAGCCCAATTACCCTGCCAGACTGTCACACTGAGTTCCACTTGCTCGATCACAGTGTTGGCAAAGACAATACTTCAGCTGAACCTTGTAAAAACCTCCCAGCATGCTCTCTGAGGCTTGGATGTCATCCATCCGCAGACACTGCTCAAATTCCTCTGTGTGCCATCTTTTTCTAAAAGGAGAGGCAGAAGTCTGATTAGCACCTCCTCTGATGTGATACTTTATTGATCTCTGAATAGGTACGATTTCTTATCAATGACATCCAAACGCTATGCTTTAAGGCATGTTAGCATGTGCTTGAGACAACTTACAGTATATTGCTCTAGTTTAGATTTATATAAAGCAAATTATACAATGTTTTAATCAAACAACCCACTCAGAATAAAGCATGGTTAGATAAAACATAAATGATGTAGCCTACTAATATAGACCAACATATAGCTGTGACTGCATAACAGTTAATTTGAGGTTAATGATGTAATAACAGGGCTTTGACAACATAAATCAGTTCCATATAAATGGCAACTATTCATCTAACTAATATCATATTTTTGGCCACATAATTAATTAATATGTAGACACACATGGGCCACAATAACATTAATT
The DNA here is from genome assembly GCF_017976325.1 of Chelmon rostratus. Lineage (NCBI taxonomy): Eukaryota > Metazoa > Chordata > Actinopteri > Chaetodontiformes > Chaetodontidae > Chelmon > Chelmon rostratus. The sequence continues at coordinate 22,300,476 of NC_055669.1, forward strand.
CAGCACTGATGACATTATGACCACATAATAGTTCATTAATACTTCTTTTAAAGCATATTATACAGCATATTGCTTGAGAGAATAATTTGTACAGCCAGTTTGATTATAACTTTCATAAGCCTTATATCAATTTTATTGACAGAATATATCTACTTGCACTTTTTTCTTTTTAATACATTTTCATCGGCCAGAATCACTGCCATCACCCCAGGCGTCAGTAAGCTAAATTAGCTACTTTAAATACAGCATTAATTTGATGGTGCCAGCATACCAGCCTGACTTGATGGAAAACAACTGCAGAAAACCAGGTAAGAGCTCTCAATCAGCGTAGTTACACCTTTTTAAAACTGTAAATGGTGAGATGTATCTCCCAAACTAAGTTAACTGCCACACCCAATGTTAGCTAACTAGCTACCATAGTTAAGCTAACGGTTAGCCCCATCTAGGACAACGATTTCTGGACTTTTTACAGTAATTCTCCGCAGAAAGTTTTGTTGTGGTATGTTGTCCTCTTACTATACCTTTGACTATGTTTTATTGGAAGTTAGTTTTGACTGGGTGAAGTTTCTGGTTTGATATAGAAAGCAGGCTAAAGCTAACACAGCTTTCAGATTTAGCTACATGATTACTAACCTGAAACACAGCAGTTTCCGCAGGTAATGTAAAACTCTAGAAAACAAGCATGTTGCTGTTTCACTTTTACTTTTTAACCTACTTAATAGTGAAATGACACCTAAAAACATTGTGCAACTTCAATTACTGATAGTATGACTACAATAATGCCTATTACAGGGTGGCAAATGGACTTTTTAAAATGTGACCAACACCATGTCTACCAATTCCAAAGTCAAAATATAGACCATTTTAATATTGCATGTTTGCCAATAAATGTAAACCTGATTATAGAATAGTACAGTTATTTATAATTGTATAAATGTATTATTAATCATGGTATAGTCTCATCACATATGAGAAGATGCAATTGCCCGTGTTTTCTAAATTTCTCATAATATATCACAACTTTATGGAGATGCAGCATGTTAAGTCCTGGAAGTGAAACAGTCCCACTGCCATTATCTCCAGCTGTCCCTCTGAGACAGCTTTGAGTCTCTGGGCCAGAACATGTTTAGTAATGTACATATCTGCAGTTACTGTACACCTGTCCAGCATGCTCACTTCTGTTGTTTGGGGAATAAGTCACTCTTGCAGTGGCACAGTGACAGTTGTCTTCCTTTTCCACTACTCTAACACTTACACATAGACTCCATTCTCAACTGTACCATACTCCAATACTGGGACACAAAATTTAACTGAAAGGAGTAAATTACTTTTGGAATTAGTTTGCCTAAACACCTGTCGTAAAAGTAGAGACTCAATGAACTGTGTATATTCTGTTATGCACTTTATATGACCACAAGATGGCGTTAAACTATAATAATACAATACCAAAACCCCAGAACCGAACCTGCTTCTTTTCCACCAGAGGATGTGGAAGTGAGTCCCAAAACCTGTTTATTTTAGTCCATTTATATATAGCATACATCTTGTCACTTTGATTCATATACTGTATGAAGGAAAGGGCTCTACCCATCCAGATATGCTCAAACCCATGTGAAAAAAAATGTCCACGCTTGATCTAAGTAAAATAACGAAATGAAATGAAGTGTCACTCTTATTTCATTCAATAGCTTTCAGTTATTCATGAAAATGATTTTGTTGACTTTCTTGCCTACATCTTCGATTGCAGAGTAGGCAAACAACATTTGCCTACTCTGCCCACATTTCCATTTTTGGAGATGAATAATAGTTGCATAACTTTTCATAAATATTTACTCTGTGTCGTGCATGTGTGTGTTTGTGTAGGTGACCATCCCAACATGAACAGCAGAGAAGAGATCTTGTGTTGTGCATCTCACAGCTGCACTGTAGTGAGTACTCTGGCAAGGATCATGATCATTATGCCTTCAGTCATGAGTGGAGATGCTGCAGATTATAGCTCAACTCTTTCCCTTTAGATAAAATGAAACATCTGTCAAATTATCAGAATTGTAGACATGGTGCATGTAATGCAAATATGTAGATAAACCATGGAGCAAGTGAATTTCTCCATTGTGAGATTAATGAAGTCTTATCTTATCTTATCTTATCGTATTGCTCAAAATGAGTTTATTCCAGCACTGTGCTGTTAGACCCCAGCGCTATAGCAAAGGAGCCCCTGCAGAGCCTGGATCACACTGTGCTGCTGGATTGTAGTTTAACAGCTGATTCGATCCCCCTGTGCTGGGAGCCTGACGCTTCCTGGCTATTTATGGCAGATGCCCCTCTATCGAGGCCGCTTTCTTCAGCCCATACATGGTTGCTGTGGGATGAGGTTACCACGCCGATTTTGGCCCGCACTCCCCAAACCCCTTGGAAGCAGTGTTGTGTCGCTTCTCAGCGTCAGTCTAAACTAAACTATCAGACCATGGTCCCAAACCTGGGTTACAAGAATGGAAATACAAAGAGTTCTGACTTTTGGAATAGTTTGAAGAACCAGTTATTTTAGACATACCACTCTGTTCTAGCACCCCTTTTGTGTATTTTTTCTCCTCTTCATCCTCCTCTCTCTCCTTCACCTCTCCACTGCATCCCCCACTCCCTCTTGTTCTCGCTCCCTCTACCTTCTTCCCTCTCTCCTTTGCTTGGTTGTTCCCGGACTGATTTATTTGACCCGCTGCAGCAGAGCTAGTGGGAAAGCACCTGGCTATATTTGTCCGCTGCTGAGGTTGGATCTGCTTCATGGTGGTTGACTTTGGATCCTCGGTTTGGGTTTACCTGCTCACACCTGTGCCTCCTGCCTCCTGCCTCCTCAGCATCTGCTTTGCTTTGAATAAGGAACTAGTGAGACCCTTTGTTTGGTAGTTTCATATCCCTGAATTCTACTGTCAGGACAAATGGACTTCACCTGTGAGACCTTTCTCTCAGTTCTTTTATTGGAGCTAAAGCATTGTAAGTATTGTTTTTGCTTACCTACTTTAATGCATGTTATGATATATATTAGGTCAGAAGTAAGCCGATAGCTCTTTTATGATGAATCTGACAACCATCCATCATTTTTGACATAGCTTTGCGAATTGAAGATTCTTAATACTAAGTTGAAGAAAGGATGTCTGGCCTTGATTTTAGACTATATAATTTACTTTTGTGCTACACTAGCGTCCTTGTGACTTACATGTAAAAAACAAATGTAATAACTAGGGTTGCAATGGTTGAGCGTCTCAGTAAATATCACAGTTTTACTGTACAGTATATGGTATTACATTATTATTATTATTATTATTATTATTATTATTATTATTATTACACATACATACATACATACATTAATACACTTTATTACAATTTCACCAAATATAATGTCCTGTATTTTTTTATAACACTAGTACAGTAGAATTCAATGCAGTAGAGGCACATGGTATGATAGCTGTCAATTTTTATACCATGGTATACTATGAAACTGTCATCTGACATTAGATTGGATAATGAAACCATCCTTTACTGAATCATAAGAGATGTGCAGGAGCTGCCTCACACCTCATGCGGTGGACAGGAATTTGGCTTGTAAATTTGTAAAATATAAAAGTAAAATCTTATTGTCCACAATGAAGTAAACTCATATTTTAAACCCATTGCATAGTATGATGAACAAAATCAGTTTGTTAGTATAGTGTATCATGCCCCAAAGAATCAGTTTATTGCAGAACCCAGGACAAATAGTCAGAGCAAAATTACAGAGGACAGCAGCACTTAGTAAAGTTTGGCTGCCAGTTTGAGTATTGTACCTGCTTAAATGTCTATAAAATTGGCAAAGTTATTCATTATCAGTCATTATTGTTTTTGCCAAACCGCCCAGAAGTGTAGGCAAATTTTGGTGCTTAAAACTCAACAGTGCTTGACTGGTCTCTGTTTTGAATTCCCCCCCTGAAGGATTGAATTTGTTGACCCAGCCAAGCCTCCCTCTTGTTGCTTTGCAGTGTCTCAAGTAACCACATGGGTATTAGCATTCCAGGCTGCAGATTATGGCTATATGTTGGTATGTGTGTGCAGCTGATAGTGTGTTGTTCCAGCACTGGTCAGGCGTCATTTCTCAACAGTTTTGTTTTTATAGTGGGTGCGTGTGACTCCGTATGGCAGTTGCTTGCTTGTTGCTCTGCACCTGTTGCACTCATCAAAATGAACAGACGGGTTTACTGGCCGGCCCCATGCTTGACCTTCTGCCACTGGATTCTATTCATCTACATATAAGAATACAGATTTGGACTCACCTGCAAGTGTTGTGGACACATGTCACAAATGAATTCACTGAAGGGTTATTTCCGTTCTTTTATAATATGTTGAAATATATATGAACAAATGCATAAATAGTTTGCTCTGTCCTCTTGGTGGCACTTTTGCAGCTTGTACTCAGCACCATCTCTGGTTGTCTGCTGTTACTGTCAGCACTTAGTGTGTAAGAGAGCTGTCCACAGTCCCCTATGGCCTGCTAACATGGTGACCTCTTTCTGAATGTACGGTATGACTGCTGTGTGGTTTACATTTGACGTAAATCAGTGATGATGGCCACTACATCCATGATCCTAAATGGCTCATTGTTACCACTGCCATGATATCTCCTTTTCTGCTATGTTTTTGCATCATTTAATGTGTACTTGTCATACTTAATTACATTAAGTATGACAATAAGTGTGCTTGTAGTATAGAGCAATTGGTTGTAGTGGACTTTCTGGATGTTTTGCTCTATGTTGTAATCATTGTAAATCTACACTTTGTTGGAAGTAAGGTGGTTGCAACAGGATTCAGTAGACAAAAGAAAGAATATAACAAGAAATACAAAATGATAAGTCAAAGAAAGTACTTAATATGGTATCCAAGTACTATTAGATATAGTTTGGTAATTTTACGCATATTTAAAAGACTGTATTGGAGGGAAGTATGACTTGAAAGTATATGTTACCATGATTAAGATGTCATTATCATGGAGGTTATATAAAGTTGTTATGTGCAGGTGCCACTAGATATGAAGTAGTATTGAATATGAAGTATTCTGGTATTCTGAAATATGTTCCATAATTAGATATATATGTACAGCAGGCACTATATACTGAACATTTTCTGCCAACAGAGATTTGTAAAAATAAGGTAAGGTGTGTTTCTATTGTTCAGATATCTTGTTAATCAAGTTTTCCTATATAATCATAGTGTACTTCAGGGCCACTGGGAAAAATACCATAGTGTCATAACATTACCTCTTTACCTTCATATATTTGGTTTTGCTATCTTACAGCCTCTGAAATCTCTGTTCTACCGAGCCAAGAGAAGAAAAGCTGCAGAAGTTAACCTGCAGTAATACTGAAACATAATAACCAAAGACTAACGCACTGTGTCAAGTTGAACACATGAATTGAAGTGAGTCTTTTGTCTGCTCATGAGCTATCTTAAGTTACCTCATCATGTTACGTAATGTGATGATGTTCATTTACGTCGTAACTTTAAGACAAGACAGCCAAACCATCAAGTAACCATTTCTGGCATGAAATCCTCCCCGTCCCCCTGCTTCACTCACTCTGCCTCTCTCTCTCTTTCCCTGTCCTCCCTCTTCCCTGCTCTGTCTAAGAGTTGCAGAACTTGTTAAGTGTCCCTCCTCAGCATCGGCTCTGTGCTCATCGATACCCATATAAGAGCAGAACGGGCAGATTTCTGTGCTGAGTGTCACGCAGAGTTGATGGAAAGCAGCAGAGAGGAACGCAGATCTGGATCTAAAGAGTGAACTGCCAGAGTAAATGTTTAAGGAAGGAGGAAGGAGGAAGGTTCCTGCTCTGCTGGCTCAGGTTCTCACTTAATGTGTATTTGAGCGTATGAGAGACTGTTTGGATCATGTACTTCTTCTGCATGTGTATGCAAGTGTTTATGTTAGTGCATGTGTGTCTGTGTCATAGTGTACATTAGTACATTTGTACAAGCTAACAGAGAAGGTTTATCCTAATAAAGGCAGGCTAGTTTGAAGCACAAAGCTGCTGCCAAAGTCTCTAAATTAATGAATTATTTCCCTAATAAAACAATAACCACTTTGTTATTCTAAACACCAGATATCTGGAAACAGTTGAGTGGGGTAAGTGCTGAAGGATGTAAACAAAGTCATGCTTTTTATTTATTGTTAAAAACACATTCAAGAAGTGAGTAGTTAGTGAGAGCAGTTATATACCACTACAGCTGAACAGACAAAGAAAAAACTATACTGTCAACAAACTGTCAGCAAAACAGCAGAAAGAGAACAGTCACAGTGTTGATTTAATTGATAATTGTACCATTATTACAACAAACTGAATTATTATGGCTCAAATAATTGTCAAAATATAGATCCACACTTGAACTGCCTCTTAAGTATGTTAGCTTGAAACCTGATGTAGAATACAGACATGCCCTTGTTAAAACAATGGTATGAGTTTGGCGTATTAAAACAGAGGGCTGTCCTCAGCTCCAGTCATGTTGTACATCACATTAAGCCTTGAGCTCAACAAAGCTCAGACTGAAACAAAGGATTGCGTGCTGTTGGTTTCTATAGAAAAAAGTCCATCCTTAGCTGAAACCCTGGATGATCAGCATGCTGCTGATCATCACAGCTAAAAGTTTGATTGATGCTTTTGATGTTGAGTCACACAGGGACTTGTTGAAGCGCTTCCCTCGTGGTGTTTACGTGATGTCCTGGGTGTTGGGTTTTATGGACTGGTTTGTACATCCAGTGTTGCGAGATAAAATTGTTGAGCTTAGTTCCACATATATTTGTCTTTGACCCTGTGAACTAAGAGACAGTTAAAGCCAGAGCAAATGGTCTAGTCGGTGTGGAGATTCTTTTGTTTTTTGTAGCTGGTGACATGTCAAGATCAGACAACAATTCATCATTTGATGAATCGTAGTAAGTGATAATTGCGAAAACTTTCTTTTTTAATTCAAAAACATTATTAACATTGTTAATAGCCCGAGTTTGAGCCACGATCATCAGTCTTCTTTACATTCAGCTAACCAGCAACAACTAATTTATTGTATATTTCATTTAAAAAGTACAAAACAGCAGATAAAACTGCAGATTATGCATGTAAGATGCAAAACTCTTAAACAGTTGTTTAAAACAACCAACCCCACGATTAAATTTATCGGCAAGTTATTATGAATTTATGATAAAGGAGGTCTGCAAATCCAGATGTTAAACCTACGTACAGGTCATTATGTTTGACACATGTTCCCATATTGTTACTCAACTCACTCACCCATAGTCCACCTCAGTTTGGTTACTTGGAAGGTTTCAAGCATTATGTCTTATGCCAGTGAGGTTTACTTCTAAGAAAAGCTTTATGAATGACGTGTGACCTGTTTTGAAACTAAAATGTATGCAAGCGCCATGATGGTGAGTGATGGAGGATGTATCATGTTTGTTGCTGTGCAGGCTGGTGTGGGAGTTGGCAATGGAAGGCGGGGTAAACAGAGGGATAAAAAGTGAGCTGTAGGGAGAAGTGAAGAAGCAAATAGGTTCAGAAAAAACGAAAGAAACACAAACAATGCAAGAAAGAGAGGAGGGAAAAGAAGCTGATAGGAATGAGTAGGAGGGACCAGAGGAGCCAGCGAGATGGATGGCAAGGATGACAAATGTGGGGAATGAAAGGGAGAAGGAGTGGGAAGGAAAACAAGGCAGAGCAGAGAGCAGGCGTGGAGACGATCCCCTGGTAAACACGGCCGGCTGGCTGACAGGGTGACCTCTCCCCAAGGCAGCCACTCACAACACATGTTGCCTTATTAGGGGCGTCTACAGGGAGCGGAGGCAGAGTAGGGGAGGCGGGGGGAGTTTGTGTGTGAAAGGGTGAGAAACAGCATCAGAGAGACGAGGTGAGTGAGTGTGCAAGTGAGCAGGACTTAGACACAGTCCAAAGGTGTATGACAAAGAGTTTTTATTATCAGGTCACTTATTCAGTACAGCTCAGATAGCTTTCAGAGTTGAGTGGACGTCTCTGGCCTGTCCAGTGTGACATACATCTTACATTAATAATATACATCATTATAACTTGCATCTCCCTGAAGATTTTCAAGGATAGGCTATTTTCAAAGTGTCCATGAAAGCTTTTCTGTATACTTGTTTATTCTAATTGAGTGCTGGGGGTTATACTGTAATTCCAAGTATTTATACTAATAAATCTGTTTTCCAGTACAGATAATAACCAGGGTGGCTAATATAGAGAGAGAATGACAAACCGACAGATTGATGATTTTGGGGGATTTTAGGAGGATTAAATTTATTGTACACACTGAGGTCAAACCCCAGTGAGCAGCAACACAATCTAAAGAGTTTATCACTAAAAAAAGGAAGGAGCAGGCAGGCAGGTGAGGTGACTCAGCAGGGGTTCAGGTGGTGGACTGGAACTGCCCAGACTTGGCAGGTAGATTCATGAGGAGATGATCCTGAGACACAAGGAGAGCACAGTTTAGTAACTAGGAAAAAGCCAAGGCAAACGCTAGAGCAAAGAGCAAGGCACTAGAGCTAAATGGAAAGAGTGGTGAGGAGAACTGGGTATGTTTCCTTTAGCTGGTGATTGGCTGCAGCTGTGCTGGCTGATTGGCATGAGGATCAGGTGTAGGTGAGCCATGATTGAGGCGGAACCACCCAGTCCGGACACATACACACACACACACAAACAAGGATAGACACAAGGAGAGGACTCACATGACACAACGGGACAGGGGAAAAACACAAGGAAGAGGAGGACGAGGCAGAAGCATCCTAATAGATGCGTTTTCTGTCCTCTGAGGAAACAGTGCAGCCCACATGCTTGCTGTAACTGAATGTTTAACCTACGTCTGTGTGTGATGCACACTAGTTTTTTTGTGCCAGTCTTGGTGAACATATGCCACAGTGACGATAAACGTGATGTTTTGTATTACACTCGCACACTCATGTCTGGCAGTGTCTTCCAGCCTCTGCAGAATATTATTACAGTTTTTTAAGGAGAACCAAAGAACCTCATCATTCATTTTTAGCTTTTGTCTTCCTTTAGTTTCATGAGCTGTCATCCTGAGTTAATAGGAGGTTCATTTTGTGCTATATTTCATTGATCTGGCTCCACCTGCAGCCCTCCTCTTTTATTTGCCCATTTTGCAATTGATATCCAGGTTTCTAAATCTAATCATTGTCCTCTAGTCTAAGCAATAAATGGTGCTAACTGCCTGATACACCTGTGTTCCCTTACTGTTTGTACTGTTTGTCAGAGTTGGTGAGGGATGTGAGCACAAGCACAACTTTTTTACTCAGACTGTGTAATTGACAGTAAATTATGCTACTTTACATTGTCTTTGTGAGCCAAGCTCTACAGGTCCCTTTCATTGGACAGCTGGTCCTGGAGTTTGACTTGGAGTCTGTATGATAGACTTTTACTTTGGGTAAGCAGTTTGGAGGTTCAGAAAGACTGACGGAGAAGCAAAAGTTTTCCTGTTAAAAATATCAACATGAAATGGCAGGAAGACTTTTTCCTCCTCCTTCTTATCAGGATTTTGTATATTTATCTCAGAATGCACACACACACACACACACACACTACCTGATGTGATGACAAGGTTTTGTCGTCTGTTAGATGACATGTGGGACAGGTGTCTGCACCCACTCTGTGTGATTGCAGGCCAACTTGTGATGAAGAGTTAAAGCTTGTGTGAAAATGCTATTTTGTGTGTGTGTGTGTGTGTGTGTGTTGTAGAGAAGGTAGAGGAAGACGGTGAGACAGTCAACATGAGGCACATGATGAGGAATAGTGGAAACTGAAGTAAACTACAACCTCATCGATTAGGTTTAGCCATTTTTATAATTTTTTAAAAAGAATATCATTTTACGGGAAAGGTTTAGAGTACGGCAGGAAATTATAAATGCTGTTCTACTGCATTGCACATGACAGCTTAATAAATGCTTTCTTACTGACTTAGCTGGCATCAAGATAAATCTGCCAGTAAAAACCTTGCAACCATAATGAATCATATTCCCAGTGGTACATTGAATTTTATGATCTGGTGGACTACAGACACAATGTTGTGATAACAATATTAATATTAAAGAAATTTTGGCTTCAGTTTTCAGAAGCTCAGTGGCACCTGGCCATCATGGCTGAAGCATGCCTGATGCGTGCATGTATTCAGGATACCATCTGACTTCCAGTAGCCCCGGACCCCATTACACCCCCTGCAGCCCTGCTGGCACCCTCCTCCAATCCTGTTCCAGAGTTTTTATCATCAAGGCTAATTTCTGCCTGTAATCTGATTAGGGCTCTGAGCTGCTTTAGCACCCTGCTGTGCTGTCTCTCTCTCTCAGCTCCTTTGCGTGCGCACACACACACACGCACACAAACACACACACTGACACATACCCACACACACTCACAGACACACACACACACACACGCACACACACACACTGTATGACAGCCAGTCTGCGTTGGCTGTAGCTTGCTATGTAGCAGTCACTCTGCTGTGGCTGTGCGCTTGTGGTCGTGTCGCCACCTCCATCCCTGCCTGTCTGCTTTCCGGTAGCAGCCCTCGCCTCCACCTGTGCCGCTCCTGCTGTCCGCCACCCTTACCACCACTCTGACCGGGGGGGAGTCATAGCAGCGGGGCATCCTTCAGTTCTTCTCCCTAAACATGTTTCGAAACCCATGGATTTCTAGTTACCATGTGAACCATGTGCAGCCCTGTGGCCAAGGTAAGGCCTTTTAAAGGTGAGGGCTTGGTCTGGCTATAGGCTGACTTACTTCACCAACTTGAACCCACCTTTAACTTTATGGACTGCTTGGGGGACTTTTTTTTGCTTCTGTTATCTTGGTTGTATCAGATGAAACGATGATTCATGATGTGTATGAGCTACTCATCCCTGTCTAACACGTTTAAGAGTTTTGGGGTATTTCGGGGCGCAGAAGATCAATCACCATGGAAATGGCTGCTTTGAATGAATGAAGAGTGTGGTTGGGGAGTGAAAGATCATTTTTACTACACTCATTTGGTGCTTTATATTCAACAGGTGTATGCTGCTGCTGTGGGCTGGGCTATCAGTTGAGCTTTTTCCTGTTTCTTCCTCTCTGTTCTACCTTATCAGTGCACTCTGTCATTGCCTGCTGAGATGGAGCGCTGCTCATGTTCAACCAGCAACCTTTACAAACAGATTGTGTGCAAGCGAAGCCCAGTTCACTCAGCGAGTCTATTTTGCACCTCTGAATATTTATAGAAAATCCCTCTCCTCACCACGCTCGCTTTGGGACCGTCAGCAGCCTAAGCTGCTCTCTGGCACTGCCAGCGTTGAGCCTTGTGCTGCTTGGTTTGTTGACAACCTGCAGGCGTTTCCAAGGAAAGCCGGACCGACTTGTGTGCAAGGGGCTTTCCAGACAGATAAACAGACCGATACTTGTACACACACCTCCACATGGTTCACACAGGCTTCCAAGATCTTGAATGTTTGTGGATTTGAAATGAAGTAATGCTTTAAAGGTTATGACATTTATGGATTTAGAATATGAAAATAGAGTTAAAGTTGTTGCAGCCATTGCTTTTTCTAAGATCAGAGCTGTACAAAATCTGTGATGGAGAATTGCATTTATGATAGTATAGGTTAGGTTATATATTGATGAAAAAAAAATCCAGATTTTTGGCCTCTATTATGTATAATTCTGACTTGTGTCACGCCTTTCATAAAAACATGTCACTTTTGAGTGAACTTTAAGTCTCAGTGAGCATTAGAGCTTCCTTCACCTCTCACTTCCATACTTTCTGTCCTGCCAGACGTTCCCCACTGTATTGCCACATGGTCTTTAGAGGTCAAAATAAGATGAATGTGTTCTGGAGGCGTCTGGAGCAGTAACACAATCTTTCTCCTTTACTGGGCTACAACTTTACAACAGGCTGCTGCTGTGATGTGACAGCGAAAGGGTCAACTTTCAGCTGGGAACTGGATGTGAACTCTCTGACTAATCTTTTTGTGACTCATACTGAGACTGGAAATATTTTCATTAACTTTCATTAACTTTTTCATTATAGTTTCATATAAACTATTTATTGTCTCATATCAGTCCTGTGTTTTTAATTTATCATAATGAATCATTTGCTAGAGGAATGGTACAATGGTGAAAAAGCTGAATCAAACTGATTACAGAGCATGTGTCTACTGAATACTGTGGTTTTGGTGCATTAACGATCTCATTATGTGTATAACTATTCTCGAAAACATAGAGCCTTTAAAAAAATACTTTGATTTGGTTTTTAAAGGACTATACTTCCAAGAGGTGGTAAAAGATTTTGTGAAGCATCGTCCAAGTATGACTTCTCATCATTAAAGTGAGATTTCTGAATGGGCTGAAGTTTGGTGTAGTCTGTCAAACACTTGTTTTGTGGACACCATGCAGTCTCAGTACAGCATACTGTTTTTGACTAGGTAGCCTGAGTGTGAATCAAACCTTCAAACCACTAATATGTGCCTGACGAGGTATTCAGATCAAAAACAATACTGCATTTGCTGCGTTAGTGAGGACATGTTGAAATGAGACTCTAGTTTCGGTGAGACATCCATGAGTTTAAAGGCTTATCTGACACTAAAACACTGCACATTCGACAGAATTTTACAGCTCTCTCTAAAATAACAAGTTCCAATATTCCCATTGTCAGCATAGAAATACTGAATTTTGAATGAAGCGTGGAAAAGGTGGAGTGTAGATGTCTTTGTTGTTTTGTTCAGGTTTGACTGCGTCTTGTTTCTTTTTTTAGGAATTGGATCTAAAGCTCCCACCAAACTTTGCAGCTCGACCTCGTTGCCAACAGAAGCCTTGAGGTGAGGCAAAAAGTGGAGCTACAGAATTGACATGTTCTGCTTTCTAAGAGCATTTACAGTAGTCTCATTTTTGTATTGTCATCAAGTTAGGGATATGTAAGGATATAGGTTTACTACAGTAGAGTGCTTAAGCTTATCATGCGCTGTAAGCATTAAAAGCTGGAGATGCCTGGAGCAGCTTATCTTAAGACACTTTTTTGTTCACATGGCATTAGAGCCATAATACCTCCTTCAGGGGCACTTTGCACAAAGCACCCTTTTGCATTAATGTACAGTGTTTTTGCTGGTTCTTCAGCATTAGACCTTTAGCATAGTAAGGATCTTATCTTCACTCCTTCAGAATATGTAAGACAATATTGACCAGTAAAACTATGCACATTTTTCAATAACAGGAATCTGGTCCTAAAAAAAAATATTAGAATAGAAAAATCTGCTTTTTAAAGATGAGAAAAAGCAACATGACGAGCAGCTCCTCTGAATTTTCTCCCACTGACAGTCATATTTGTAATTTCAACTGATCTGCTCCTTCAAAATAATACTGATTGTTAGATCTCCCCTTAGCTGCACATAATTGATGTATAAAGAGTTGAGAAGAAATGGTAATTGAAGACTACAAACTGAAAACTGTTTAAACAATAAATTAGATAGTTGGAGAAGCTTTTGGAAAGAAAAGTAGTTAGCAGTTAAAAGAGAGTTGAGTTTATTTTTTCTGGCCTGTGTGAGCTGTTGATTGTGACATGTGAAGACATTAAGAAGACCTTGATTGTCTGCTTCCACTTGGAAGAGAGTCAGGACTTAATGACCTAGTTCTTAAGCTGGATTCTGTTGGAAGCCACTCCAGCTGAGTTTCACCTTTACCTGTCACCACCTCTTTCAGACAAGGTGTTTGAGGCAGAGTAGTGGGGATAGCTGATGTAGGAAACAAGGCACAATTTATTTTTTCATGCTTTTATTGTGTTACTTTCAGGATCATCACTTTGCATCTCTTTTATCACTGAGTTAATTCTTATAAAGCGCCTGCTTGGCTTCCTATAATTACTATTTCTTTTGAGAAGGAAGCAGTTCTGCTCAACTGTTTTAATCAAATATTGATTTTGCGCCCATTAGGAAATCAGAATGTAATATGTCTCACATTGATTTGAGGTTTTTGACTCATTCAGTTTCCAGAGTGACTTCTCCTTGGTTGACAAGACCGCCTTGGTCAAGAGTGTTTCAGATACAGATGCCAAACTTCTGGCTGCCCTTCCCAAGGGTATGCATTGGTTCGAAACACACAAAATAACTCAAAATAAAACAAATAATCTGTTACTTTGACACTCATGCTAAATGTGAGATTTTCTGCTCTAATATTCAGTTTCAGAGTTGAAGAAGTACTTTGAGGGAGCTGTCACAAAGGATTTGGGAATGAACAGGTATCTTCATGGCTCACTACACTGTATGTTAGCATGAACCCATCTAAATGTTTTCATGAAGACAAACTCAGCTCAACAGCCGCTCACCTTTACCCTCTGCCTTTTGTCTCGGACAGGAAGGAGCGGATAGCCCGGCGCCTCGAGGGGATTGAAAGTGATGCTCCGCCTGCACTGGTCCCCGGTGGTTTGGTAACCAACAGAATGCTGGAGGAGGATCCTCCACGGTACACCCGTGCCTCAGATCCCTGTGAGCCTTGTGTGATGGGTAAGCATGGCATGAGGCACTAAAAAATATATGATACTGCCTTTAGTCAACTTGGATTGACACTGACAGTCATATTTGTAAAAGAGCCATTAAGTCTTGCTTGTCATTCAGTATTTGTAAACCATATGATTTTTCATGTTGAACAAGTTTTTTTATTTTAACATGCTCTTCAGCATTTAAGCAACTCTAGTTCCTCCAGTGGAGCTGCTTAGTGGCCAATAAGTGATATATGTGGTTATACTGGGCAGCTGGACTAGTTTAATGAATGAATGTGCTAATTGATATGAATATCTGTGATGCGTTTTGTGAGAATAATGCCACATTTGTGTCATGTGGGATGGAAGGTACTCAGCGTTTACTTCATTACACAACTGAAGACAGCTGTAAGGTTGCAGAGTTGGTTGTGTGAGTGTTAAAAAGTACTCTGCATGGTGAATATAGCACTATGTTCATTTAATTTATTCGTTGGTCTGTGGACTGCAGCTGGCATTAGGAATCTATAATTGTTTACTTTTTTAGGCACTTCCAAGTGTCAAATACAGTATATTTGGGCTGTAGAAAAACTGTTTAAAACTGTCTAGTTGTAGTTATAGGAGCACTAAGTTTCACATTCCTTTTGTGTTTGTGCCAGATATTAATGAGCTGGACAAAGACAAAACTTCAGAAAATCAAGCAAATACATTTTCCCTTTAAGGTTTGGTTGTTCTGCTCCTAAAGCTGAAATCCTGTAACTGTGCACTATGCCACTGGTGGCCTGGTGTTGGGAAACAGCCTGCATTGCCCGTTCATAAACCAGCAGAAATACTTTCACTTTGCATTAATGTAATATTGAAAGCGTATTTAGGCTTCACACTATAAACATATAAACTTTTATTCGTGTAGGTTTGTCAAATGGTTACTTACTTTTACTAGTTTTTTTATTTTTTTTATTTTACCGCCACTGAGTAACTCCCATGTGACATGAATAACTTTTTTTTTTTTTTTTTTTACATAATTTTCAAGTAATGTTGCTGATAAGTAATGGAGTATTTCCACTATTTACCACAGTGAGGCGCTACAGTCGAGAGGAGCTGGAGGCACCCCAGAAGCAGGTGTCATCTCTAGACAAATCACCTCAGGTCAAAAGTGGTGTTGGCAGCGCCCGACCAGAGCCGGTGCTGGTGTATGTTGACCCAGTAACGTTATCCACCACCTCTACACCCACATCAGGCCCCACAGATCCCACCAGCCTCAGTTCCAAGGCTGAACGCATTGCCCGCTACAAAGCTGAGCGTCGCCGGCAGCTGTCAGAGCGCTATGGCATCCTCCTGGATCAGGAGCCGGACATCGATTATACACCACGCTACCGTTCCCGGCGTGATCCAGACGCCTCTGACCGCCAAATGGGTGCTCGGCAAGACAGAGACAGACAGGAAGTAGAGGAAACAGGACGGGGGCCCAGGGTGCCATACCGCTCTGGAGTGGGCAGAGTTTACATGAGGACTCACCCAGATCCTGCCCCTGTTTCCACCTCCAGCTCTGCCCACTCAAACCCAGCCCCTCCCCCCACTCAAGAAAGACCGAGAGGATTCTCAGAGCAGGAAAGAGTGATGAACATGGAGAACTACCGACGTGGTGGGGCTCAAGAGCGCTCAATCACTTCTAAATCCAGAACACAGGAGCAGCATCCGCCCCCGCCCCAACAACAGCAGCACCCCCACCACCATCAGGACGTCGCCCACCAGGAGACAAGCCCCGCCTCCACCAGGGATTACAGCATCTCAGCGGTGCCCAGCTCCCCTCGCACTGCCCGCCGGGCCTCCCTGCCCTCCACTCGCTATGGAATCTCACCTGGGGATTTATTCATAGAGCAGCAGGCCCAGAGCATCCTCAACAGGCAGGGGTGAGTTTATAAAAGCGTTCAGAAAATACTAAAATAAGGCTGACCACTTTACAAACTCAGAGACATGGCTCTGATACAGTGGATAACTCATACTCAAGACATGATGACAAGAATAATGCAAACAATTACAATTACATGCATACCTGATTTGTGATATTATGTCTGTAAATACAGTCTAATACACCTTTAAAGTCTAACATGACACTAGAAAACACTTTTTTTGGTGCGTATTCGTCAACATATGTCTATATCACCACACTATAAAAGATTCTACCCAATGCAGCCCTTTTAAAATACTGAAAAGCCACTAAGTGTCTGTGTGGGTTGTTCTATCTGCTGTGTGTTGTTGTCCATGGAAAGTCTAATGTTATGTCTACAATGTATTTTTCGTCTACATGTAGTTCCAGAGAGTGTAAAACATACGAGTATTTACACTGATCAACTGGCTGCTAATAACCTGCTTTAGGAGCATCCTGTACATGTTTTTGATCATTACAAAGTTGGGAAAAAATTGCTAGACTTCATAATGAATTTGTGCAGAAAATTTAAAATCTCGACTGAACAAAGAGAGATATTTTAGCATTCCAGAAATCATGAATTGGTGCAGCTTGGACTGGATGCTGGCTGCTGAGCTAGCGGTTCTGCTCTTTTTCCACCATGCCGGTATTAGGATCTCTCTAGACTGTGAGTCCAGCTCTGTCACGCTTGCACTGCTCCAGTTTCACATGGAAAGGTGCTCTGGGGAGCTCATCATTGAAAGGTTGGAGGGCAGCAGGGTAAATTGCAGGGTCTGTGTTTGGAGGGCATATGATTTCCCTCCTTGCTCCAAGAGGTAGCCCTGAATTTAACTGCAGCTCAGTTCATTAACGGAGAGCTTATGTCACATTCTATCATAAACTTGAGTATGCTACCACAAAAAGAATGAGAATTGGAATATTCATCAAGTAAAGTCAATGAGAAAGAATTTGACTTGATATTGAAGCAGAGACACATGTACTTTGAACTGAAACCTACAGTATAAATGATAAAGGTTAAGAAGTGACAAGTAATTATGCAACAATTGAAAACAGACTTTTCTGATCAGCATGTACAGAGTGTACAACACAGCAACTTTTAAACTGACTTTGGTTCAGCTGATCAGTGCAGCTCACTTTGATCTGATCTTTAAAAGAATGATCAGAAGTTTCCATCAGGGTTTGACACTGTCGCCACATCATCCTGTAGCCTGGCCGCCCTGTCAAAGAGCGACTGGTCTCTCAACACAGACTCAGAGAGTGACACTCAGGCAGTCTTCAGCTGGCCCTCAAGGTACTGTCTGCTCAGGATGCCATCAGTGTGAAGCCCTTACAAAGCCCTGTAGTCCACCGGGAACATGTGTTAAAGCTGGCAGCATTCACTGGATGTTTAGGGAAAAATGGTTGATTTTTCACGTGACCACCGGAAACCATGCTAAAATGGTAACTCACACTCATATGTCTTTCACGAGGTAAATTATCTTTATAAATAATGAAAGATGTTATAAATGTCTTCAGAGCATGGTTACAGGTCTATATTGTCAATATTGGTCAATATTGTGAAATCTGACGTTACCTTGTCGTGGTACTGCTGGGATCACCTTAAAAAACAGAAAGTAACAAGAAAATACGCCAGCACTTTAAAAACATGTCCTCGGTGAACATGCAGCTAACTTGTTCCAACAAATATGCCATATAACAGTACAATATTATACCTCATTCAATAATCCTTCCCTTATTAAGTGGTGTAGTAGTCTCACATCTAACATGTGTTTCAACTGACATCCCTAACTTAGTCATCACAAGATTCAATGAGTACACGCACTCATTTTTATCTGTTTTCTCAGAGCAACATTTAACAAACTCACTTTCCTTTTTTTGCCACCGTGACTCTCATTGATGTTATAATCTTTCGAAACATATCTGCAAACATCCCCACAGCAATGTAAAACTGACCATTTTTTATCAGCACTGGACCATTCTGGGTACCTACATCCTTGTGAAATCAGTCTGACTGTGTGTGGCCACGGTTTCATGGGCGCTTGAGTGGTGGTAGTGAACCAGAGTTGATGAGGTGACAACATTAGTCAGCTTGATGCCCCGACCCAGTCGTCAGTGAGTCATAGACTGACTCAGCACTTGTCAGCTGAGGCTGCAGTCACATCCCCCCTCCTCAAATTCTGGCCTGTTAACCCTGATGAAATTACATCGTCTTGTACTATGTCAGTGACTTTGCATTTACCCTCAAGAGCTTGAATGTATGTTTTTCAATCACCTCATGTGGTTCTGTGCTGAAAGGAAAAAACAGATTACCAGAAATCTTTAATTTTCTCTGAGTGGTCCTGGATGGTTTGCCATTGAGGTTCTTTGTCCACTCCAGAAATACATGTACACCACATTTATTTCTGGAGTGGACTGTGGCCCAGATATGTGACATAGCTTCCTTTCTGATAGCCTGTGAAAGGATGAAGGACCATGGTCAGCCTTTGACCTCTGTCGACAGGTGACATTTGTAGAGGTATGGCTAGCTTGGTCAGATAACCCTTTCTGAGTGTCTCAGAAGAGAATATTACGATCACCTTTTAGCTAGTTTAAATGTCCAATGTATGCCACTGGCACTACCTGCCTTTGTCGTCTTATCGGCTGCTTATGCTAGCTAGTATTAGTGTGTAATCGTGTACTTTAGCACGAACACTGTGTAAGTCCTTCATGCCATGTCAGATAAAGCAGAGGCCCATCAATTATGTCTGGCTTAGTGGTCTTGAATGAGATTAGAGCAACCTTTGGCTACCAGGGGTCAGAGGGCTGTTGATGAAAATAGTTTGGCTTACTTTTTTGGCACAGAGACATCAGAGAGAGAGAGAGAGAGAGAGTTGTTTGAACTAAGACTCAAATTTAAACCCAGGGCCTGCTGCTTCTTGACCTTGTTGCAATTCTAGAGTAGGATTTAGGAGCTTGAGTTTGTCCCATGATAGTCTCATGTTACAAACTTTTGTGCAGTATGTTTCACAATATATCGTTGGATCAATTTTTTAGCAGGAATCAAGTTGAGTGCAAAATGAAAATCAGTCAAATACTTTTAGATTTGAGCTGCGGGTGTCTGCCCTACTGTCCACCTGGGCAACTAGGGGATAATTGTTTACAGACACTACTCTACTCAAAATATCCAGCTGGATAGTAGGATTGGCATATTGGTAATGGTAACTTGGTATGTCCTTTATGTATGCCCTTCAGATTACCACTTGTTTGAGTTGACGTTTCAGTTCGGAGTGTACCATAGCTCTCTTAATGAACTGGAATCTCAGTTTCCCTTATCTGCTCCTTCCCTCAAGAATCCGAGTAAAGGAACGATTGTCCAGGGATGAACCTGTCCAGAGGCCCCCTGACTGGAGTCTAGACAGGCAGCAGACTAACAGACACCGTACTCAGGGGAACACTGCTCAGTATACATCACAGCGGTCAGAACCCACCCAGCAAAGCACTGTTCCCCAGCCTCAGCCCAGCCCAGGCCACCATCCTGCCCATGGCCAAACAGCCTATCCTCCCTCTGATCCTGAGTGCCAACAGTCTGGCCCTCCTGTGGACTCTCAGCCGTATTTGGCCATCAATGCCCCAGTGGCCACTGCCAAACTCTCTGGACCTCCTGAGGTACAACCACGAAGAAGAGTGAGTGCCGACCAAATCCATGCCGCCCACAGGGAGGCCAGAATGGAGGCCAGGCAGACACTGAAAGAAGAGGCCCATACTGAGGGCCTGCTTAAGAGCAGGAAAGCTGTATTACCCTCAGAGATCCGCCGAAGGGAAAGGAGTGTGGATGATACTCATAGAGGCCGGCATGAAGACATGGACTGGCAGACCTACAGCCCAGAATGGAGGAGGAGGAGTCGAGATGAGGAAGACTGGGATCGGGAGAAACCGAGGGAAAGGGGGAGGGAGAGAAATGTCGAGAGAATCAGAGAACGAGGGAGAGAGCATCTCTCTAGCCATGGCAGTCAAGAGGAGAGAGTATTTAGATCTTTGCAGCCTTCCCACACGTCTGTGCACCATCAACCCAGGCATCATCAACCCACTGAGCCCGTATACTATCAAGATCCCCAAATTCTGCAGCAAGAGCCTCCAACACAACAACAGTATGAGTCCACAAAGAGACAAGGTGCTCAGATTCAACAGCAAGATTCTCAAAAGCAGCATCAGTATGACAACTCAAGACAGCCACAAGAGCCTTTAAGACAACAGCAATCTCAGTATGAGCCCCTTAAACAAGAACCTCCAAGTCAGCAGCCAGACTCCCGGAGGAAACCACAGGAGCCCCAACTAGACGAAGACTCTGAGCCTCAGAGGCACCAGCAGCAGCAGGATCCATCAGGACACCAGAGGTTTGACTCAGCTGTCTACCTCCAGAAGGGCCCGTCTTTGCCTCAGGCCAAACACAAAAGAATGGAGATAAGTGGAGGGCCCAAACCCAAGATACGAACCCGCTCCATGTCAGATATTGGCGTAAGCCAGCATTCGGCCATGTATCGCATGGAGAGGGCAGCAGCCAGCAGAGAGCCACTGAGAGCTGTCCCTCCATCAGGGATGGCTAATGGGGACGTGGGCACCCTGGACACCAGAGTGTCAGTAGCGCAGCTGCGACACTCTTATCTCGAGAATGCCAACCGGAAACCTGAGCTGTACGTCCACTGGCATGGGTTCTGTGTTGCATCGCTAAATAACTGTCTAACTCTGCATTACAATGCTGTTGCAAATAAATGATCTAATGCTCCAAGACAGGAATGATGATAAAAACTCTGTGGCATGAAAAGTCTCAAGGTGTAGCGCTATGACATCTGCCATTATCACATTTATTCTTGTGTCTGCAATTTTGTTTTATGAACTTAACTAACTTGTGCAAGTGAAAGTCAGTTCTCGCAAGTTACCCATTGGAAGTTGTCTGCTGCTGCATGTTAACATTAGGTAACAGCTCTTCACTGTTAGATTGCTGTTAGGCTGTGGTCAGCGTGTGTGCCAACATCAACGTGTGAGACCATTTTCTCTAACCCGAGTGTAGTTTTTGCTGAACTGATTGATTCACTAAAACTACATCAAAACCAACCACCATTAATAGTTTCCTACTTCAACTTTTCCTCTTTGTTGTTCTCGTCAATCTTTACGCCACTCTAAAAGAGAGACCACTAAAGTAGATCTGTCAGCAATGGATGTTGATCCGCCTAGCAGCAGCGATCGGGACAGGGGTGCTCGGAGGCCTCGACGCTACATCACTCCAGGAGACAGTCGCATGTCGGAGAGGTTTAGGACCCAGCCCATCACCTCTGCAGAGCGGCTGGAGTCAGATAGGTACAGGATCTGTGCAGTGATCTGCTGGAGCTCTTCAGAATCAGTCTATTTACAAAGAATTGGATGGCCGAGCATGGTTCTAAGTTGGCATTCAGATAGCGAGAATATCCAGTAGTTCCTCAAATTCAAGAACAGAGTCTAAACGCTGATGCTTAATGTATATTTATGTTTCTGCAGGTCTCGTCTAAGCCCATCACAGCTACAAGATGCCGAAGGTAAATTTAGTTCATTGCATTTCTGCACAATATATATATATATATATATGCATAATTATTTTTCATTTACTTAGATTAAATTTAATGTCATTTTTCCTGGAGTTTACAATTTGCAGTACAGCTAATGCCATGTAACACGATTCTTTTTTCATTAGCTGAAGAAAAACTGGATGAGAGAGCCAAGATGAGTGTGGCTGCCAAGAGGTCTCTCTTCAGGGTACACTTCCTACTTTATGTACATTTCAATAACAAGGACAGATGATTAATATTGCATAATTTAGAATGAGTATTGTTTTAAAAAGCTGTTGCCTTGTTCAGACTTACAGTGGACAGTGGTGTAACCTGCAAGTTAACTGGGTGTTCAAAGACGTTTTTTACGTATCACTGTTATGGCCTCATTTTAATGAACCAAAATACTGACGTTTTCCTGATATATTCTTCCAGGAGCTGGAAAGGACATCAGAGGGAGGTGTTCCCAAACCGCGGTCTCGAAACGCCGCCGTGGAAAGGCGTCTGAGAAGAGTTCAGGATCGCTCGCACACACAACCTGTCACCAACAAGGAGGTGGTCAATGCTGCAAGGTAGAAGGTTGAATTTTGCTTTGTAACTGTAATTTTCTGTTCCTCAACTATTCTTTAATTCTGTCTCCTCTTCGCTGCATCTTCTGACATCTCTGTCAACCTTTACTTCTTCTTTCCTCTTCTTTACATTGACTACATCTTTCTTTGCCTTACATTATCTGTGTTTGTTTTTTCATCTATTCCTCATTTTCTCCACTTTTAAGTGATCCTGCCACATCTTCACAACCTTTGGGCATCCACACTAATGTAACTCGCGTCCCCAGCCCCACTATAGTCAGCACGAGGTACAGCTGAGCCTGGCTGCTAACTTATATGTGCTTTGTATTTTGTATGTGTTGCTCTTGTAGGATATGCTTTGTGGTTGTATTGTACTTTTAACCCATCGAATGTCTCTATACGTTTAATTTTCAACGATTTTCAAGATCTCAGTTCAATGGAAGCATCATAATAGATGAATCTCAGTGGGTTTAGAAATGACCATGGATGGGGTGCAATAGAGTGTTAATGAATTTGAATCCACTTTGTGATGTTAATGTGTCACAGAGACATTTTACTCTCCATCTCCCTCTCCTGGTTGTAGTGCTGATCTGCTCATCCAGCTCACCATACCTTGTTATTTCTGCCCCCCCGTGCTGCTTCTTAGCTGCGTGCACCTTATAGGGGAAGGAAGTCTGTGTTTACACAATAACTCATTCAGTACCTTCCATGCCCAGTTTCCAAGCATTCCCTCTTGCAGTGTTTCTCACATGCAGGTCACAAATGGCAGTTTCATATCTTATGGAAAGGTCAGAGGTTGAGCCAGTTAAAGCCCTCTGCATGTCTGAGTTCACGTGCCCTGCAGTTTGTTTACCAACCCCGGTTTAACTTAGCACACTGCTGGGAGATCGCCATATCCCCTGCAATCATCTGAGTGCATTATATGATTATCTTGCATATGTGTGCTGATCTACTTATGTCTCTGTTGCTGTGCTTGTAAGCTGCAGTTGTCACAGTGACTGACCTGTTAGCTGGTATTACATGCATGTTCGGCTCTTTGATATGTAGCAGAGGAATGTATTAGCTTTTGATAGCTTAAGACTGCATGTTTAGTACAGACTTGACCAAATGCTTGAGTAGAGACGTGTTACGGTTATTTAATTTAAAACTGAAACTTAACAAGCTTTTAATAAAATACTCAAATCTTTTCTTGTCTGTGAAGATTCTCACTCATCCATGTCATTTATTCTTGTCATAAACATCGTACCCTATATCTGTCTCTTGTTTTGCTTTACACACCTAATCCTCTATTAAAGTTTAGAAACCCCAAATTATTACTCTATATAAATAAATGTCCTTATGCAGGGATGGTGACAATACCTTAAATGGGTGGACAAGACTTTTTCATACTCATATATAAACACCTTCCAGTCCACAAAGATGTGTTTTTGTTTTAAATCAAATAGTTATTGGAAGACTTCATGCCTATCCATCACCCACTGACATCCCTCTGTCACTACCCAGCATCCAGGCCTCGTCCCACCCAGGCTCAGCAGTGCAGGATCAGGAGAGTGGGACCCAGGAACACCAGAAACCAGCTCAAGCTTCCAGTGCTGGTGTTGAGGGAGATGGCCATGAGCCTGGCTCTGATGAGCCGGACCTGTCCACCCTCAGCTTGGCCGAGAAGATGGCTCTCTTCAACCGCCTCTCTCACATTACGGGCAAGACCGCAGAGGCGGCCCGAGGAGACACCCGCCAGCGTAGGGCCAATGCCCGGTTTCAGACTCAACCCATTACCCAGGGGGAGGTGGAGCAGGTAAAAACATTTCTTCTGCACCTCTAAGCAACCTTTTAAACAGAAGAAAAAGTTACAATTACTATTAATGAGAGATATCGGTGTGAAACAAGTTATCATACGTATCAAAAGTAGTGTAGATTACCAGATTGTCCCAGTAGAACAGGTGTGCAGATTGTAAATTAATTGAAATGAACAATACTGCATCGAATGATGATTTGAATGTAAGATCTTGTTATAGTAAACAGGCCTGAAGCAACAGACGCTTCACTTCCAGGTCATTCACTGAGTGTTTTGTAGTGTACCAGTTTCCATTGGTGCATGATGGATGAATGACATGGTTCTCTGTAAGAAACTCAGACAAAATGAACAGGGGTCACAGTTTTTTCTGCTTTTGCTTTTTAATACAGTGGCCTCTAGATGTCACAAATCACCAACAATTCATATATGGAAGCTCAGAAATACAGTTTATAGGGAAACCATTTTGTGTGTTGGTATGCAGCAGCCCACATCCAGGGTGCTGTTTGTGCAGTCCTGAAGGAATATATTTGTGACCTTTGTTCTTCTTTTGTTGCTGATGATGATGTTCTTGATGAGGTACTTTTCCATCTGTGTTGCCAAAACATCGCCTGATGGGTCACAACCTCATATACAGTAGATATATTGTCCTATAGTTCCCTGCACTGACGTTTAAGCACTGGTCAGTACAAAACAAGATAAGAACTGATATTCCTTCCTACTCTATATGCACTGAAAGCCAATCATGTTGCTAATGCAAGAAATTCAGCGTCAGATGTTTCGTAACAGGTTGAATTCACCTCCACCACATTCTCAACAGTGAGTCATAGTCAATCACTGGTGTCCACACAGGAAGCTGAGCTGCCAGTAACCTCTGCAGTGTGTAACGGTGACTTAGAGGCCAATCAGGGAGACCATGTAAGACCCCCGCTGCCTGTATGGAGCTTCCGATTGGTTGCATTGAATGATCCTGCTACTGATAGATCAGATTGGTCCTGCTAGTGACCGGTGTTGTCTTGCTTACAATAGCTGAGCTGAGCTTAATGATGTTTATAAATGCGACCCAGTGTGCATTTTAAGGTTTGAAATGACTGAAGTGGGAGGTGTTGCTTTATCACAACAAATTAGTTTTAAAGTTTAGGGTGCCTTGTGTGTTTTCCGTGCTTCTCCTTTTTGGATGTAAGCAGCTTCTGTGACATGCTCGCTCATTGAATAACAAGCATGGGAATACTTGACTGCAAAATGCTGCATGCTTGTTTATTCAGGCTTCCTTTCAACCTGAATAAACTGGCAAAAATGCCTATCTGGGGAATAAGTATGTGGATCGATCATGGCCTTGATGCTGACAGTATGCAGAAATTTGCCAGGGTCAAAACAGTCCTCATGTTATCACTATTTTATAAATATTGTCTGAAAGCACCAAATTGTAAAATTTAAATAGTTAAGAATGACATAGCTTTGATGCTTACGGGTGTCAGGTGATAACTGCTAATGTTCAGGGTAAATGTTTTGTCTGTTTTGGCTCTGTGATTCAGTTGTGTTAAAGTCTGTGCTTCCTGCTGCCATTTTGTGAATGACAGAGTTGCTGCAGCCTCAAGAGCAAACCTGAAATGTTTTCCCTAATTTGCTTTGATCGCAGCCGTCCCTCTCCTCATCCATCCATCCATTTCTCTTCTACCGCTCATCCGCTTTGTCACCCCACTTTATTCTTTCATCTATCCATCTGCTCACCACACTATAACTACTGTAACACCTGCGCACACCTATATCAATCTCTAACTTCTTTGCCTCAGCCACGGTTAATCCATCCCTTCTCTGTATCAATCCCTTCATCTCTCCTGTTGTCCATTTATCCCGACTCTCTTACATGATTCCTGCTGTTCCTGCAGCTGAAAAACGGAGGTGAGATCAAACTGGAGCCGCTGTCAGCCTCGCTCGTCCGCTCTGTGGCGGCCGTCACCTCCCAAGCCTCTGTCACCACGGTACCCATCGTGCCAGCCAGCAGCGGCATCTGCGATGATGACGGTCTCCGTCCAGGGAAGTCCACTGCCATCCCCTACATCCCTGCCCAACAACAGGCTTCCAGCACCACGAGCAGCCACCAGGAGAGGGCGTTGAGGTATTTCACCATGACCCAGAGTGGGGACCCAGGCCACCCTGAGCCTGAGCTCAACTCCTCCCCTCTCCTCCCGGAGAGTGGAGAGAGAGCAGGGGCTCCTCTTCCTCCCACCTCCTCTGCTGGTCACAGGCAGCAGGGGGAGGTGGAGGAGGAGGGTAGGAGAGAGCGTCAGGAGGAGGAGGTTAGGGGGAGACAGAAGGGAGGAGCCAGAGA
This sequence comes from Chelmon rostratus, assembly GCF_017976325.1. NCBI lineage: Eukaryota > Metazoa > Chordata > Actinopteri > Chaetodontiformes > Chaetodontidae > Chelmon > Chelmon rostratus. The sequence continues at coordinate 22,327,180 of NC_055669.1, forward strand.
AGAGAGCCAAGACGGCAGGATTAAGGGAAAGCCGCACTCCCCTGACAGGGACCGAGACGGCAGGCAGCGGCAGCAGCATCCCCAGCCTCAGCACTCTGCCGAGCCCTCTTCACGTAGGGGCGAGTCAGAGCCTCTGCCCAGCTGGAGAGCCGCAGACGGAGACTCCCAGGAGAGCAGGGAGAGAGCAGAGGGGGGAGAAAGAGGAAGAGGAGGCTACCTGAGAGAGGCAGCTCACAGCTCCTCCACACAGGAGCAGGAGAGGAGCAGCGGCCGGAGCCTGGCTGGCATCTCAGGTAGGAGACTTCTCTGATGGCTGACACAGAAAAGAGGTGGAGAGGAGTCGGGGAAAGAATAATAGAGAGGTGTGAATAGCTGAGGGATGTGGGAAATTAAAACTGAATGCACATAAAGAAAGGAGAGAAAGGGAGTGACAAGAAAAGAGGAAGCAATGTCTAGGGAAGGGGCTGTTCTCATTATCCTCATTGTCTCATGCAGCGTGCACCCACGCACGATTGCTTTCTGCCGGCTGCACACACACTCATCACAGCTGGGGGTGTTTGATTTGGCTGATACAGAGAGTGAGAGAGTGTGTGAAGGAGAGACAGACGTCTGAGGCTGCATCTAATTAGCATATTTTTCCATGCATTTGCCTCGTGGCTCCCTTTGTCTAGAAAGAGGAAACCCTTTCTAAACAAGTTGTTTGTCAGCTAACAGACATCAAGGATTTTTAAATCTGACTGTGTGTGCTCACTGTCATGGCCTATAAAGGGGCTGTGGTCCCCTTGCACCATATTACGCCTGTGGGTTAGCCATGCACATGCTACAGTATAATGGGCCTGACCTGTTTTTTATGTGCTAATGCACAATGTGTCTTGGGGTGGTCTTTTCCCATGCATGCACACAAAAAGATGAAAGCACTCAGTGAGAGAGTGCAGAGCAATTGGCCAGCACTTACATGAAGCAGGTAGAGGACAGGAAGGACACAATGAAAGCCTTGTCTTCTGGCCGTACTCTTATTTAGTTCTGCATGGGTAGATCTTCACTAAAGTACAGCCTATTATGCTATAGTATCATGAGGCGAGGCTTGCATTGACTTAGATTAATTCCCTGGGGACCCTAACACCAACACTTTCACTGACCTTAACAAAAGACAAGTCGTAAGCTTGAGATGTTGTGTTTTGTCAATGGTTTGTCCCCAAATGGGAGATGAGTCGCCAAAATTTGACTATGTGAACAGTGATTTTAGTCCCCACAGTGTAATTAATACAGATTCACACACAGAATTACTGCATATGCAGAATATGCATATGTATTTTGCAGGATACTTCATCTCATCTTTTCCCTACAAGAACAGCTGCGTGTCATTGATGAGTATTTAGTATTTATTTATGAGTATTTACAGTAATCAAACAGTAAGTAAAATATTGATGTAATGGGGGAAAGAAATTGATCACATCTATTGCATCATACTCACATTTTGGAGGCACCCCTGTAATTTAAGACACTGAACATTAACCATGACATACCAAATTCTAATCCAGCCGGGGACCTCAGCTGCGAGCCCCAATCTCTCCTGTCAACTCTCAAGTTGTTTTATCTCAGTCTCCTTTACATCCATGTTACACCCACACAGAGCTTTGTACTTTGGCTGGTTTGGCTGATCTTCATTTCAGGACTTTGTGGGTATGTCCAAATTATTCTTAACTGACATCCTTGAATGCCCTATCAGTTTTGATGTACCTTTTAGATAAAATAAGATAAAATAAAATAAGACATTATTAATCCCACATTGTTGAAATTTGCAGTGTTACAGCAGCAAAGGGAATAGGGCAGCAGTAAGAAACATAAGTACAAAAGCAAGATACTGTATGATAAATAATTAAAATAAATAATTAGTATAACAAGGCAATGGTTGCCTTGTTGCACACAGGGAATATTGAGATTGCACAGCTTAGTATACACTGATATTGCAAATGAGTGTCAGCGATAGGGTGGGATGACTTACACTTTTAAGACCGCCTGTAACATATTCTCATTAGCGCACCCAATAGCTCCCAACCTCTAACTGATTAGAGTTCAATCAGCCAAAATAACTGAGTGTGCAGAGCTGTTAAAGCCTTAGTGAAATTAATAGTATTTGCCTTGCCATCAGTTGAATAACTTAATATATGCTCAGGGAAATAGCCACTAATGTTCACCTTATGTACTATATTCAGTTTTGTTGCAATACATGAACAAAAACAAATTGTTATTATTTGCTTTACTGGATGCATTTTGTTGCTGATTCTAAACATTGGAAGAAAAAGACAAAAGTACTAAAACTGTGGTGGGTGTGACATTTCTGATATGCAAGTCACATTACTAAAAGGTAAGCCGAGCCGGTGTGACGATATGATTACATACTTTCTTCCAGACTTGCCGGATCATCCTGCGCCACTGAAGCCACTGATAGCTAAAGTGTCATCCAGGACAGTGTCTCACATTTCAAGCAGCCAGCAGCAAACCAACATCCAGCCTCCTCAGACTCTTCCCAAAACTTTCACACAGCAGCCTCCTCCAACCCTCCCCAAACCGTCCGACATCCAGCCCCAGCCGTTCTCCCAACCCCCACCAACGTACCCCAAACCTTTCTCTCAGTCCCCACAAACACAGCCAAAACCTCAGAGATTCGTTCAGCCTCTCCCTAAGCCTTACCCGCAGACAGCCCCCCAGCCTCAGCCCAAACCCCAGGTGCCTCCACAGACACCTCCCAAACCCCAGTCCTTCCCCCTGGCGCTGGTCAAGTCCCAGTCCACGGACCACGGCGAGGACTTCAGCAGGCACAGCGTCCATTCTGGAGATCTGCTGTCCCCCACAGAGTCTGGAGAACTTCTGTCTGACGGCATGTCCACCAAACAGATGTCCATCAAGGAGAGGTGAGTGACAGCTGAAGGTTTGAGAGTGAAATATTGCAGATATTAGTCAGGTTAGTTGCTGAGTTGCCAGCAGTGACAGTAGCTGCCAAAAACACTGAGTTAGCAGCATTTAAAGATCACAGAAATCATTTGGAGAATTTAGAGAAATTTAAACTGGTGCATTTTTACTCTCAGAGACAGTTCACCAGGATGTGCCCATTTTGTTTGGTGATTTATATCTTACTGGATGATTGACCAAATTTTAACATTGTAATGCTGCTCTGGAGTGTGTAATTTAGTCCCACTACCCCAACATCTGGGCTGCAGACTGGACCTAACAACATTTGCTCTGAGGATGATTTGTCAAAAAAAACAAAAAGCTGAATAATAATTACATAACTTTAACGGTTATTTTAGGCTATTTTTCCAGTGATTACTCTAATTGTGTCACAGTCTTTCTGTGCTGCATTTTTCCTCCTCACTCCCTGTCACAACACTAATATAGTGATTTTTAACAGTACAGGTCATTTCTGTGTGGGGTAACCAGTACCTCATTAAAACCTTGCAGCATGCAGCAAGTAAGGACTCTACTTTAGTGTTATTGAGAGGCCTTCATGTGTTTTTTTAGTAATTAACCACAGTTAAATACAGATCAAACTGAAGTTTCGGTTTGTGCTTCAGTTTGTATTTATGCGCTCTTTTTCTATTTGCCTTTCCCTCTCATCATAGAGATAAATCATAATTAAAACAAACTTTTTTGTGACCAAGCATATGAACCTGCAAACAGACTAATAGGGGACACCCTATTTAACTGTATTTCCTCTGGGTATTTTAATGGGAGACGAAATAGGAGATGATGGAATGTGATGAGAATGCAGCTGCAACTAATGATTATTTTCATTATCAATTAATCTGTTGATTATTTCCTCAATTAATCGACTGGTTGTTGACTCTATAAAATATTATAAGATGGTGAAAAACTTCCATCATTGTTTCCCAAAGCCAAGACGCAACCCAAAGATATTCAGTTTACTGTCATAGAGGAGTAAAGAAACCAGAAAATATTCGCATTTGTGAAGGTGGAATCCTTTTCTTAAACAATTCATCAAACCCTTTAGTCGATTATCAAAATGGCTGCCATCACAGTGACTTCTCAGATAAGAGCCAGGTCTCAAATAATAGCCTGTTAACAAAAACAAAGGCAAATAAAGGTATGTGGGTAAAGTGCTCCTTAAAACCTGACGACTAGCAAAGCTGCAGGTACAACTCAACCTTGATTGCGTTTACAGAAATGAAAACTGAGATGTCAGCACAGATTTTTTGCAGGCTGGGTGAAAAGCTAGTGCCTCATACATTTGCATTGTTTGACAGAATGAGGCAGAACTCGCTGTCTGCCCTTCCTTGCAGTATATAGGTTTGCTCCACCCTATTAAATTGTTGGAGGTGAGAGAGATTCATTTTTAGCAACATTGTGTAGCAGAGAGCTGTGTGGACTGCAGAGATCCTCTGAGATTTAGCAGATTCCTCCCGATGCCCTCATTTCTGCCCTGTCCACACTCCAGCTGCAGAGATGATGACACACTTTCTTCTACCCCTCAGCCATCCCTTATCAGCGCTTTATAGACCATTTTTCAACAATCACGTTCGCTGGCTGCAGAGCAAAGATGTCTGACCTGGTTTTTCACACTTGAAGGATTTTTTTCTCTTATGACCTGTATGTAAATAATGGAAAAGCACAGTTTTTGTTCCCTTTGTTTGATTGTTTTTTGATAACACGGTGGTCACAATGACTGTCAGCGCCTAAAATAAACTCCCATGGAAATTCTGAAGAAAATTTGTCCCATTAGCATACATGTTAGCAGTGGCAGAGCAATTCAAGAGGGCCAAACCCGTTACAGCATTTGACACAGTACAGTACATGACTCCCTATTATGACTCTGTTCCTTCTGATATTTTACTGCTTAAACATTTGATAACCTTAGATGCTGCTATGCTTCATCCATGACCGGTGTCTTTTTTAGTGAATGAAATTGGCTTTAAATTGAGCAGATTGATTGAATGAGTGTTCGGTACATTCTTTTCTTCTTCTGTCTGGTGAAGAACATTTTGCTTTAATACTAGATGCACATGCTCATAACATGTTTGGCTTATCTGATAGCACTATGATGCAGTTGCTTGGCTGGAAAAAAAGACTTTCACCTGTGATTAAAAGCTTTGTAGTGCAGAATTAAAATGTCTTAGTGCTATTCTCCAAGTGTTTCCCCCTTAAGTGTTTTTAAGGTTGAAAAACCTTAATTTTAGCTTTGTCTTATGTTATTAAATATAATGAGACAGAAAATATTTCAGGAAATCATACTCAACTACAGAAATCTTTAAGTATCATTTTAATTTCTTTCTCCCAGGTTGTTCCAGCTCGTCATGAAGCCACACAGTGTTTATACTGAGTAAAATATTCAATCCCAAGACTCATCAAGTGTAAATATCCTAGATGACTTGTCCATTATTTTATCCACAGTTCCCACAAATTCAGCCTGACATACATTATTTTGCATCAGAAAATGGAATTTAAAAGAAAGCTCAGTGCGTTTGAGCAATCGCTGGCTGCATAGCGTGTGTTTATTATGACTGACCCAGTGGTGGGTCTGTAGAGTTGAGGTGTAATCAAGAACAGTATCTTACTGAAATATTGCTTTTGTTTTTTTCCGTCAGAGTGGCACTGCTGAAGAAGAGTGGAGAGGAGGACTGGAGGAACAGGATCAACAAGAAACAGGAAGTGGTTCAGGTGGCGTCCACCGAGCAGCAGGCTCAGCTATGGGAGACAGAGCCGACCTGCCAGAAGAAGGTCGGTCTCTTGTGCACGCCAGTGTTATTCACACCCACAATAACACTGTCACTCACACAATATATACAGTTTGGAGACATTAAGAATGTTCGGTCACACATTTCGGGTATCTTCAAGAAATGGTCATTTTTAGAATATGATCTGTGACTCCTATTATCATCAAAACTGGTCTACGATTCATGTCATCTCACTCTTCTCCCTTTTTGTCTGTATTTCTTTATTCACAGCAATGTCCTTTATAGCTATCTGCACAAGCAGCAAAATAAATGTTTGCTCGCCCACTTTGTGCCTCAGATCTAATTTTAGTTTTTGCATTTTAGACATCAGTAATAATATATCAGTCCCACAAACTGGTTCTTCCTCCGCCTCTGTTCTGTTGTTTAACCTCTGTTGTTGTGTTTCACATTGCTTTAAATGAAATAGATTGAATATGGTTGGTGGATCATCCTCCGAATTGAACCAGAAGAAGCTCTGTAGTGCAATGGATGAATATTTCATTATTTAATTTAAACAAGCAATTTCGTTAAATCAGAGTTAAATCAGAAATCTTTTAGAGCTACTAGCTCGTGTTGATCGCTCTGATCTATATCATTGTAAAGCTGTGTTTGGTACAGATCCCTGAACCCACACACACACACACACACACACATCCTTCATGGTTTCCATGCCAGCTCCTGTCTCCACTCTTTTAGCTAAGTGCTCCTTTCATTTCCTCCTTTAGTCCATCTGTTGTTTGAGCCCAGTGGTCCAGATCTGTGTGGGATCCAGCCCCCATAGGCTGTAAACCAGGAAGCATATGGGACAGTCTGCTTGTAGAATTATCGTTCTGGGGTTTGGGGAATAGATTCTCCTTTTTTACAAGATCAGATTTGGGTAAGCTTCAGGCTAAGTTTCAATAATGAAAGCTTATTTGAGAGAAGGAAATGATTCATGAATCACTTACATGTATTTATATGCATCTCTTTTGGCTTAAACAGCAGCTAGAATTAAATTTAAAGTTCTAACAGCCTCTAATTTCAGGATTTATACTTTTTACTGCAGCTCATCTACTTCACATTAGTATTCTGTTGGGCGAAACTGCCTGCTTAAACCCTGGATGGTAATCCTCCAGGCAGTCTCACCCCTAAACCCATTAGAGCAACAATGGCAGACCCCCCCTCCCTCTCTCTGATCAAGTCCTTCCCCTGTGTTTAACCCCTCAGGAGGAAGGGGTGGTTGTTCAAGACTACTCCGCTGTGTCTATGTCTGAACAGCTGTGGGTAAGACCCGCACACCAACCCTAACCCAATCAGCTTTGTGTGGGACCTGTGTTGTCCAATCACAGCTTTGTGTGATTGCCTCTCCTGAATCTGTGGGTCTTTGGCCTCTTTACTTGAAATGGTGGTGGAAAGTTTCTGATGCTGGAATTTTTCCAAGCTTTCATCAGCTTTTTGCCAGTCTTGTCTTAAAGGGGCATTAAGTAATGAGTTAACTTCGAAGTAAAATTCATTTTGTTTTGCCTTTTGGAGAAACATATTCATCTTAAATTCAAAATTAAAAGTCAAAATAAGTATTTTTGCCTTTTTAAAAGTACAAAAATGTACAGCTTTATATGAGTGTTTAAATAAGATGTTGCTTTTTCATAGTTTTTTTTTTTTTTGGTTTGAGAACAAAATGTCCAGATCAATCTGAGGAAAGGTTAGAAAAAATCATTATTATCTGCTTCATGATTCTGTGTTCATTTTTTCGGCCATTTTCCTTTTTAACACATTAAATCTTCAAAGCCTCTAAAGATTATTCAAATTAGCCAATCTGAGCTATAAAAATATGTGACCTTGGAAGAGGTTTTATGAGTTGTATTCTTTAAAGCTAAGCTAAAAAGGTTGGGAACCACTGCTATAGATTACATACAGATTATATAGACATATTACTTTTTAAGACCAGTTGTTACTTAATGCACCTTTAAGCTTTAAGCTGTGTTTTCACTGCGCTGGTAATGTAATATGTGACCTTCTGTGCCTGTGACAAGCTGTGCCTGTCTCAGCTTACAAAGAATGAAAATGGCTTTTGCAGTGTACAGCTTTGTTTCTAACAGTAAAATTGCATCCAATGGCCTTCAGTGACTTTAACTATATTTTTATTTGGTAATGCATGGGTCTTTTAGTCAGTTTTACTGTCTATCAAAAGGACCTTTACATTGTGCATGAATACCCACAAACAGAGCTTTTAGATTAGCCCTGGCAGTTGAAGGATAGCGAGTATTTAACAGTCATGTTGCATTCCCAATCTCTGGTTCTCTTTCCTCTGCATCCATCCTTTATCTTCCTTCATCTGCATGCTCTCCATTTTTCCTTCCTTTTCCTCCTTTCCTTTCCTTTCTTTCACATTTCCATCCACCTCTATATCCTCAGGAACCTGTCTTCTCTTCCACCTTTTCTCCTCCTATCTCCCTCGGTCAAAAGTGTCAGTATATTGACCATCATAGCCAGGTAAGGACATGCACCTGGCACGCTTGAATGCGCTGCATGTACCAGGGTGTTATCTCTTCTGCTCGGTTTGCAGCTACTGGTGTGACGGGCGCTTTGGGTGCTGTTGAGTTTTATTTGGCTCTCATTGCATGAGTACAACTCAGTGCAAAGCCATCACTTCTACTGTGGAATAAAGGCTACAAAGGACATGCACCTAGCACGCCTGAGTGCATCAAATCTTTTTATATCTGCTTGGTTTGATACTGTGGCTAGTTGAATACTTATGGTCACATGAAGTAATAGTGACGTTAGATAGTAGATCCAGAGGTGTCTGGAAGCTTTTTGGTCTGCCTTCATGATCTTGTTTAAAGTTTTAATGCAGCGCTTAAACCTGTTTAGAAAATAACTCCAACATGACTGAAAATACCCTGAAATTACAGCTAACAGTCAGCCTCATTGTGCAGAGTTCATTGCTTTGCATGCTAGACTTGGCACTTTAACTTAAAAATCTTTCGTAATTTAATAATTGTTCGATTTGGTCTTGTGTGTGCAGAAGATGGGAGAGGAGATCGAGGCCCAAATGACCATTGAGGAGAGAAAACAGATGATTTCGGTACGTGAGGATGCCTGGAAGACAAAGGGCAAAGGAGCGGCCAACGACTCCACTCAGTACACTGTGGCTGCACGTATGGTTAAGAAAGGTCAGTCCGCAGACCTGCTGTTATTATTAGTCTGCTGGTGCAGACAGCATGTTATCTCTCTTCATGTGTCCACAGTGTCAGATATTTGTCTTATTCTCGTATAAATTTCTGTCTGCGTGTCTGCAGGCCTGGCAGCCTCCTCCTCAGTTATCAGTCCCATCCTGTCACCGGTCGCCAACAAACTCAAGAGCAGCACGCCTGCTGTCAACAAACCTCAAGAGGGTGAGACAGTTTTGCATTTCCTGATTCACCACTGCCACCTCAGCTAAAGGGTCAGAGGATTTTATCAACCAGTGTTGGTTCAACCTGAATGGACTTAAGTTCATTTTCATATTTGTTGTTGCTTTAGTAGTTTGTCTTTGTGTTCATCCAATATGCTCTGCACTACATATGTATATACAAAAATCATTAACACAAGTTCATCAACAACACAAACAAATATTTGATGAATAACCTAAAAAGAACTGAACAATCATAATGAAACTAAATAACAACTAAATAATGTTATTTTTTTAGTTTGTTAAGGAGAATTTAATCTTGTATTTCTACATTCATGAGACTGAATTATTTCATTTTTAGAAATTGAGGCCAGACCAAATATGGAGTCTGATAAAAAACTAGACAAGTTGGAGAGCTTCTTGGGACGTCTGAATAGCAAAGGTATGTACCTCTTTACTGACTGTAAGCTCCCATAGTCATATTTTTATTTGTGTCGTCTTCGCCTGCAGTCGACCTTTAAAGAATCTGTAAAAAATGTCATAATTTGGTGGGGGTTAGCTGAGCGTTTAGCCTTACTTCATCACATTTTCAAGTTCTTTTCACAAGCCTGTTTTTCTGCAGCAAATTCTATCCTTGTGCATTGATTTTATTATTGTATTAGGGCCTAATCCAGTTCCACTTCTGGTTTTCCTTTGTCGCTCAGTGTCAGGTCTGCAGGAAACCACCTTAACAGTGACTGAGAAGGCTGTGAAGGAAGTGATGAAGCTTGATGACGAAATCTTCTCCAAGTTCTACAAACGCGTTGCTGAATTTCCACGCATGCCCACCAGGATCGAGATCAACGAGGATTTTGACACCATCTTTGGTTCTCAGGGTCCCAAGTAAGAGAATGAAAAAGCTTCGAATGATGGCTGACCCGTGCACATCATACACCACCTGCATGTATGCTCACACACTTCCCTTCCCTTCCAGGTTGACTTCAGCCATGGTGCAGCATAAGCGCTCGGTGCGTCCGTCCAGGAACGTCCAGTCATCCAGAAACCCTCTGAAGATGCTGGCGGCCAGAGAGGACATCAGACATGAGTACACAGAGCAGAGATTGAATGTGGCGCAGCTGGAGAGCAAGAGGATGAAGGCTGAGAAGAGTAAGTATAGCCATGACGGGGTGTGTTTGCTGTGTTTGTAGTTAAAAATCCCGGTGAAAAGCTGAAAACATTATTGTTGCTACATCCTACGAAACTACATCCATGTCCACCACTTTGTTTATTTAGTGAACTGCACTAATTGGAAAGCAGCCTCACATGACCCACTTCTTTAGCAGTGTTTACAGTTGGGATTTGGTTTCTTTAAAGTTTAATGAAGCGTTTATGTTATTTTTCAATCCCCTGTAGCTCTATACATTTATGAAATGTGCACTCTTTCTCATTCCAGTTAATAAAACCTCCGAGTACTCTGAGGCTGCTCTGGCAGGTCTGGCCAGTAAAGAGAACTTCAGCAGCGTGAGTCTGCGCAGCGTCAACATCTCCGAGCAGATGTCCAACAACAGCGCTGTGCCCTACAAGAACCTCATGCTGATGCAGATCAAAGGTAAAAACCCTATTTGACTGTGTTAAGCTACAATGCATGCTTGGTTTTACCTGCATGACTCCTGCTACTGTCACTGTCTTCACTTTCAGGGTTTAAGCTGATCATTAGGGCTCGAGTGAAGTCTTGAAAGTTTGGAAAATGCTTAATTTTAACTACTATGTTTTCAACGTAAAGAATATGTTTGAGTTTGCATACACTCCTGAAAAATGCTTGATTTTCAGCATAATGTGGTGTTTCATCAACACAAGCACTCTTGCAAACCAAATTTTAATATTTCAAATGAAATGATCCCATCATCATACTTGTTGATCTCTCCTGGTGTGTTCACCTGTCATTCAATTATCAAGCATTAAGTAATTAAGTTCAAAACATGTAATCATATAATATAAAAAGTTAATATGAGAAGCTGGGTAAAATAAACAAAGTGACAATATACATTGATTGCTGTGGGTATAAAGGAATTCTGTTAACTTTATTTTTCACAATTGCATTCATGTATAGTAACAATTTAGATGTGATGTTAAAGGCTTCAAGAATCTGGAAATGTTTGCCCCTTGACAGTGAAATTCTACTCTTATAAAGCTGTATGAACTCTGGATAATGAATGTTAAGCTTTAATTAAAACCTGGATTTGTGCCGACCAGACTTGTCCACTGACAGTCAGTATATGGTTATGTTAATGTATTTTTTGTTTTAGAGACAGATAAGTAGAGACATTGTTAACATACAGTTTAAAGTTTGATATATTTGGAAATATGGCATATTTCTTGAGTAGGAGCAGTTGCTTGGCAACCAGTGGAGATTCCAGGAAATCACTCGTTCCAGCCAAGAAATAGCGTGACATGAAACAGCCCATAAGACGGCGAATGCTGTTTTTACACTTACAGGTGGTGGTGGGCAGATGTCACCCTCAGAGTGAGCGAGGCTAGCTGTTTTCTCCTGTTTCCAGTCATTGCACTAAGCAAAACCAACTGTCTGCTGGCTGTAGCCTCTTTAAATAAGTAATAAGTGTATTTCCCAAAATTTGAAATTTTCAGACAGAGCTGATATGCTCTAAAATAACTGAAAGGTATGCTGTAACTCAGCAGAATAATGACTTTATTCTGTCCAGGTCGTCGTCACGTTCAGACCAGATTAGTGGAGCCAAGAGCGTCATCACTGAACAGCGGCGACTGTTTCCTGTTGGTCACTCCAGAGCACTGCGTCGTCTGGATCGGAGAGTTCTCAAATGTCATCGAGAAAGCTAAGGTGAGCACTTCACCTGCAGACCTTTGTTTTGGACGTCCACCATCAAAGTACTACTGGTGTTTGAACAAAGATGATTCATTGATGAATCTGCCTCTCATTTCCATTCTCTACAGCCACACACACACACACACACACACACACACACACTGGCAAAAATACCCATCTGTGCTCCTCATCAAACACATGCTTTCAGGCTATTCTACAGCTCTTCCATTTCCCCAACGGAGGTCTGTCTAGACACTTTCTAATAAACATTTGTTTTTCTACTCTGGCCCCTTGTTCAGTGCTGTTTACTCATTTTTTGATGATTTTATGCACAAAATCCCCCAACAAGATTCAGCCAACTCTCTCCTCTGTTGTACCTTTTCTTGAATTTGTGCATAAATGTGAAGCGGGATGTTGTAGAGGTCACTTCACCATCGCTGGCTTCATCAAGAAAAGTCAAGTTTCCTCCTCGTTTACATCAAAGTCAGCATGAGATCATTAGACATCTTCCCTGTCTTTCTCGCCATTATTAAAGGACGAAAAACAGATCTTTGTTTCTTGCCTGTAGGCAATGGATTTGGCCACCTTCATCCAGTCAAAGAAGGACATGGGCTGCAGGGCGAAGCAGGTGCAGACTATCGAGGAAGGGGTCAACCCACAGGGTCCAGATACCCAGGAGTTCTGGACGATCCTAGGAGGACAGACTGCCTACCAACGTAAGACAGGAGCCCCTAATACTCCAATTTGTCTAGAGAGTTTAGGTTGTTGCCCTTAAACTTGCTTTTAGGCTATTTGAAATTTGTCTTACAGTGAGTGTACAGTTACTCTGGGTGCTTTTGGGTGCATGCAGACAGTTACACTGATATTATTTGTCTGTCTGATCATGCTATAGCGGCAGGCCCACCAGAGGAGGATGAGCAGTTTGAGAATGCCATTGTGGAAACCAACTGCATCTTCAGACTGCTGGATGACAAACTGGTTCCTGATGATGACGAATGGGGGAAGGTCCCTCGCAGCTCGCTGCTGGAGTCCAAGGAGGTCTGTGGTACTTTCTGTGGGTCCATAAAACCTCTCAACATCCTTTCTTGTTTGTACATTTGAATGGAAAGGATGTGCTGGATTAAATAAATATAAATTTGCCTTTTTACTGGCACGGTCAGCTTTGCTTCAGTTGCCCTTTGACTGACTCTGGGAACTGCTTTTCTGTCGCCAGTAGCCTTATTACACCAGAATGTAAGGCAGCACCAACAATGCTATAATATAAATAAATTCAAGAGTATGTGTAACGGTGGGCATTTCCTACAAGGCACCAAGCTCTTAATAATTTCTAATATTTCAGTTTTTTAAGAGGAGCTCTTTGCTTCAGGCTGCTTTTAATTTGTTGCTTAGCAACAGCAGGTGCCATGGCGAGTACCTCCTACATCCATCTGTGCAGTGCTGCTGCTGGAAACATTAAACGGGCTCAGGAAACTGGGGCTATGACCAGGAAGTGCACTGCAGTTACATTTCTGATTTTGCATTAGAATGATGAGGATTTTACAGTCTTACTTTTCAATCTGCATTTTTTTTCTGTCTAAACTAACTTAAGTTTCTTATGATTTAAATTAGATTGTTTGTATATTTTACAATTTGTTTCTATTGTACTAAACCTTTATATGGTACTACATATATTTAACATAGATGTGTGTTGCTTTCAAAACTAGAGGGGGCTATCTATCGATTACTATTGTCCACATGGTGCTTACAGAAAAGCAAAGCAGCTGTGAGGTGCTAGTTAACATGAACAAAAATGACTCACCTGTGTCTGTTGTTGCTGCAGGTGTTGGTGTTTGACTTTGGCAGTGAGGTGTATGTGTGGCACGGTAAAGAGGTGACGCTGGCCCAGAGGAAAGTGGCCTTCCAGCTCGCCAAACACCTTTGGAACGGGATGTTTGACTACACCTGCTGTGACATCAACCCGCTGGACCCCGGAGGCTGCAACACACTCATACCTAGGTGTGAAACATACACATGCACAAACACACACCGATCATGTTCTGAAGGCTTACCCTGAAATCTTAACCTGACTTCAAAGTCGGAATTCATAAGTTTGCCTCATGACTAACTTTTCAGCCCCAAATGGGAGGCGAGTCCTCATAATGTGACCGTGTGAACACATTTATATCCCAACAACATGATCATCACAACTAAACGCACACACAAACACGTTTGCATTCATGCACAAGCATAAACTTTTCTCTGTGTGTGTTCATTGACAGGAAGGGCCAGGGCCGTCCTGATTGGGCAATATTCGGCAGGCTGACAGAGCACAACGAGACGATCTTGTTCAAGGAGAAGTTTATGGACTGGACCGAAGCAAAGTTGCCATCGCCAAAGGAAGGCGGCGAGCTCGTACCTGAGCAGAAGGTGCAGATCCAACACTTGGTGCATTACAAGTTACACATATGTTTTCTCAAGCTCCCCGTCTGTTTCTTTATTGGACTGTGGCTCAAACTCAAGCTCACTTAATGTTGTCAGGAAATGTTGTTTAGACACTGCTGGACCAAAACAAGAATAAGAGAGTGTATGCCTTCAAGTGGATGCTCCATAAAGCATCATAAAGAAGAATGAGCGCATGGGTTGCCACAGACAGCTAAAATAGAAATAAATGTGGATTATTCCCCTTTTACAGATGGAAGTTGTCTTTATCAGTTCTTAAAATTCACTTCCATCATAAATCCTATCTGTGATCCTCACCTCCTTTCTCTCTCAGGAGGCGCCGGGGCGAGAATGCCGGCCTTACGACGCCACCCTGATGCTGCCTGTGCTCCAGTCGTCCATTTCCACCATCCTGGACGGAGTAAATGTCGGCCGCGGCTACGGGCCAGTGGAGACCGAGGACCACATGAGGACTCAGGAGATCAGCACGGTGTCAGCGGACGTCTGGCACATCCTGGAGTTCGACTACAGCCGTCTGCCACGCCAGAGCATCGGCCAGTTCCACGAGGGAGACGCCTACGTGGTCAAGTGGAAATACATGGTCAGCACCTCAGGTTAGTCACTGGTATTATACTCCAGTATCACCAGATGCAATTTGCAACCTCTACAAAACAGCAGCTGTGTTTGAAATATATTTCAAAAATATACACAGTGAAATGATTAAATGAGCACCGAGCGTTGGTGTTGTAATCATAGTCTTTATTTTTTGGCACTTTGACACAAAGTTTGAACTCATTAGAAAAACTAAACACAAAAAAACAAAAAGAGACACATTGAGAAAAATAAAGTGAAATTAATTTAATTCAATTTTCTAATCACTTTGAGTTTGAGGGCAGATGAAGCACCTTGACTGAGTCAATCTGAAAGGAGTCTGAATGAAATCTTTAAACTAAGTCACTTATTCTGCTTCAACAAGCTCAGAATAGACGAGATTTATCTCTTCTGGACAGTTCAGGGTCTAGAGCAGAGAGATGTATGTAACTGCATTGTGGCAAATCACAACCACATATCAGCCCACAGACAGTAAAAAATACGAGTCTGGTGTTGAACAGCAATCTTCTAATGTAACGTGAGCTGCACCGTTTTCAGTTTGCACAGAAAGATGAAACTACTTTGTGCTGCAATTAGAGAGTTATTATTTTAACGGCCTTGGCAGTTCAGATTCGGTTTGCTCATTTGTGTCGTGCTGTCCCAGTTGGTCGCAGGCAGAACCCCGAGGCGAGGAGCAGCGGGCCGGGCAAAGAGAAATGCTGCTACTTCTTCTGGCAGGGTCGACACTCCACCGTCAGCGAGAAAGGGACTTCAGCGCTGATGACGGTGGAGCTGGACGAGGAAAGAGGGGCACAGGTACAGGACCGGATAATCCAAACCAGAAACTAGATATGAATCCAACTCTAAGTCAAATGTGGAGTAAATACAAAGTGTTGAAGTGTTGAGATATGGACGAGGACATACTGTACACTGAGGAGAAGTTGGATGATGTTACTTAACTGACTTTGATGTTCACTCTTGCACACCAGGCTCCCTCTATAACACAGCAACCCTCTTATAAAGGACTGAGTGTGGGAGAAAACAGCTTATTTTTTACATCAATATTGATTTTTTTAGCATCACAACTTAATGACAGATATCCAGATGATTCCCGATGTTGGTTTCTTCCAATAGGTTCTCCAGAGTCATGCTAGTCTATGAGCATGTTGCTGTATATACTGTGTTTAATGTGGTTGTCTGTGTCTGTGTGTCACAGGTTCAGGTGCAGCAGGGAAAAGAGCCTCCATGTTTCCTGCAGTGCTTCAATGGTGGGATGATTGTCCACGCTGGCAAGAGGGAGGAAGAGGAGGAGAACACTCAGAGTAAATATTTTATCATTTCTGCTTTTGATTCTACTTATTTGTTTTTCACCATTCCTGATTTAAAAAGTGAGGTCACAGTCAGCCCTTCTTATCACTCCACTGATCATATTCACCTGCTCGTCTGTGTGCAGGCGAGTGGCGTCTGTACTGTGTGCGGGGCGAGGTGCCTGTGGAGGGCCACCTGCTGGAGGTGGCGTGTCACTGCAGCAGCCTGCGCTCCAGAGCCTCCATGATCCTGCTCAACATCAACAAGGCCATCATCTACCTGTGGCACGGCTGCAAGACGCAGCTGCACACTCGCAGTGTTGGAAACACGGCTGCGCTCAAGATCAAAGAACAGTGAGTTTGTATGAGGACGTTGCAGGATGACTTTTAAGATACTAGTCAGTAAATCGACACAGATTCAAAACCCGATTCTCTCAGGTGTCCACTGGAGGCGGGTCTCCACAGCAGCAGTAAGGTGACCATCCATGAGTGTGATGAGGGAGTGGAGCCTCCGGGCTTCTGGGAGGCTCTGGGGAGAAAAGACAGGAAGGCCTACGACTGTATGCTGCAAGGTACAGTCTGTACCCGTGTACTTTGGTTACTTACTGATACACAGTCTCTCAGTCAGACACGAGGCCTCAACTGAGACAAAGCTAGTGTCATTTTAGACAGAAACTGGAGGGATTGTATATTTTGTCAGTATTGTTTGGCACGTAAAATTGGCCAAATAAACTTATCGAGGTCAAATTTAAAGCTTTTGAAAAGCCTCTATCAAGACTGGATACTGGTACAAGCACACCTAAGACACCAGTACAAGAACAATCATTTTTATGTTTGTACCACAGCTTTAAATAAGCCAGAAGTCTCAAATCCCTAATAGTATGTTTTTAATGTTGTCCTCAACAGCAGGACAAAATTTGCCTGTAAAGAACATTGTATAAAGAACTTAATCATTTCAATCAGTCAATATGTGATCAACAAATTAATGAAGACCAAGATTCAAGTTTTGACAACTGACAGCTCCAAACCAAGGGGCCATCCTAAACAAGGAGGGATTATTTATCTCATTTCATGATGGTTTCTGATCTTCTTTTTCAGATCCAGGCAAATTCAACTTCACCCCACGGCTTTTCCAGCTGAGCAGCACATCCGGAGATTTTGTGGCGAACGAGTTCTTCCACCCGTCCCGAGCTCCAGACCTGGTCAGCTCACTGCCCTTCCTGCAGGAAGACTTATACAACACACCACAGCCTGGTGAGGCCTGGACACAAACACACTGCAATGCATGCACCACGATGAAGTGTTTACACCAATCTGATAATGCAGAAGTCATGCAGTGCTATAATGACTCTTCTCTCCTTGGCAGCGTTGTTCCTGGTGGATAACTTCCACGAGGTTTACCTGTGGCAGGGCTGGTGGCCTCAGGACAGCGAGAGCACCGGCTCGGCTCGTATCCGCTGGGATGCAGACAGGAAGTGTGCGATGGAGACCGTGCTGCAGTACTGCAAAGGTTAGGGCGATGGTTATGGCAGAAATGCTTCAGTGAATGGCAGGTGATAGCTGGACTAATGTGTTATTAATATGTTATGAAACTGACATCCTGGCTGCTGATGAACACCCAAAAAATGCACCAATTTTTTATGTTGCCTTTTTTTTAATGTGTGAAGCTGCAGGTTTTTAGTTTGTACTGTTCATGATATGGTAGGTTGGGTTTTTGTGTGGCTGAAAATCAGCTTTGGTGTTACAGGTTAACCTTGATGTACCAGTATGCCAGCCTGTTGAAATTATGTGCCAGGATTCAGATGAGCAAATTTAGTGCAAATTTAGGTCGTGCCATCAGTACTCGGAAGTTGAGGTCAGAATTATTGTGACGCTCTTCTCCTGCAGAGAAGAACGACAAGAAGCCGCAGAAGTCGTATCTGATCCACGCCGGTCTGGAGCCGCTCACCTTCACCAACATGTTTCCCAGCTGGGAGCACAGAGAGGACGTGGCTGAGATCACCGAGAGGGTCAGCAGCACGCACATGCACCCAACACCAAATCATGACCGTACACTTAAAGTGAAAACGCAGAGCTTGCAAATACTCACGTACTCATAGTTCAAACGCCTGCTGTCAGTGTAAAGGGCTTCATGTTGTGGCTGCAGGAGGCGGAGGTGTGTAACCAGATCATCCTGGTGGAGGACGTGTTGGCCCGGCTCTGTCAGAACACCTTCCCTCTGGCTCAGCTGCAGGCCCGGCCACTCCCAGAGGGAGTCGACCCACTCCGTCTGGAGCTCTACCTGTCCGACCAGGACTTTGAGGTCAGTAAACCCACAAACGCTGCGGCACAGATCCTGATTTTTTTTATTTTGACGTCTTGTTTTGATAAAGATCGGCCTTCAGAGAGCATGTTTCCCTCCCTTGATCAGCCTTTTTTGAACATTTTGGTGAGTTTATGAGGCAATTTTAACTAAAATATGAAAGAATACATTGGATATTGCAAATTAAACCTAGTTCCTCATCACAGGAAAATATCTTATACATATTATAAGTATTTTTCAAGTTGTCACTTCTACAAATATCTACTAAGTTGAAATCAAATTTATGAGTTTTGCAGTAAAAATCACATTCACAAATGACTGTTATGTTATATTACGCAAGACAAATTAGAGCCTGGTGAGGATTGAAGGATTTTCTCCCATCATAATCATTAAAAGGAAAACTCTACTGAAGGACATGTAAAACTCTGACAGTGGTGTATTTCATAGCTAACTGACTTGACACTGACATTATATTGCAACATCAAGATATTTCCAGAAGAAGCAGCTTAAGGGATGTAAAACATCCATCATTTACTGCAAGAAATCCATCGTTCAAGCAGAGATAAAAATAAAATCTGCTCCATTTTGATCACAGTTTGTGCTTAAAATAGTAACAATCTTCAAAGGTGAACATTTCCTCTAAATCTATACAGGACACCTCATTCATGTCACCCATCCTAACACCATCTAATCTCACTTTACAGACCAAGTTGTAGGTGGATTCAGGTAAGAAGAGCCACTCGTGTGATTCTCCAGCATTTGGCGAGTCTCGCCTTCTCTCCAGCACGTCAGCACTCTGTTTTTCTCGATGTGGATCTGAACACTCTGACTCACTCCTGTTTCACTCTCGTCCTCTGAGTGTGGTGCCGGTTGAGGAGGAAAGTTTTACGCTCGGCTGCACGATTACTCCTGACTGCTCCTTTGTATCAGCTGCGGTCACAAAGGATTCAGCGCTCCGGCTTTCTCACGCATTAGATAACAAATGTAAAATGACACATGACCCAAACAAACTGTCCCATTCCTGCTCGGAAAAAACTGAGGCGGAATATTAGGACTGATAAGAACAGAAACTGTCGTACGAGACCAGTTTGTGGTAAATCGTAGCTATAACCAATTTTGTCATTACAGACTGATTACATCTCAGTATCTCATAGACCTGAAGCACTTAGCTATTATGTAAGAGAGGATGAATCAGCATCTGTTGCATTAGACTCGTGAAGACGTCACTTTTGGCCCCTTAAAATTATACTGAGGATTTTTCACTGTTTTCTGACATTTTCCAGTCGGAACGATGAAGCCAAACAATAATGAAGATAATCATTAGTTGCTGCCCTAGAAGTAAAAAAGTGAGTCCTTCTCTCATCATTTTCAGTCACTGAGGGAAATTTTATTGATATTTTCCCCCAGCAGGAATGTGATAAACCTCAGATTTGCTCACAGTTTTAACACTCGTCCTTAATGTGCCTTAATATCCCCTTAATATGGGGTGAGGGTGTAAATTAGGTGGTTAAATTCTCAAATTTCTCTTCTAGTGATAATTAAGAGGATTAATTGTGCAGCTTTTGTTCCTCACACCACACTCCTGTACACTTCTCTGCTGCTGCTGCTCTTCTCTCCACACACACACGCACACACACCTTCCACCTAAGACTCTCTGCTCTCTCAATGCACTTATGATTCACCATCAGCTACACTGCAGTCTGACTCACTGTCTGTCTGTGGAGCACAACACCAAGGCCTGTAAATACTGAAACAACTAAACTGTGAGGTGGAGTTGGTTTGATGAGGTTTTGATCCACAGTAACAACCCACAGAGCACAAGATGCATTATTAGCTTGACGTCGGTGTGTTGTGTGATTTGGCCCAGTACTGACCGAGTATATCGTAAGAAACTGAATTACAGATGTAAATGTCAAAAGAATATCGCAGGTAAGTCTAAAACGTACAAGTTACTTTTTTATTTTCTCATAAAAACCCTTGTTGATGCACTTTAATGTGAAAATTTCTACTTTTATTTTAGCATCTACATTTTTACATATTTAATGCAGTTCAGTCAATATGTGTTAGTTATTGATCCAGTGTAGAAGAACTTCATCAACAAAACATTCAGACATGCATTTTAAGGCTGTTCAGCATAAAAACTCCTCACTTTAAAGACTTAAACAAGAATTGCTGCGATTTGAAAAATGACAGGTCGTAATATTTCTTCATTTCTGGAATTTCTTCAATCGTTACAGTGACGAATGGATGACAGCTGCACAGCAATGATCAGTCAAACACCAATACTTCCTTTGAAAGAGGATTAGACATTTCTAACTTCCTGATTAATGAGCTGCATGTGTCTCTTCTTCCACTTGCAGAAAGCTTTGGAGATGAAGAGAGAGGAATACGAAAGTTTACCAGGGTGGAAGCAAGTGAACATAAAGAAAGCCAAAGGACTGTTTTAAAGAAGTTTTTATGGAAGATGGCGTGCAAAGCGGATATGAAGTGGACAGCTGAGATGGAGAAGCAGGAAATGCCACATAAATCTGTTTTGGTGGTAACATGCGAGGACACTGAGATAGAAATACAAAATGTCTGAATCTGAAGAAAGCGTACATGAAGGATGAGACTGGAGATGCACTCGCCTTGCTTATAGTGATGTTTTACCTTTCAGTACTTTGTCGATACATACAGACACTAAATTCAAACGGTTTAAGAGAAGGTGGAAACACATTGATGTGCTTCACACGTGGTGTTTGTGTGTCCTCCAAACACTTGAGTCGCCGCTCATGGACTTGAAGATAATGTGCGCACTAGGATGCTTGGTGTCAGAGTGCCATGCTATGGTTGTGTATGTATGTGTGTGCGATTGTATATAATGTTTGTGCGTGTGTGTGTGTGCAATGTTCGTTTGTGTTCATGTGTGTGTGGGTGCGTTTGTTTCTTTGTATCTATGTAAAAAATCCAGTCGCGTCAGATGTTGTGAGGAAAGTTTTTT
Organism: Chelmon rostratus; assembly: GCF_017976325.1. NCBI lineage: Eukaryota > Metazoa > Chordata > Actinopteri > Chaetodontiformes > Chaetodontidae > Chelmon > Chelmon rostratus. Next base: position 22,348,701 of record NC_055669.1, read on the forward strand.
TTCTTGTCGTCCACAGTGTCGGGCTGCCGTCAGGCCACGTAGGGGACTCATGTTGCTCGATTTTGTTCGAAACTGCTGAAGTGACTCTGACTCACTGAGCTTCTGAGAGCAGAGATGTGAGAGTTGTAATGTAAAGGTTCGACTTTGACGAGGAAGAGAAGCAGCAGCTTGATGAATCTGAATGTATAGTGCCTTGCTTTTTGTGTACAGTTTATATACAGAAAATTCTAGTCTGCATTTTTAAAGACTTTCTTTGTGATATAAGACATAGTGAATTAAATCACAACAATGCTCAACTCAAACCGTGGCTCATTCTGTGTCTCCTGCTTCAAACAAACCGATTCCAGAAACGCTGGGTCGCTGTGTAAAACAGAATGTGATAACTTGCTGATCCTTTTTGACATAAACTCGACTGAAAACAGCACAAAGACAACATATTTAATGTTTGAGCTCATCAGCTTCATTGATTTGTGTAAATATCTGCTTATTCTGAATTTGATGCAGCAACACTTAGAATAGGTGCAACAAAAGACTGAGAAAGTGGTGGAACGCTCCAAAAACACCTGTTTGGAACATTCCACAGGTGAACAGGTTGATTGGTAACAGGTGATAGTATCATGATGAATCATCCTGGAAAGGCTCAGTGGCTCACAGTGAGGATGGTGTGGAGATCTGCAGTCCCTCCTCCTCCTCTTCCTTTTGTACTCCTGTGTTTTTCCCTTCCTTGTGTTTCTTGTCTGCCTCTCCCTTGTGTGTCCAGTGAGTGACATCACTCCAGGGCGGGACTGCACACCTGTGCTCAATCATACAGTCAAGACCACATGGCCACACAGTATAAAAACCCTGGACAAAGAACCGGTATTTGTTAAATCGTCAGCCTACCACTGTGGCAACGAGGAGACCTTCATGTGCCCGGTGGCTTAGTCAGTCTAGTATCTGCTTGTGTGTTTTGTGCTCGGGTGATTCCAGTCAGCCACACTCGTTTGTGCCCCGTGTTTGCTCTCCATGTGAGACTCGACCCCTTGGACCTCAACCTGGATCATCGTGATTGTATAAAGGAGATTATTACAAGGGCTCAGGATCACAGTTTGTTTGCAGATGGCTGAATCCTGTTTTTATTTGTTTTACACAGCGCCCCAGCTTTCACTCCTCATCTCACAAAGATAACGAGGAAACATGACTATGTTTCATCTTTTTTGCTTTTGTTGCAACCTTCTAAATATATGTTTAAACATTTTTGAAACACAATCTATATTGGAATTTGAAGTTGTCTCTTGGATTGCCTTGATTGAATTAAGAAAGAAAAAACAAGCCTAAAAAGTTCCTGAAAAGGCTCGTTCCATGAAGTGTGCACGCTTTGTCTCCTAAACAGGGTCACAGCAGCCCATTATCAAATTCTGAGTTGAATTTGGTGCACTGGTCACACAGCAGCTGCAGGCTCAGTTTCAATGTTGAATATGCAGTTTTTCCAGTTTGCAGACTTCAATCTCTAATATTTGTTCAATTTGTGTGCATGAACAAAATGTTCTGCAGCTCCTCGTCATGATAAAAATCATATTGAATTGCAATGTGAAACTGTAGGCTGTGTTAATACTTGCTGATGAAGTTTAGTTTAAATTGGCAAATTCTGAATTAAATTTGGTGTTGCAGGTCTTTAAGTACAGGTCACACAGGAGCAGTAGGCTCTGTTTCAACATTGAAAAGGGAGTTTCTTTTTTCAGTTTTGAGCCTGAAGCATCTCTTGTCCTCTTTTTTTTTATGACATCTGACAACATTAGTATATGTTTAACAAGTTGAACTGACTATTAATGTGTAACCTCTATGGTAACCTCTTTTTTTCCTTCAGGGAAAAAAAAACAGCTGCTTGATCGTAATCATAACTGCAGATTTTGTCAAAGTCAGAATTTCTTCATATCCAGATGAATGACATTTTCTCGTTCTGTTGTCAGATAATTTTGCTTATTTCCCACATTTATGGGACGAAGGGGCAGATGGTGGATCCGCAGCAGAGCAGACAGCTGCAGGGAGAGGAGAAATAAGGTTAGTTGCAGGACAGCAAATGTAAAGGAGGAAAAGGCTGGAAACAGACGACTGAGCTGCAGCTACAGTTTGTCAGGGTGGAAGTGGCAGAGCTGAGGCCTTGCAGGAGACTTGATAACAGGATGGGATGCAGCGAATGCCACACAAACCTGTTTTGGTGGTAACATGCAAGGACATTGAGATAGAAAAACAAAATGTCTGAATCTGAAGATGTAACACATCAATGAAACAGAATGTGATAACTTGCTGACCCTTTTTGACATAAACTCCACTGAAAACAGCACAAAGTCAATATATTTAATGTTTGACCTCATCAGCTTCATTGATTTGTGTAAATATCTGCTTATTCTGAATTTGATGCAGCAACATGTTTCAAACAAGTTGGGACAGGAGCAACAAAAGACTGGGAAAGTGGTGGAACGCTCCAAAAACACCTGTTTGGAACATTCCACTGGGTATGAATCATCCTGGAAAGGCTCAGTGGTTCACAGCGAGGATGGAGCGAGGTTCACCACTTTGTCAACACATGATTGGATAAAGGATGTTGCTACATGGGCTCAGGAACACAAAACTGTTGTCAATAAACACAGTTTGTTTGCAGATGAAAGGATATTTGGCTCTAAATCAATCACAGAAATGATTGAGTGACGACACATTTACCAAATCTCCCCTTCATTCAGCATGTTAAAAAATCAATCTGTCTCACTGAAAGGCAATGATCAAAAACAGTTTAATTGCAGAAGAAATACATTAAATATGTGAGCCATGATTCAGGGTCAGAAACATAATACTAAATCGCCAACAGGTTTCAGGTGCATTGCTGTCCACCTCAACTACCACTAGAGGGCACTAATGTTTGAGCTGCTCACTAACATGAACAAACTCTGTCTTTCAAAGTCTTTATGTCAAATCCTGTTTCTTATTAGAGGCTCAAAACAAGTCTTCGACCTCAAGACTGGCCTTAAAAGGATGCTTGAGTAAATGAATGTACTTCGTTACTTTCCACCGCTGATTTGTAACTTCAGGTCTCAGCTGTGTGAAAGCCACGTTGAAAACAAGCATACTGATGAGCGCCCTCTGTGGGCCAGAGTGTCGAACTGCACAGAGCTTCATTCCACTGATATTTTCAACAGCGTTGACATCAGGACGGTGCGAGGCTCACATCACAGGTTAGTAACACAATTGTTGGGTTTAGTGTCAGTACTCAGTTTACAGGTCGGCATCAGACTTCAGGTTATGATCAAATCACAGAGCAGGATTTCGTCGCACTTAGTGTCCTGTGATCAATTGGTTTCAGCTTTTTGTAAAACGTCTTTTCAGCATGGACACTTTCTGCATCTTCGCAGCTTTTGCAATAACCACTGACCTCCATCACATTAAAATGCTGAACAAACTAACATTGGAAAGCTGTCGCCTGCTTTTTAAAAAGTTTCCAAATTCTTAATTTAATTTGGTTCGCTGGTCACACATCAGCTGCAGACTCAGTTTCAACGTTGAATATGCAGACTTTCCAATTTGCAGACTTAATTCTCTAATATTTGTTCGATTTGTGTGCATGAACAAAATGTTCTGCAGCTCCTCCACATGATAAAAATCATATTGAATTGCAATGTGAAACTGTAGGCGATGTTATTGCTTGCTAATGAAGTTAAATTGCCAAATTCTGAATTATGTACAGGTCACACAGGAGCAGTAGGTTCTGTTTCAACATTGAAAAGGGAGGTTTTTTTTTCCAGTTTTGAGCCTGAAGCATTTTATGTTCTCTTTTCATGACATCTGACAACATTAGTATACCATTAACAAGTTGATCTGACTATTAATGTGTAACCTCTACGAGGTTCCTTCCGGGAAAAAAACAGCTGCTTGGTCATAACTGCAGATTTTGTCAAAGTCAGAATTTCTTCAAATCCAATTTAGAAGTTGGGTAAGTTGAGGGACAGCAGATGGAAAGGAGGAAAAGGCTGGAAACACAGACGGACTGAGCTGCAGCTACAGTTTGTCAGGGTGGAAGATGGGATGCAGCAGGAGAGTCTCCACTCAGACAATCACACACAGAGAGAAAGAGAGACAAACAAGAGGACAGGGAAGAGAAAACACAATGAAACACAGGAAAACAAAGCTGTAGCAAATCAGCTGTGACAGGTGCAAACTGAAGTACATTCTTCAGTCAGTGCATATTCAGAAATATTTTAAATTACCCTCCAAAAGGTGAGATTTTGTTGCACAGTAGAGTCTGTATCAGCACAAAACTACGGATTAACATATATATTAACATATATATTATGTATAGTTTATGTTTGTGTTGGTAAATATTTGTTGCTTAGTTTGTTTTATTTAATTTCTGTCACTCTACCTTTAATGCTCTCTGTGCACGAGGAGGAAGGTGAGGGCAGGATTCTGGCAGAGGCGACCAATGAGAGGGTTCTGATGGGAGATGGAGTCAGACGGGTCCCCGTCAAAGAGGGGAACATGCGGGGAGTCCTGTTTACTCCCCCAGGTAGGTGGTTCTTCATGTTCTTTCTTCATCAGAGCTGAATGACAGCATACAGTGTGTTGTTCTGAATGTATCACAATATTTATTTAGTACTCACATTTCACTGCTAAAAACAATCCAGTTCCGTTGAGGGTGAATGGTTTTTCAGGGGTTGTATTCATAAAGCTTTCCAGTACAAAGCTTTGATCCTAGTGACAAAATTGAACAACCAATCACAACTTTTAAAAGAATACGACATACCCAGCAACAAGGCAAAGGTTTCTGTCCCCCCCTTGCTCAGAGTTGCTCTGTGATTTTTATGTGATCTACTGTTGACTCGTATGTCGATGCTCCAGGAGACGGTCCATTTCCTGCTGTGTTGGATCTGTGCACCTTAATGTCAGAGAAAAGAGCCTGTCTGCTGGCCAACAAAGGCTTTGTGGTTCTGGCTGTGGGGGTGTACACTGATCAGCCTGACAACGTCAAAGACATACATCTGGACAACTTTGAAGAAGCAAAGGATTTCTTACAGCGACAACCTCAGGTGAGTTGTTGAACTTTGAAACACGGCAGCACAAAGGTACAGACCTTTTGTTTTGAGCCATTTGGTGGGAAGCCAGTCCTGCTTTGGTTCTTATTCATGTACATTAATAGCTCACCGTCACATGACTCCCTGCACATTGTAAAATTCTTTGTATGTATTTATTGTTTACGTTTTTACACGACTTATGCTTCTCTTTTTCATCCTTGTTGAGCTGTGTCTTCCTTTCTGTGCGAGTACCTTTAGTGTTGTTGAATATTTAATGACTTGTATGTGCACACATTCTTGGCCAATAAAGCCGATTCTGTTGTAATTGTGTCATGGAGGAACAAGAAGTCAAACCCAAATGCAGACTTAACAAAAAGTGGAGTTCAAAAACACATACAAGGGACAAAGTGGCAGAGACTGAGGGAAACTGGGTTGAACCCAGATGCAGACACATGACGTAGAAATAATATAACGTATTTATTTAATAAGGGACACCAAAACTCAGGAAACTATGAAACACACTAGGGTCAAGGGACTACACATAACATGAGGGCGACATAGGGAAACACTGGGCAAACAAGAACAAGCAACATAGAGCTAGAGACAAGACTAGGACAACACAATAAACTGGGCTTGAGACTAAGACAAGACTTGGAACAAACTAAGGCAGTGGCGTGGGTAAAGCACAAAGAAAACCAATTAGACTAAAACGCTACAAAATAAGAAAACCAAAACGCTCCCGAAGGAGGAAAACACAAAGGGGTGTGAAAAACGGAGCTGACCAACTAAAAGAACTTGGTATGAAAAACTAACAAATCAAAATACACTCCTAGCAAATGGAGGAACAAGAATCTAAATAACAAAAGTAAAGAAACAGAAAATCACTCTTAAACGAGGAGAATAAATCGGCTAAACTATAACTATGACAAGAAAACAGAAACTAAATTATAATGTTACAAATAAATAACACTATGAAAAGAACATGGCATGGAACATAAACTAACGAGGAACAGGAAGTAAAGAAAACCAAAAACACATAACATGCACCTTCAAAATAAAACAGGAAGTAACAAAACCTAGACAAAGACAACACGCAATGGGAAACTTAACAAAAATACAAACAAGACAGGGCAAGGGTAGAGACAAAGACAATACAAAAACTCTCTAACATAAAACATGGCATGACTGAGACAACACTAACTAAATGAGGCAATGGCATGGATAAACAAGAGGAAAACTAAACAAAACCGGCGTGCATGGCACGGGTCATGACAGGAACATGTGGACTTGAATGCACTGAGAGGGAAGACTAACAAGGCACAGGTGAAAACAATCAGATGATTACACAGAAAGTAAAAGATGAAACATGAGGTAACCTGTCAACATAAAAAGGGAACTAAACTAACACTCAGAACCATGACAGATTCTGATCCTGATTATTTTGCGATCAAGTTGTGAACTCGAGGTCACACAAATATGTGACAACACAGGAAAATCGTTTCTTGTTAGCTCCTTGAGCCTCCATGCTTGAGGAGACCTCCACATTTCATCCAGTTTGCTGACTCACCTTCCCAGTTCCTCAGCTCTGTGTGTTTCTACAGATTTTATCAGCTCTAATTTTTTTCACAGGTGGGCAGTAAAGGAGTTGGTGTAATAGCACAATCAAAGGGAGCAGATATTGCACTCTCACTTGCTGCTTTTGTGCCAGGTGTTGAGGCCGTAGTGTGGATCAACGGCTGCAGCGCCAATGTTGCCCTCCCCCTCTACTATAAGAAACACCAAATCCTTTCACCGCTACTGTTCAACTTTGACAAGGTGATTCCCACTTAGTCAGGAGCTGCTTTTTGCAAGTATGGTGTCAAAGATCCCCTGGCAGAGGAGAACAAAGGCAGCCTGGTCCCCATTGAATGAGCAGAAGGACGTTTCCTCTTTGTGGCTTCAGAGGACGACCTGAACTGGGACAGCAAAGGTTATGCGGACGAGATGATGGAGAGACTGAAGCGTCATGGGAAGGAGAACTTTGAGAGTGTGTATTACCCAAGAGCTGGACACTTACTGGAGCCACCGTACGGGTTGTACTGCCCCTCATCCAGGCATGGGGTGTTCAGAAGTCCACCTGTGGAAGAAGATCCAGGAGTTCTTCAGAACTCACCTGAGCTGCGATGCCACACAGACTGAAGCCAAGTTATAGATACAAGTAGGTTGACAGAAAAGTAACAAACAATGGCAGTTAACCAAAGATAATTACGTATGAAGCTGAATGTTTTGCAATAGGTTGTTTGCTTTTGATGTCATGTCACCCTTTTGTTGTGGTGTGAACTGCAGATGGAGGACAGGAAGTGATTTTCAGCATAGGAAGGGCAATAACACACGCTAATGCTGATGTTTTGCATCGTTTACAGTTGGTCAAATGGGTCAAACCAAAAAAACACACTCAGCTTTTATCTAGTTCAAAAGTTGTTGTTCACAAGGGTGGAAAATGCAAAAAATGACAGAAAAACATTAAAAAATGGCTTTTTAACTGTCTGCTGTCAGTTGGAGCGGAGTCGGAAAATGGTGGAAATAGTGTAGCATCCATCCATCCATCCATTTTGTTCCGCTAATCCGGGGCCGGGTCGTGGGGGCAGCAGTCTAAGCAGGGATGCCCAGACTTCCCTCTCCCCAGAGACTTCCTCCAGACCCCGAGGCATTCCCAGGCCAGCCGAGCGACATAGTCCCTCCAGCCTGTCCTGGGCATGCCCGGAACACCCTCCCAGGAAGGCGTCCAGGAGGCATCCGTTAAAAATGCCAGAGCCACCTCAGCTGTCTCCTCTCAATGTGGAGGAGCAGCAGCTCTGCTCTGAGCTCCTCCCGAGTGACAGAGCTCCTCACCCTATCTCTAAGGGAGCGCCCCGCCACCCTGCGGAGGAAACTCATTTCAGCCGCTTGTATCCGAGATCTCTTTCTTTCGGTCATGACCCAAAGTTCATTACTGCTGCCACCGCACCAACACATGCAGGAGGTCCTGTTTCGAAGAAGCCAACAGGACAACATCATCCGCAAAAAAGTAGAGATGAGATCCTGTGGTCCCCAAACCAGACTCCCTCCGGCCCTTGGCTGCGCCTAGAAATTCTGTCCATAAAAGTAATGAACAGAACCGGTGACAAAGGGCAGCCCTGCCGGCATCCAACATGCACTGGGAACAAGTCTGACTTACTGCTGGCAATGCGAACCAAGCTCATACAGAGACTGGACGGCCCGTGCCACGAGGGACACGGTCGAATACCTTCTCTAAGTCCACAAAACACATGTGGACTGGTTGGGCAAACCATTTTAGAGCTGGTCCAGTGTTCCACAACCAGGGCGAAAACCACATTGTTCCTCCTGAATCCAAGGTTCAACTATTGTCCGAATTCTCCTCTCCAGTACCCTGGAATAGACTTTACCAGGGAGGCTGAGGAGTGTGATACACCTTTAGTTGGAGCACACCCTCTGGTCCCCCTTCTTAAATAGAGGGACCACCACCCCGGTCTGCCAGTCCAGGGGCACTGTCCCCAACTGCCACGCGACGTTGCAGAGGCGTGTCAGCCAAGACAGCCCTACAACATCAAGAGACTTGAAGTACTCAGGGCGGATCTCATCCACCCCCGGTGCCTTGCCACCGAGGAGCTTCTGAACTACCTCGGTGACCTCAGCCTGAGTGATGGATGAGCCAACCTCTGGTTTCCCAGACCTGCTTCCTCTAAGTATTCTTTCCACCGCCCGACAATATCCCCAGTTGAAGTCAACAGCTCCCCACCTCCACTGTAAACAGTATTGGCAGGGTACTGCTTCCCCCTTCTGAGGCGCCGGACGGGTTGCCTCCATGGCCTCCCCAAACTTTTCCCATACCCAAATTTTTGCTTCTGCAACTGCACGCTTGGCCTGCCGGTACCCCTCAGCTGCCTCAGGAGTCCCACAAACCAACCAAGCTCGATAGGACTCCTTCTTCAGCTTGATGGCATGCCTTACTTCCAGTGTCCACCACCGGGTTCGGGGATTGCCGCCACGACAGGCACCAGAGACCTTCTGGCCACAGCTCCGAACAGCTGCGTCAACAATGGAGGTGGAGAACATGGTCCATTCGGACTCAATGTCTCCAACCTCTCTCGGGATCTGGTCAAAGCTCTCCCGCACGTGCAATTGAAAACCCCTCTGACAGAGGGTTACGCCAGATGTTCTCCAACAGACCCTCACTGCCTGTTTGGGCCTGCCAAGTCTGTCCAGCTTTCTCCTCCGCCAGCGGATCCAACTCACCACCAGGTGGTGATCAGTTGACAGCTCAGCAGCTCAGCCCTCTCTTCACCCGAGTGTCCAAGACATATGGCCGAAGGTCAGATGACATGACCATGAAGTCGATCATTGACCTCCGGCCTAGAGTCTCCTGGTGCCACGTGCACTGATGGACACCCTTCTGCTTGAACATGGTGTTCAAACAAACTGTGACTAGCACAGAAGTCCAATAACAGAACACCTCTCGGGTTCAGATCCCAATGACACTCCCAAATACGGCCATCCAGGTAGAACTGTCGCTGCCCAAATGAGCATTGAAGTCCCCCAGTAGAACAATGGAGTCCCCAGTCGGAGCACATTCCAGCAACCCTCCCACGGACTCCAAGAAGGGCGGGTACTCTACACTGCTGTTCGGCCTGTAGGCCAAAACAACAGTGAGGCACCTGTCCCCAACCCGAAGGCGTACATAGACCAACACATGGCTTCTAAGGTGGGGAGCTATAATCAAGCCCACAGCAGCCATCCGCCTCTAACTGCTCGCATCTCCAGAGTAGAAGAGAGTCCAGCCCCTCTCGAGGAGGTGGGTTACAGAAACCAGACTGTGCGTGGAGGTGAGCCCGACTATCTCTAGCCGGTACCGCTCAACCTCCTGCACTAGCTCAGCCCCCCCCCCCCAGTGAGATGACATTCCGTGTCCCAATTGCCAGATTCGGAGTCATTGCCATCCAAATCCCACCACATCGGCCCCTTCTGATCTCTCTTGCAGGCGATGGGCCTACTGGAGGGCGGCCCCACATCCCTCCTTCGGGCTATGCCTGGCCCCGTGGGTGAAGGCCCGGCCACCAGGCGCTTGCCTGCGAGCCCCAACCCCAGGCCTGGCTCCAGGGTGGGGCCCCGGTAACGTCAACCTGGGCAATGTAGTGGTCCTTATTTTCTTGTTTTTCATTGGGGGCTGTGGAACCGCTCTTAGTCTGACCCATCACCAAGTAATAGCTACAAGCAACACGACTAACATTTCCTAAAACGGGGTTAACAGTTTCACATAATAATCAGAACAATCATAATAAAGTTTTTTATAAAGCACAATTCATGCATAAAATGCAAAAGTGCTTAACATGAAAGCAAAGAGAAAAAACATTAGTGATAAAATGATGAAAACAAGCAAATAAAATAATAAAAGAACAAAGTGGAATGAAATCAACAGGATACGACAAAATAAAAGACACTTAAGGATAAAGAGATGTTAAAAAGATTTGTCTGAAGATTTTGTTGAAAAGGTGTCAACAGATTTAGAACCTCTAAGACCTTCAGGGAGGCTGTTCAGAGTTTTGGGGCTTAATTAACAAAGGCTGCCTCTCTGGGCCTTTTTAGAACTCAGGAGAGCACAGGTGGGCAACACAGGAGGACATGTTTGAGGAAAGTAGCTTTGAATCATTTGTGAATGATCAGATGGAAGATCTGAACCCATCTGCCCCAGGTGGTGATTGTTTAAGTGTTTGCAGCATAACTGAAAAAAACTTCTTTCTGAACTCTATTGTCTGAAAAATGTGAACAATCCAAAAATGATGTTTGACAGATGCAACCAATGAAGTGTCATTCATGTTGATCTACACGAGAGAGAATCTGAGTTGAGTAATTTTTTGTTTTGTTTTTTTGTTTGCAGGAAGTGTGGAGATCCTGCTCTTCCAGTGGCTTCTTACCTGCCAGGTGTTGAGGCCACAGTGTTGGTGAATGCGTTAATGCTCATAAATAAAGAAATGACATGGAACGTTTTAGCCTTTACTTCTCTGTTGCGTTCTTCATGTTTTGACCAGAAAAATGTCAGAAATAATTATTTACTCTCATCCTTCCTTCCAAATCCTGCACACTTCAGTGATTCACATACACGTTTAAAATACGAAACAGTCGAGACCTGGTACCAACAATCTACAATTTATGTTTTGCAGTGGTGGAACAAGTATTCATATCCTTTCCTGAAGTAACAATAGCAATTCCACAACTTAAAAATACTCCATCATGAGTAAAAGTCCCGCATTCAGATGTTTAAGTGCAGTTAGAACATGGCGCTCTTAAATACTTGATTCTGATTGGTCAATCGTCAAAATGTTTATTTCTCGATAGACGAGCTGCTGCTCAGGTATTCCTAACAGTCATAGACTAAAGGGGCAATCCGTTCATTTACCAAGCTCAATAACTGATTTCCAGCTGATTTGAGTGGCAAAATATGGAGCATTTTGCGGACATTACTTTTACATTGTTTGGAGAGGACCAAACACGTGGCTGGAGAATGACATGTCCCCAGCAAAAAGAAAGGAAAAGTAAAGAACAAGGCTGGACCGACGGGAGAAGCAATATTTAGGCACGAGAGACTTGAGGACACAGAGACTGACCAGATTAAAGTGGAAAGACAAGAACAAAACACAAGGAAAACACAGCATGGGCAAGCAATGCGAGAGACGGTTGCTGTGCGACGTACGTGTTTACTTTCAGAGCCGCAGCGCAGTGAGAGCGGTGACAGACAAGAGAAGGCTCAGTAAATAAATAAAATAAGTTTTAATCACTGTTTTGTGTCACTTTATTGAATGCTTTAGTAGGAAGCCGTGTACATAGCGGGATAATGTATAGTGGTATATAGGTTCCTACCTGCTCACTGTACATTATCAGGTAGGAACCTGCTCACTATACATAATCCCTCACATGTTGTTGGATTCAAAGTATAGAAGCATTAACATGTAAGCTGTATTTTGTTGTTGCATCAGGTTGAAGTGGAGCCAAGTTTAGCTTCTTTATGTGACGATTGGGAAGTTAACTCATGAACAGTAGGTCATCTTTTATGAGCCAGTTGTACAGTTTGAATGTAAGAGATTCATCTTCAAAGTAACTGTAGCATAAAAAGTACAATAACTCCATATAAATTAGCACATAATGAAAATACTCAAGTTCAAGGACCTTAAAATTGTGCTTCAGTACTATACTTGTGACTTTCCACCATGATTTGTGTCTGCAGGTCTCAGCTGTGTAAAATCCACTGAAAGTGTGAAACACAGTTGGACTGATAAGCGCCCTCTGCAGGCCAGAGTGTCGAACTGCACAGAGCCTCATCCAATAAAACCAGCTCATGTTTTCAACAGTTTTCAGACCAGGCCGGCACGAGGTTCACATCACAGGTTGGTAACACTATTATTCATAAATTAAAGACATTTTAAATACATCTGATCAATCTAAGTACCCAGCGTACAGCTCGACATTTATCAGACCCAGGAAAAGCTTCTGGTTCAGATCAAATCGCGGAACAGGACTTGCATCTCACTTCGTGTCCTGTGATCGAGCGGTTTCAGTTTTCCTTCCTCTGTGAAACTTCTTTTCAACATGGACACATTCTGCAGCTTCACAGCTATTGCAATAAACGGTACGGTAAAATGCTGAAACTAACTTGAGCAGCGGAGAGTTGTCGCTTGCTAATTGAAGAAGGTTAAAATCTACAAATTTTGAATGGAGTTTGGTTGCGCTAATATGCCGTTATTATCTTTTTCAGACTGAAGTATCTCATTTGTTCTGTTTGTATGTATGGATAAAATGTCTCCTGGAGACATGTGGCCACAGTGTGCTGCAGATCAAACTGCTCACAGGTCCATAGCTAATGTGTAACCTCTATAGTGTTCCTTGAGGGGAAAACAAACAGCTCGGTCATCACTTTGGAGATGAATTGAGTTTCCTGTACAGGTGAAACAATGAAACTGCACGAGTCTGTATCAGCACAAAACTGTGAAACAGTTTATGATTGTGTTGCTAAATATTAATGTTTCATTTGTTTGTGTTTTACTTTAGTTCATTTATATCACTGGACCTTCAGTTTCTCTGTTTCCTGACACATTGAGGGCACAGATGAAACAGAACACTTCAAATAGTGATGCTCTGTATCAGATGCACTACAGTGTGAGGACTGACGCTGGTAGATTTAGTGTCTTCTGTGTCACATTGGATGAAAAAGGTGACTGTCCTGTTTACTTTGTTCCAGTCAAAGGGTCCTCAGTTTGAGAAGAGATGTCCTCCCAAGTGAGACTGAGGCTGCTGCTGAGCGCCAGATGCTTGTTTGATGAGCACGTTCAGGTGAAGGTGGCCGGGCTGAGGTCGAGACAGGCGGTTACTATGAGAGCCAGATCGACTGACGAGAAGGGGGTGGTGTTCAGCTCCTCGGCCACCTACAGGGCCGATGGGCGCGGGGAGATCAACCTGGACAGAGACCCCTCACTTGGTGGGAGCTATGTTGGGGTTGAACCCACAGGTCTGCTGTGGTCGATGAGGGCAGACAGCCCACACAAAAGGTTTCAAAAAAACAATTCACTAAACCCCCACGTGGTGAAGTTCTCTGTGCACGAGAAGGAAGGTGAGGGCAGGATGCTGGCAGAGGCGACCAATGAGAGGGTTCTGATGGGAGATGGAGTCAGACGGGTCCCCATCAAAGAGGGGAACATTCGGGGAGTCCTGTTTACTCCCCCAGGTCAGTGGTTTGTTCTTTGCCATGCTTTAAATCTTTCAGTCAGTAAATTTAGAGGATGATGCCGACATTATTTTATGGTCAGCAGTCACCAACCCTCTGAAGAGAACAATTAATTCATCTTCATCAGTAGTTTGCTGATCCACAGGCTGATAAATCTCACACCACAGAAAATCACTGTCATCCAAAAAGACATCATCCCATTGGCAGACATATTTCCTGTATTCTTTCAATAAAGTAACCATGAAGCCTGTACTTCATTCTGATACAACTCTGCAGCTTTAATCAATTGAAGAAAGCTTCACATCAGGCAGACTTCAGTGAGCATGCTCAGGCTCTGGGATCTGTGCTTACACGTGTTTGGGAATAATAATAATAGGAATAATAATGATAATAAACTTTTTTACAGAGCACCTCATATACAAGGTTTGCAGCTCAACGTGTTTTACAACAAAGAAATCACATGCACCAAGTGCTTCACATAAAAAACACATAGAAGGAACATAAAACAGGAAATAGTAGAAGCAGCGGGCATATTAAGTGTAAGAATACATGAACCATTAAGCAACAAATGCTAAAAAACATATGAAATGCAGAGTTATTTATAATGAGCCTTTGGATCCAGGAAGAGGACCTTTCCCTGCTGTGTTGGATCTGTACACTTTCGGTGGAGGTCTGTCGGAGAAAAGGGCGTCTCTGCTGGCCAGTCGAGGATTTGTGGTTCTGACTGTTGCTCTGTATGGCCACGATGACATGCCGAAGAACATCAAAGTGGTCCAACTGGATTATTTTGAGGAGGCAATAGAGTTTTTAAGAAGACAAGATCAGGTGAGTTTATAATGAACACATTTGAGTCTTTTTTTAAAGATTGGAAAGTTTAGTTTTGGGTCAGAATTGGCTTTTAAAAGGATTTCTGTTGATTAAGTTTGACTTGCTCGAGATCGATGGCACTCTTCTCTTGTGTGTTCAGCCACATAAATGACAGTTGCTAACTGTGAATGTAAAACAGTTTTTGTGCATCGTACAGCTCTTCTGGGAATGTCTCAAAAATATTAAGTCCAAAAATGACCTTTTACAGACACAAACATATGATGAAGAGCAATTCATGTTCATCTACACCAGATAAAATCTGTGCTGTGTAATTTTCTTTGTTTTTTCAGGTCGGCAATAATAGAGTTGGTGTGATATCACTGTCAAAAAGTGGAGATCTTGCTCTTTCAGTGGCTTCTTTCCTGCCAGGTGTTGGGGCCACAGTGTGGATCAATGGCTGCTGTTCCAACACAGGATTCCCCCTCTACTACAAGAGGAGCCAAATCCTGCCAGCCTTAATGTTTGACTTTACGAAGATTATTCCCACTGAGTCAGGGGCCTTCATTGGCAATAATGTATTGCATAATCCACTGATAGAGGAGAACAAGGGCAGCCTTATCCCCATTGAACAAGCCAAGGGACGTTTCCTCTTTGTGGCCTCAGAGGACGACCTCAACTGGGACAGCAAGGCTTACATGGACGTGATGGTGGAGAGACTGAAGCGGCATGGGAAGGAGAACTTTGAGAGTGTGTGTTACCCTGGAGCAGGGCATTACCTGGAGCCACCTTATGGACCCTACTGCCCCTCCAGTTTCCATAGATCTGTGGGTAAACCAGTCCTGTGGGGGGGTGAGCCCAGATCCCATGCAGCAGCTGAAGTCCACATGTGGAAGAAGATCCAAGAGTTTTTCAGAACTCACCTGAGCTGCGATGCTACACAGAATAAAGCCAAGTTATAGATACGATTACAGTCGGACAAACAACAGTGAAGAATGGCTAAAATCTCTGTCTGTATTTGTTCGGACTGCTCAGTAATTATGGAAAATTGGATTTCTTGTGGATTTCTTTGGTTTTACAGTTACAAATCATGTCTGTGTCAAGTATAAAACAAGTTTTTTTTTGCAGGAAGGCAGCAACGTGTGGAGATCTCGCTCTTCCAGTGGCTTCTTACCTGCCAGGTGCTGAGGCCACAGTATTGGTTAATACGTTCGTGGTTTTTTGCAAATAAATGACATAAAACATTTTACCCTTTACTTCTCTGTTGCGTTCTTCATGTTTTGACCAGAAGAATGTCAGAAATAATGATTTATTCTCATCCTTCCTTCCAAATCCTGCACACTTCAGTGACTCTCAGATAAACCAACAATCGTGGTGCAGCACAGTGCAAGTTTGATCGTCAAATCGTGCTAGACCTGGCACCACCAACGTTTTTTGCAGTGGTGGAGGAAGTATTAATGTCCTTTAATGCAGTTAAAGTACCAATTCCACAACTTAAAATACTCCATCCCAAGTAAAAGTCATGCATTAGCAGCTAAATGAACTTGAACAATAAAAAGTTATCTGACTTAGTTTGCATAATTGTCCCGTGTAGAGTGTTCTATTATTATATTGCTGGATTCACATTATAGAAGCATTAACATGAAAGCTGTATTTTGTTGTTGCATCACGTTGAAGTGGAGCCAAGTTTAGCTTCTTTATGTCACTATTGGGAAGTTAACTCATGAACAGTATGTCATCTTTTATGAGCCAGTTGTACAGTTTGAATGTAAAAGATTCATCTTCAAAGTAACTGTAGCTGTAGCATAAAAGTACAATAACTCCATATAAATTAGCGCATAATGAAAATACTCAAGTTCAACAACCTCAAAATTGTGCTTCAGTACTTTACTTGTGACTTTCCACCATGATTTGTATCTTCAGGTCTCAGCTGTGTAAAATCCACTGAAAGTGTTAAACACAGACAGACTGATGAGCGCCCTCTGCAGGCCAGAGTGTCGAACTGCACAGAGCTTCATCCAATAAAGCCAGCTGATGTTTTCAACAGCTTTCAGACCAGGCCGGCACGAGGTTCACATCACAGGTTGGTAACACTATTTTCTGAGAAATCTTAGTACCCAACATCCAGTTCTACTTTTGTCAGACCCACGAAAAGCTTCTGGCTCAGATCAAATCACGGAACAGGTATTACATCTCACTTCGTGTCCTGTGATGGAGTGGTTTCAGCTTTCCTTCCTCTGTGAAACGTCTTTTCAACATGGACATATTCTGCAGCTTCACAGCTATTGCATTAAGCGGTGACTTTCATGACGGTGAAATGCTGAAACAAAGTTTCGCAGCGGAGAGTTGTCGATTGCTAATTGACGAAGGTTAAAATCTACAAATTTTGAATGGAGTTTGGTTGCGCTAATATGCCGTTATTATCTTTTTCAGACTGAAGTATCTCTTTTGTTCTGTTCGTATGTATGGATAAAATGTCTCCTGGAGACATGTGGCCACAGTGTGCTGCAGATCAAACTGCTCACAGGTTCATAGCTAATGTGTCACCTCTATAGTGTTCCTTGATGGGAAAACAAACCGCTCGTCATCACTTTGAGTTACCTGTACAGGTGTTTTAACAGATCTACTTACATATACGTTACATCCTGGACAATAAAACTGCTCGAGTCTGTATCAGCACAAAACTGTGAAACAGTTTGTGTTGGTATATATTCATGCTTCAGTTTTTTTTTTTTTTTTTTTTTTTTTTTACTTTAGTTCATTTTTATAACTGAACCTTTAGTTTATCTGTTTACACATTGTTGACACATTGCCGGCACAGGTGAAACAAAATGCTTCAAATAGTGAAGCTCTGTAGGGTCGGGAAGGCTCGGAATGGCTCGCGAGCCAGATGTGGCTCTTTTGACAGCCGCATCTGGCTCGCAGACAAATCCTTTGCGCACGCGCGAGCCAGCGACTAGAAAGCCGGTTCGCAGTCATTTCAGTGGGAAAGTGGCAAACATACATGTCGTTGTGTCTATCTATTTATCGATCTATCCATCAATCACAAAGGCAACGCAGATGAGGCAACGCAGATCGGGTCGTGACAGGCACTGTTTAAGTGAGGCTGCCGTATTTTGCTGTCGAAAATCGCGGTCGATGTGCGCAGGCACTACAGTTTGTCGTTAATCCAGCTGTCAGCTAACTAATTTTTGACACGCTTCTGAGAAGATGGCTAAAAGAAAAAAAGACGACGAGTATCGTACTTTTCAGCAGGAATGGACAGAGGAATTTGCCTTTGTGGAGAAAGCTGGTTCTGCTTTGTGTCTAATATGCAATGATAAAATTGCATCTATGAAGCGGTCAAATCTAAAGCGGCACTTCGACACACGCCATGCTGCATTTGCATCGAAATATCCTACTTGTATTTTTAGTTTTAAACATATTGTATGGCTCTCCTGGAATTTCATTCAAAAATATGTGGTGTTCATGGCTCTCTCAGCCAAAAAGGTTCCCGACCCCTGCACTACAGTGTGAGGACTGACGCTGGTAGATTTAGTGTCTTCTGTGTCACATTGGCTGAAAAAGGTGACTGTCCTGTTTACTTTGTTCCAGTCAAAGGGTCCTCAGTGTAGCAGTATGGCTGTTGATGTGTGCTGCCTTAATTGGTGCTGCGGTCTCAGCATATCTCTGCTTGGGGCGCAGTCTATAAAGGTGGGTGGTTGTGCCTTGGGAGCTCTCTTGCCTGAAGCGTGCCCCGCCTCCACCAGTTGCTTCACCTGGTCGCCTCATGCCGGATCGCTCGGCTTGCCGGTCCTCGGTTCCTGCACTTAGGTGTCCCCTCTCCATGTTCGGAGACAATCGCGGCCCATTGAATGTCTCTCCCTCTGCGCCTCGTCTCATGTGCTGTAGCGTGGAGGTGGGTGGTCCGCGGTCCACTGCCGCATTTGTGGTCGCGCCGCTGCGGTGCGGAGCTCTCCTCTTCCTCACCTTGTGATGGTCATCCTCCTGACGGGTACACGTGTGTGCAATCCGCTCTACCGGCTCTAACCCCGCCTCCTCTGCACGCCGAGTCAGCCGGCTGCTGTTTTGCCGGTCTGCGTTACCTGCTGTACAATTATTTGTTTCTACTCATCCAACCCTGCACCTCCAGCGTTGCTTTTGCCGACACTCATTGGGGTGGTTGCTGTTCTTACCCTGGGCTGTGCACACCTTGGAGTGTAATCAACAAGGGACTGATTTTTATTAATAATAGTTTCTCTTTTAATTGTGTCGCATGTATATTAGGGTTTAGTTACTTTTGCTAGTTATTATCTTAGTCCTTTGCCTTTCGTTTGGATTGCTTTGCATGTTTGTTTGCTTTACTTCTTCTTTATTATCATATTTCTTTGGTTGCTTTGCATGTTTATTGGAGTTTATTTTTGATGAATTCAAGATTATTTCTGATTATCTTTGCTTATCTGCTGTGGGTTATTTGACCGTTTTCTTTTGTTTGCATTGATTTGGTTATGTTAATTTGTGTTGTTCATTAATTGAACCCTGATTTAAAACCCAATTTAATTGTTTGTCCTTTTTGTGTGTGTGTATTTTGTGGGGATTTGTTCATTTGTGTGGTTCATTAGTTTAACCGTGAGTTAAGCCCAGTTTAGTTATTTGCCAATTTAGTTATTTGCTTTTGTGTTTATTTTGTTGGGTGGGTCTCGGGGTGAGTGTGTGAATGTGTGTGTGTGCATAACAATTTTATTGATGAATTGTGTTAAACCCATTATATATAGTTAAATAAAATGAACGTGTTATTTACACTGGACCCAGTCTCATGCATTTATCAGTAAAACGAACCTGTGTGTTATAACTACTGTGGAAAGGGTTAGCATAATTCTCCAGGTGAAATTCCTGGGGTGGCGTTGTCTGTTACTATGGTCAAATTGACTATCAATCTCTCTAACTGTTTGGGTGTGATTGGCCTAATCAAAATTCTCGTAATAATTACTAAATTAGATCATTCACCCCGACCCCCTCTGCTGCCACATCAGTTTGAGAAGAGATGTCCTCCCAAGTGAGACTGAGGCTGCTGCCGAGCGCCAGATGCTTGTTTGATGAGCCCGTTCAGGTGAAGGTGGCCGGGCTGAGGTCGAGACAGGCGGTCACCATGAGAGCCAGATCGACTGACGAGAAGGGGGTGGTGTTCAGCTCCTCGGCCACCTACAGGGCTGATGGGAGCGGGGAGATCAACCTGGACAGACACCCCTCACTCGGTGGGAGCTATGTTGGGGTTGAACCCACGGGCCTGCTGTGGTCGATGAGGGCAGACAGACCACACAAAAGGTTTCAAAAAACCAATTCACTAAACCCCCACGTGGTGAAGTTCTCTGTGCACGAGGAGGGAGGTGAGGGCAGGATGCTGGCAGAGGCGACCAATGAGAGGGTTCTCATGGGAGACGGAGTCAGACGGGCCCTCGTCAAAGAGGGGAACATTTGGGGAGTCCTGTTTACTCCCCCAGGTAGGCGGTTCTCCACGTTGTCTTCATCAGAGCTTAATTACAGCCTACAGTGTGTTGTTCTGAAAGTTTAACAGGATTCATTATTAGGACACTGTGGCAACACCCGCTCACATTTCACCGCCATAGTAGACCTTTTTCACAATGGACATTTTGACTTGTCATAGCAGGAAAAGGACAGATGTAACCAATGAGATGAACGATGGCTTGATTGGCTTTTATCCTCACAGCGAAGCAGCATTCACAATACCAGGGACCACATTCACAACACATCCTGAGGCTAAAAACAGTCCAGTTCCGTTGAGGGTGAATGGTTTTTCAGGGGTTGTATTCATAAAGCTTTCAAGTGCAAAGATTTGATCCTAGTGACAAAATTGAACAACTTTTAAAAGAATATGACATACCCAGCAACAAGGCAAAGGTTTCTGTCCCTTTCTTTGCTCAGAGTTGCTCTGTGATTTTTATATGATCTACTGTTGACATTGACTCGTATGTCGATGCTCCAGGAGACGGTCCATTTCCTGCTGTGTTGGATCTGTGCACCTTAATGTCAGAGAAAAGAGCCTGTCTGCTGGCCAACAAAGGCTTTGTGGTTCTGGCTGTGGGGGTGTACACTGATCAGCCTGACAACGTCAAAGAGATACTTCTGGACCGCTTTGAAGAAGCAAAGGATTTCTTACAACGACAACCTCAGGTGAGTTGTTGAACTTTGAAACACGGCAGCACAAAGGTACAGACCTTTTGTTTTGAGCCATTTGGTGGGAAGCCAGTCCTGCTTTGGTTCTTATTCATGTACATTAATACCGTCACATGACTCCCTGCACATTGTAAAGTTCTTTGTATGTATTGTTTATTGTTTACTTTTTCACACGATTTATTGCTCAGTCTTTTATTTTTTTTCTTTTTCATCCTTGTTGAGCTGTGTCTTCCTTTCTGTGCGAGTACCTTTAGTGTTTAATATTTAATTACTTGTATGTGCACACATTCTTGGCCAATGAAGCTGATTCTGTTGTAATTGTGTCATGGAGGAACAAGAACCAAATGCTAACCCAAATGCAGACTGAACAAAAAGTGGAGTTCAAAAATCCAACAAACAAGCCACATCCAGGGAAAAAATGAATCAGATGTCACAAACAGAAGAAATACAGGGAAACATTGGTGAAAAGGCTGGGTCTTGTGACACAGTGTGTACAAGGGACAAACTGGCAAAGACTCAGGGGAAAATGTGGACTTGAATGCACTGAGAGGGAAGACTAACAGGGCACAGGTGAAAACAATGAGACGATTACACAGGAAGTAAAGTAAAAGATGACACATGAGGTAAACTGTCAACATAAAAAGGGAACTAAACTAACACTCAGAACCATGACAGATTCTGATCCTGGTTATTTTGAGGACAAGTTGTGAACTCGAGGTCACACAAAACACAGGAAAATCGTTTTTTGTAAGCTCCTTGAGCCTCCATGCTTGAGAAGACCTCCACATTTCATCCAGTTTGCTGACTCTCCTTCACAGCCCAGTTCCTCAGCCCTGTGTGTTTCTACAGATTTTATCAGCTCTGATTTCATGTTTCTTCACAGGTGGGCAGTAAAGGAGTTGGTGTAATATCACGATCAAAGGGAGCAGATGTTGCGCTCTCACTTGCTGCTTTTGTGCCAGATGTTGAGGCCGTAGTGTGGATCAACGGCTGCAGCGCCAATGTTGCCCTCCCCCTCTACTATAAGAAACACCAAATCCTTTCACCGCTACTGTTCAACTTTGACAAGGTGATTCCCACTGAGTCAGGAGCTGCTATTTGCAAGTATGGTGTTAAAGATCCCCTGGCAGAGGAGAACAAGGGCAGCCTGGTCCCCATTGAACGAGCAGAAGGACGTTTCCTCTTTGTGGCTTCAGAGGACGACCTGAACTGGGACAGCAAAGGTTATGCAGACGAGATGATGGAGAGACTGAAGCGTCATGGGAAGGAGAACTTTGAGAGTGTGTATTACCCAAGAGCTGGACACTTACTGGAGCCACCGTACGGGCCACACTGCCCCTCATCCAGGCATGGGGTCCTCAGCTTTCCAGTGTTGTGGGGAGGTGAGCCCAAGGCTCATGCAGCAGCTGAAGTCCACCTGTGGAAGAAGATCCAGGAGTTCTTCAGAACTCACCTGAGCTGCGATGCCACACAGACTGAAGCCAAGTTATAGATACAAGTAGGTTGACAGGAAAGTAACAAACAATGGCAGTTTACCAAAGATAATTATATATGAAGCTGAATGTTTTGCAATAGGTTGTTTGCTTTTGATGTCATGTCACCCTTTTGTTGTGGTGTGAACTGCAAATGGAGGACAGGAAGTGATTTTCTGCACAGGAAGTTCAATTACACATGCTAATGCTGATGTTTTGCACCAATTTACGGTTGCTCAAATCGGTCAAACCAAGAAACCACTTGGAGCTTTTTACGGTTCCCAAAGTTGTTCTTTATAAGAGTTAGAAATGCAAAAAACTGACAGAAAAACGTTGGAAAAATGGCTTTTTAACTGTCTGCTGTCAGTTGGAGCGGCAGAGTGTCATGTTGTTAGATTGTTGGATTCATGTTATAGAAGCATTAATATGTGAGCTGTATTTTGTTGTTGCATCAGGATGAAGTGGAGCCAAATTTTGCTTCTTTATATCACTATTTCCTGATGAGTCATATTGTATGAGCCAGTCGTACAGTTTAAATACAAAAGATTCATCTTCAAAGTAACTGTAGCTATAGCATAAAAAGTACAATAATTCCTTATAAATTAGCACATAGTGAAAATACTCAAGTTCAGCAACTTCAGAATTGTGCTTCAGTACTATACTTGTTACTTTCCACCATGATTTGTATCTTCAGATCTCAGCTGTGTAAAATGTTACGACTTGGGCTCAGGAACACTTCGTAAAACTGTTGTCAATAAACACAGTTGGTTTGCAGATGAAAAGATAATTGGCTCTAAATCAATTACAGAAATGAATGAGTGACTACTAATTTGCCAAATCTCCCCTTCATTCAGCATGTTAAAAAATCAATCTGTCTCACTGAAAAGCAATGATTAAAAAAAGTTGAATTGCAGAAGAAATACATTGAATATGTGAGCCAAGATTCAGGGTCAGAAACATCATAAATAGCCAACAGGTTTCAGGTGCATTGCTGTCTTTCTCAACTACCACTAGAGGGCACCAATGTTTGAGCTGCTCACTGACGTGAACAAACTCTGTCTTTTATGTCAAATCCTGTTTCTTGTTAGCGGCTAAAAACAAGTCTTCGACCTCAAGACTGGCCTCAAGTGTGATACTTGAGTAAATGAATATACTTCGTTACTTTCCACCTGCTGATTTGTAGCTTCAGGTCTCAGCTGTGTGAAAGCCATGTTTGAATGACAGCTGGACACATGGACACGTTCTGCAGCTTCACAGCTTTTGCAGTCATAACCGTTGACCTCCATTACATTAAAATGCTGAACAAACTAACATTGGAAAGCTGTCGCCTCCTTATTAAAAAATTGCCAAATTCTGAATTTAATTTGGTGCGCTGTTCACACAGCAGCTGCAGGCTCAGTTTCAATGTTGAAGATGCAGTTTTTCCAGTTTGCACTTCATTCTCTAATATTTGTTCAGCAGCTCCTCCACATGATAAAAATCATATTGAATTGCAATGTGAAACTGTAGACTATGTTATTGCTTGCGAATGAAGTTAAGTTTAAATTGCCAACTTCTGAATTAAATTTGGTGTTGCAGGTCTTCATGTACAGGTCACACAGGAGCAGTAGGCTCTGTTTCAACATTGAAGTTAGTTAATTTAAACACAAGATACTTGTGCTCTCCCCTACTTGAACCGCCACCTTATTGTGGTGGAGGGGTTTGAGTACTTGAATGAGGAGCTATGTTGTCTGGGGCTTCTTGCCCCAGGTAGGGTCTCCCAAGGCAAACTGGTCCGAGGTGACGGGTCAGACTAAGAACGGCTCCACAGCCCCTAATGATTGATCAAAAAGCAAGGAAGACAGTCACCCGGACTGGCATGACCTGGAGCCAGGCCTGGGGTTGGGGCTCACAGACGAGCGCCTGGTGGCTGGGCCTTCGTCCACGGGGTCTGGCCTGGCACAGCCTGAAGGAGCGACATGGGCCCGCCCTCCAGTAGTCACCTGCAGGAGGGATCAGAAGGGGCTGATGCGGTGGGATTTGGGTGGCAGTTGTGGGCGGGGGCCCCCGACGGCACAATCCCTGTACTCAGAATCTGGCAATGGGGACATGGAATGTCACCTCGCAAGGGGGGGAGGAGCCCGAGCTAGTGCGGGAGGTTGAGCGGTACCGGCTAGAGATAGTCGGGCTCACCTCCACGCACAGTCTGGGTTCTGGAACCCAACTCCTTGAGAGAGGCTGGACTCTGTTCTACTCTGTGGTTGCCCGCGGTGAGCGGGGGCGGGCTGGTGTGGGCTTGCTTATAGCTCCCCACCTTAGCCACCATGTGTTGGAGTTTTCCCCGGTGAACGAGAGGGTCGCTGCGCTACGCCTTCGGGTTGGGGACAGGTGCCTCACTGTTGTTTCAGCCTATGGGCCGAACAGCAGTGTAGAGTACCCGCCCTTCTTGGAGTCCGTGGGAGGGGCGCTGGAAAGTGCTCCAACTGGGGACTCCATTGTTCTACTGGGGGACTTCAACGCTCATGTGGGCAATGACAGTGTTACCTGGAGAGGCGTGATTGGGAGGAACGGCCTCCCCGATCTGAACCTGAGTGGTGTTCTGTTATTGGACTTCTGTGCTAGTCACAGTTTGTCCATAACAAACACCAAGTTCAAGCATAAGTGTGTCCATCAGTGCACGTGGCACCAGGACAACCTAGGCCAGAGGTCAAT
Organism: Chelmon rostratus; assembly: GCF_017976325.1. NCBI lineage: Eukaryota > Metazoa > Chordata > Actinopteri > Chaetodontiformes > Chaetodontidae > Chelmon > Chelmon rostratus. The sequence continues at coordinate 22,373,636 of NC_055669.1, forward strand.
GTTTCTTGGATTACCTTCACTGAATTAAGAAGGAAAAAAAACTGGAAGTTCCTGAAAAGGCTCGTTCCACAAAGTGTGCAGGCTTTGTCTCCTAAACAGGCTCACAGCTGCCAACAGTTACCAAATTCTGAATTTAATTTGGTGTGCTGGTCACATAGCAGCTGCAGGCTCAGTTTCAACATTGAATATGCAGCTTTTCCACTTTGCAGACTTCAATCTCTAATATTTGTTCAATTCGTGTGCATGAACAAAATGTTCTGCAGCTCCTCCACATGATAAAAATCATATTGAATTGCAATGTGAAACTGTAGACTATGTGATTGCTTGCTCATGAAGTTTAGTTTAAATTGACAACTTCTGACTTAATTTGGGTTGCAGGTCTTTAAGGTCAGATTATTTTGCTTATTTGAACTGGGATAGCAAAGGCTACGCGGACAAGATGATGGAGAGACTGAAGCGTCATGGGAAGGAGAACTTTGAGAGTGTGTATGACCGAAGAGCTGGACACTTACTGGATCGTTTACGGTTGGTCAAATGGGTCAAACCAAGAAACCATGCGAAGCTTTTATCCAGTTGCAAAATCGGGGTTAACAGCAAAAAAAGCAACAGTGCTTAACATTAAAGCAAAGAGAAAAAACATGAGTGATAAAACAATGAAAACAAGCAAATAATAAAAGAACAAAGTAAAAATAAAACAACAGGACACGACAAAATAAAACGGCGGATTGGTAAAAAGAAAAGACACTTCAGGAGAAAGAGATGTTAAAAAGATTTGTCTGAAGATTTTGTTGAAAAGGTGTCAACAGATTTAGAACCTCTAAGACCTTCAGGGAGGCTGTTCAGAGTTTTGGGGCTTAATTAACAAAGGCTGCCTCTCTGGGCCTTTTAGTTCTGGACTCAGGAGAGCACAGGTGGGCAACACAGGAGGACATGTTTGAGGAAAGTAGCTTTGAATCACTTGTGAATGATGTGATGGAAGATCTGAACCCATCTGCCCCAGGTGGTGATTGTTTAAGTGTTTGCAGCATAACTGAAAAAAAACTTCATTCTGAACTCTATTGTCTGAAAAACGTGAACAATCCAAAAATGATGTTTGACAGATGCAACCAATGAAGTGTCATTCATGTTGATCTACACGAGAAAGAATCTGAGATGTGTAATTTTCTTTCTTTTTTTTTTTGTTTGCAGGAAGTGTGGAGATCCTGCTCTTCCAGTGGCTTCTTACCTGCCAGGTGTTGAGGCCACAGTGTTGGTGAATGCGTTAATGCTTATAAATAAAGAAATGACATGAAACGTTTTAGCCATTACTTCTCTGTTGCGTTCTTCATGTTTTGACCAGAAAAATGTCAGAAATAATTATTTACTCTCATCCTTCCTTCCAAATCCTGCACACTTCAGTGATTCACATACACGTTTAAAATACGAAACAGTCGAGACCTGGTACCAACAATCTACAATTTATGTTTTGCAGTGGTGGAACAAGTATTCATATCCTTTCCTGAAGTAACAATAGCAATTCCACAACTTAAAAATACTCCATCATGAGTAAAAGTCCCGCATTCAGATGTTTAAGTGCAGTTAGAACACGGCGCTCTTAAATACTTGATTCTGATTGGTCAATCATCAAAATGTTTATTTTAGAAGAGCGGCTGCTCAGGTATTCCTGACAGTCATAGACTAAAGGGGCAATCCGAGCTCAATAACTGATTTCCAGCTGATTTGAATATGGAGCATTTTAGGGACATGACTTTGACTTTGTTTGGAGAGGACCAAACACGTGGCTGGAGACATGTCCCCAGCAAAAAGAAAGGAAAAGTAAACAACAAGGCTGGACCGACGGGAGAAGCAATATTTACGCACAAGAGACTTGAGGACACAGAGACTGACCAGATTAAAGCGGAAAGACAACAAAACACCAAGAAAACACAGCATGGGCAAGCAATGCAAGAGACGGTTGCTATGCAACATATGTGTTTACTTTCAGAGCTGCTGCGCAGTGAGAGCGGTGACAGACGAGAGTAGGCTCATTTTAAATCAATAAAATATGTTTTAATCACTGTTTTGTGTCACTTTATTGAATGCTTTAGTAGGAAGCCGTGTTCAAAGCGGAATAATGTATAGTTGTATGTAGGTTCCTACCTGCTCACTGTACATTATCAGGTAGGAACCGGCTCACTACACATAATCCATCACATGTCTGACATGTGGGTGTATTTTGTTGTTGCATCAGGTTGAAGTGGAGCCAAGTTTAGCTTCTTTATGTGAGTATTGGGAAGTAAACTCATGAACAGTAGGTCATCTTTTATGAGCCAGTCGTACAGTTTGAATGTAAAAGATTCATCTTCAAAGTAACTGTAGCCCTAAAATTGTGCTTCAGTACTTTACTTGTGACTTTCCACCATGATTTGTATCTTCAGGTGTCAGCTGTGTAAAATCCACTGAAAGTGTGAAACACAGACAGACTGATAAGCGCCCTCTGCAGGCCAGAGTGACGAACTGCACAGAGCTTCATCCAATAAAACCAGTTGATGTTTTCAACAGTTTTCAGACCAGGCCGGCACGAGGTTCACATCACAGGTTGGCAACACTATTATTTTTGTATTTTTTCATTTATTCATGAATTAATGCATTTCAAATACATCTGATCAAGTACCCCAAGTACCCAGCGTACAGCTCGACATTTATCAGACCCAGGAAAAGCTTCTGGTTCAGATCAAATCACGAAACAGGACTGACATCTCACTTCGTGTCCTGTGATCGAGCGGTCTCAGCTTTCCTTCCTCTGTGAAACGTCTTTTCAACATGGACGCATTCTGCAGCTTAACAGCTATTGCAATAAACAGTGACCTTCATTGCGGTAAAATGCTGAAACTAACTTGAGCAGCGGAGAGTTGTCGCTGATTGAAGAAGGTTAAAATCTACAAATTTTGAATGGAGTTTGGTTGCGCTAATATGCCGTTATTATCTTTTTTCAGACTGAAGTATCTCATTTGTTCTGTTTGTATGTATGGATAAAATGTCTCCTGGAGACATGTGGCCACAGTGTGCTGTAGATCAAACTGCTCACAGGTCCATAGCTAATGTGTAACCTCTATAGAGTTCCTTGAGGGGAAAACAAACAGCTCGTCATCACTTTGGAGATGAATTGAGTTACCTGTACAGGTGTTTTAACAGATCTACTTACATATACGTTACATCCTGGAAAATGAAACTGCTCGAGTCTGTATCAGCACAAAACTGTGAATCAGTTTGTGTTGGTAAATATTCATGTTTTTGTTTGTGTTTTACTTTAGTTCATTCGTCTCACTGGACCTTTAGTTTCTCTGTTTACTGACACATTGACGGCACAGATGAAACAAAATGCTTCAAATAGTGAAGCTCTGTATCAGATGCACTACAGTGTGAGGACTGACGCTGGTAGATTTAGTGTCTTCTGTGTCACATTGGCTGAAAAAGGTGACTGTCCTGTTTACTTTGTTCCAGTCAAAGGGTCCTCAGTTTGAGAAGAGATGTCCTCCCAGGTGAGACTGAGGCTGCTGCCGAGCGCCAGATGCTTGTTTGATGAGCACGTTCAGGTGAAGGTGGCCCTGCTGAGGTCGAGACAGGTGGTCACCATGAGAGCCAGATCGACTGACGAGAAGGGGGTGGTGTTCAGCTCCTCGGCCATCTACAGGGCCGATGGGAGCGGGGAGATCGACCTGGACAGAGACCCCTCACTTGGTGGGAGCTATGTTGGAGTTGAACCCACGGGTCTGCTGTGGTCGATGAGGGCAGACAGACCACACAAAAGGTTTCAAAAAACCAATTCACTGAACCCCCACGTGGTGAAGTTCTCTGTGCACGAGGAGGGAGGTGAGGGCAGGATGCTGGCAGAGGTGACCAATGAGAGGGTTCTGATGGGAGACGGAGTTGGACGGGTCCCCGTCAAAGAGGGGAACATTCGGGGAGTCCTGTTTACTCCCCCAGGTAGGTGGTTTTGTCTTTGTTTTGTTTTAAATTATTCAGTCAGTAAATTTAGAGGATGATGCTGACATTATTTTATGGTCAGCAGTCACCAACCCTCTGAAGAGAACAATTAATTCATCTTCATCAGTAGTTTGCTGATCCACAGGCTGATAAATCTCACACCACAGAAAATCACTGTCATCCAAAAACACATCATCCCATTGGCAGACATATTTCCTGTATTCTTTCAATAAAGTAACCATGAAGCCTGTAGTTCATTCTGATACAACTCTGCAGCTTTAATCAATAGAAGAAAGCTTCACATCAGGCAGACTTCAGTGAGCATGCTCAGGCTCTGGGATCTGTGCTTAAATGTGTTTGATAATACACTTTTTTGTAGAGCACCTCATATACAAGGTCTGCAGCTCAGCGTGTTTTACAACAAAGAAATCACATGCACCAAGTGCTTCACATAAAAAACAAATAGAAGGAACATAAAACAGGAAATAGTAGAAGCAGTGGTGAATATTAAGTGTATGAATACATGAACCATTCAGTAACAAATGCTAAAAAACATATGAAATGCAGAGTTATTTTTAATGAGCCTTTGGATCCAGGAGGAGGACCTTTCCCTGCTGTGTTGAATCTGTACACTTTCGGTGGAGGTCTGTCGGAGAAAAGGGCGTCTCTGCTGGCCAGTCGAGGATTTGTGGTTCTGACTGTAGCTCTGTATGGCCACGATGACATGCCGAAGAACATCAAAGTGGTCCAACTGGATTATTTTGAGGAGGCAATAGAGTTTTTAAGAAGACAAGATCAGGTGAATTTATAATGAACACATTTGAGTCTTTTCATGATTTATTGTTTTTAATATTGGAAAGTTTAGTTTTGGGTCAGAACTGGCTTTTAAAAGGATTTCTGTTGATTAAGTTTGACTTGCTCTAGATCGATGGCACTCTTCTCTTGTGTGTTCAGCCACATAAATGACAGTTGCTAACTGTGAATGTAAATACAACCGTTTTTGTGCATCATACAGCTTTTCTGGGAATGTCTCAAAAATATTAAGTCCAAAAACGACCTTTCACAGACACAAACATATGATGAAGAGCAATTCATGTTCATCTACACCAGATAAAATCTGTGTTGTGTAATTTTCTTTGTTTTTTCAGGTCGGCAATAATAGAGTTGGTGTGATATCACTGTCAAAAAGTGGAGATCTTGCTCTTTCAGTGGCTTCTTTCCTGCCAGGTGTTGGGGCCACGGTGTGGATCAATGGCTGCTGTTCCAACACAGCACTCCCCCTCTACTACAAGTGGAGCCAAATCCTGCCTGCCTTAATGTTTGACTTTACTCAGATTATTCCCACTGAGTCAGGGGCCTTCATTGGCAATAATGTATTGTATAATCCACTGACAGAGGAGAACAAGGGCAGCCTTATCCCCATTGAACAAGCCAAGGGACGTTTCCTCTTTGTGGCCTCAGAGGACGACCTCAACTGGGACAGCAAGGCTTACATGGACGTGATGGTGGAGAGACTGAAGCGGCATGGGAAGGAGAACTTTGAGAGTGTGTGTTACCCTGGAGCAGGGCATTACCTGGAGCCACCTTATGGACCCTACTGCCCCTCCAGTTTCCATGGGATTGTGGGTAAACCAGTCCTGTGGGGGGGTGAGCCCAGATCCCATGCAGCAGCTGAAGTCCACATGTGGAAGAAGATCCAAGAGTTTTTCAGAACTCACCTGAGCTGCGATGCTACACAGAATAAAGCCAAGTTATAGATACGATTACAGTCGGACAAACAACAGTGAAGAACTGCTAAAATCTCTGTCTGTATTTGTTCGGACTGCTCAGGAATTATGGAAAATTACTTCAGTGGATTTCTTTGTTTTTACAGTTACAAATCATGTCTGTGTCAAGTATAAAAATAGTGTTGGAGGTTTCCTGGAAGTGACAGCCACACAGTGCAGTTTACCTCACGTGTGCCATTGCATATTATAACATGTTTTTTTTGCAGGAAGGCAGTAGCGTGTGGAGATCTCGCTCTTCCAGTGGCTTCTTACCTGCCAGGTGTTGAGGCCACAGTGTTGGTTCATATGTTCATGCTTATGAATAAATTAATGACATGAAACATTTTACCCTTTACTTTTCCGTTGCGTTCTTCATGTTTTGACCAGAAGAATGTCAGAAATAATGATTTATCCTCATCCTTCCTTCCAAATCCTGCACACTTCAGCGACTCTAAGATAAACCAACAATCGTGGTGCAGCACAGTGCAAGTTTGATCGTCAAATCGTGCTTGACCTGGCACCACCAACATTTTTTGCAGTGGTGGAAGTAGTATTCATATCCTTTAATACAGTAAAAGTACCAATTCCACAACTTAAAATACTCCATCCCAAGTAAAAGTCATGCATTAGCAGCTAAATGAACTTGAACATTAAAAAGTGATCTGACTCAGTTTGCATAATTGTCCCTTGTAGAGTGTTATATTATTATATTGTTGGATTCATGTTATGGAAACATTCACATGTAAACTGTATTTTGTTGTTGCATCAGGTTGAAGTGGAGCCAAGTTTAGCTTCTTTATGTCACTATTGGGAAGGTCATTCATTGACAGTTCATCATATTTTATGAGCCAGTCGTACAGTTTGAATGTAAAAGATTCATCTTCAAAGTAACTGTAGCTGTAGCACAAAAAGTACAATAATTTTATATAAAGTAGCACATAATGAAAATACTCAAGTTCAACAACCTCAAAATTGTGCTTCAGTACTTTACTTGTGACTTTCCACCATGATTTGTATCTTCAGGTCTCAGCTGTGTAAAATCCACTGAAAGTGTGAAACACACAGACAGACTGATGAGCGCCCTCTGCAGGCCAGAGTGTCGAACTGCACAGAGCTTCATTCAATAAAACCAGCTGATGTTTTCAACAGCTTTCAGACCAGGCCGGCACGAGGTTCACATCACAGGTTGGTAACACTATTTTCTGAGAAGTCTCAGTCCCAACATACAGTTCGACATTTGTCAGACTCACTTACATCTCACTTCGTGTCTATGATCGAGCGGTTTCAGCTTTCCTTCCTCTGTGAAACGTCTTTTCAACATGGACACATTCTGCAGCTTCACAGCTATTGCAATAAACAGTGACTTTCATGACGGTAAAATGCTGAAACTAACTTGAGCAGCGGAGAGTTGTCGATTGCTAATTGAAGAAGGTTAAAATCTACAAATTTTGAATGGAGTTTGGTTGCGTTAATATGCCGTTATTATCTTTTTCAGACTGAAGTATCTCATTTGTTCGGTTTGTATGGATAAAATATCTCCTGGAGACATGTGGCCACAGTGCTGTAGATCAAACTGCTCACAGGTCCATAGCTAATGTGTCACCTCTATCGAGTTCCTTGAGGGGAAAACAAACCGATCGTCATCACTTTGAGTTACCTGTAGAGGTGTTTTAACAGATCTACTTACATATACGTCACATCCTGGAAAATGAAACTGCTCGAGTCTGTATCAGCACAAAACTGTGAATCAGTTTGTGTTGGTAAATATTCATGTTTTTGTTTGTGTTTTACTTTAGTTCATTCGTCTCACTGGACCTTTAGTTTCTCTGTTTACTGACACATTGACGGCACAGATGAAACAAAATGCTTCAAATAGTGAAGCTCTGTATCAGATGCACTACAGTGTGAGGACTGACGCTGGTAGATTTAGTGTCTTCTGTGTCACATTGGCTGAAAAAGGTGACTGTCCTGTTTACTTTGTTCCAGTCAAAGGGTCCTCAGTTTGAGAAGAGATGTCCTCCCAGGTGAGACTGAGGCTGCTGCCGAGCGCCAGATGCTTGTTTGATGAGCACGTTCAGGTGAAGGTGGCCCTGCTGAGGTCGAGACAGGTGGTCACCGTGAGAGCCAGATCGACTGACGAGAAGGGGGTGGTGTTCAGCTCCTCGGCCACCTACAGGGCCGATGGGCGCGGGGAGATCGACCTGGACAGAGACCCCTCACTCGGTGGGAGCTATGTTGGGGTTGAACCCACTGGTCTGCTGTGGTCGATGAGGGCAGACAGACCACACAAAAGGTTTCAAAAAACCAATTCACTAAGCCCCCACGTGGTGAAGTTCTCTGTGCATGAGGAGGGAGGTGAGGGCAGGATGCTGGCAGAGGCGACCAATGAGAGGGTTCTGATGGGAGACGGAGTCAGACGGGTCCCCGTCAAAGAGGGAAACTTTCGGGGAGTCCTGTTTACTCCCCCAGGTCAGTGGTTTTGTTCTTTGTCATGCTTTAAATCATTCAGTCAGTAAATTTAGAGGATGATGCCGACATTATTTTATGGTCAGCAGTCACCAACCCTCTGAAGAGAACAATTAATTCATCTTCATCAGTAGTTTGCTGATCCACAGGCTGATAAATCTCACACCACAGGAAGTCACTGTCATCCAAACACACACCATCCCATTGGCAGACATATTTCCTGTATTCTTTCAATAAAATCACCATAAAGCCTGTACTTCATTCTGATACAACTCTGCAGCTTTAATCAATCGAAGGAAGCTTCACATCAGGCAGACTTCAGTGAGCATGCTCAGGCTCTGGGATCTGTGCTTAAATGTGTTTGATAATACACTTTTTTGTAGAGCACCTCAACAAGGATTGCAGCTCAGCGTGTTTTACAACAAAGAAATCACATGCACCAAGTGCTTCACATAAAAAAAAAACACATAGAAGGAACATTAAACAGGAAATAGTAGCAGCAGTGAATATTAAGTGTAAGAATACATTAACCATTCAGTAACAAATGCTAAAAAATATATATAAGTTTTATGAAATGCAGAGTTATTTATAATGAGCCTTTGGATCCAGGAGGAGGACCTTTCCCTGCTGTGTTGGATCTGTACACTTTCGGTGGAGGTCTGTCGGAGAAAAGGGCGTCTCTGCTGGCCAGTCGAGGATTTGTGGTTCTGACTGTAGCTCTGTATGGCCACGATGACATGCCGAAGAACATCAGAGAGGTCCATCTGGATTATTTTGAGGAGGCAATAGAGTTTTTGAGAAGACAAGATCAGGTGAGTTTATAATGAACACATTTGAGTCTTTTCATGATTTATTGTTTTTAATATTGGAAAGTTTAGTTTTGGGTCAGAACTGGCTTTTAAAAGGATTTCTGTTGATTAAGTTTGACTTGCTCGAGATCGATGGCACTCTTCTCTTGTGTGTTCAGCCACATAAATGACAGTTGCTAACTGTGAATGTAAAACCCAACAGTGTTTGTGCGTCATACAGCTTTTCTGGGAATGTCTCAAAAATATTAAGTCCAAAAACGACCTTTTACAGACACAAACATATGATGAAGAGCAATTCATGTTCATCTACACCAGATAAAATCTGTGTTGTGTAATTTTCTTTGTTTTTTCAGGTCGGCAATAATAGAGTTGGTGTGATATCACTGTCAAAAAGTGGAGATCTTGCTCTTTCAGTGGCTTCTTTCCTGCCAGGTGTTGGGGCCACAGTGTGGATCAATGGCTGCTGTTCCAACACATTACTCCCCCTCTACTACAAGAGGAGCCAAATCCTGCCTGCCTTAATGTTTGACGTGACTCAGATTATTCCCACTGAGTCAGGGGCCTTCATTGGCAATAATGTATTGCATAATCCATTAACAGAGGAGAACAAGGGCAGCCTTATCCCCATTGAACAAGCCAAGGGACGTTTCCTCTTTGTGGCCTCAGAGGACGACCTCAACTGGGACAGCAAGGCTTACATGGACGTGATGGTGGAGAGACTGAAGCGGCATGGGAAGGAGAACTTTGAGAGTGTGTGTTACCCTGGAGCAGGGCATTACCTGGAGCCACCTTATGGACCCTACTGCCCCTCCAGTTTCCATGGGATTGTGGGTAAACCAGTCCTGTGGGGGGGTGAGCCCAGATCCCATGCAGCAGCTGAAGTCCACATATGGATGAAGATCCAAGAGTTTTTCAGAACTCTCCTGAGCTGCGATGCTACACAGAATAAAGCCAAGTCATTGATACAATTACAGTCGTACAAACAACAGTGAAGAACGGCTAAAATCTCTGTCTGTGTTTGTTCGGACTGCTCAGTAATTATGGAAAATTACTTCAGATTTCTTTGTTTTTACAGTTACAAATCATGTCTGTGTCAAGTATAAAAATAGTGTTGGAGGTTTGGTGGTGGCAGTAGCGTGTGGAGATCTCGCTCTTCCAGTGGCTTCTTACCTGCCAGGTGTTGAGGCCACAGAGTTGCTTCATATGTTCATGCTTATGAATAAATTAATGACATGAAACATTTTACATTTGACATTTTAGAAAGGAATGGTATGATAGATACGACAGTGCAAAAAGCAGGGATACCAGGATTTGCGGGATGCTTAGAGCATACTAGCATGATTTGGCATCAGATTCAGACAGCTAAGAGGGAGAAAAGAGACTTGAATGTTGTATTTTTAGATCTGGCTAATGCGTTTGGGTCAGTGCCACATAACCTTATTTGGAGTTCCTTTGACTACTTTAAAGTGCCGGAGATAGTTGTTAACTTGGTGAAAGCATATTTCCAAGACATCAGACTGTGTGCAAGTATCGCAGAGCTCACAACAGGCTGGCAAAGATTGGAGGTTGGTATTATGGCAGGATGTACAGTGTCCCCGCTAGCTTTCACAATGGCTATGGAGGTAATTATTAGGGCTTCCAAGTGGGTCGTAGGTGGAGAGAGACGGCAGAATGGAATGCGTCTTCCACCAATTAGGGCTTATATGGATGATATGACACTGCTAACTTCAACAGTGCCATGTACAAGGAGGTTGTTAGATAAAGTCAATCAGAATCTCAAGTGGGCTAGTATGAAGATTAAGCCTAGTAAGTCAAGGAGTATTTCAATATACAGAGGGAAAGTAAGTGATAGAAAGTTTGCTATAGATGGTGAGGAAATCCCAACAATTAGGGAGAAAGCAGTTAAGAGTCTAGGACGGTGGTACAATGTGGACCTGAATGATGTTGAACAGGTTGTGCAATTTAGAAAGGATGTTGCAGAAGGGCTGGAGAGAATAGATAAATCAGGGCTCCCAGGAAAACTGAGGTTGTGGTGCTTGCAGTTTGGCTTGTATCCTAGGTTAATGTGGCCAATGTCAGTATATGAAGTCCCATTATCTGTAGCAGAGAGAATGGAAAGGCTAGTTAGCTCTTATATTAGAAAATGGTTGGGTGCTCCCAGGTGCTTAAGCAATGTAGCTTTGTATGGGAAAGGAATGCTTCAGCTGCCAGTATCCAGTCTAACAGAGGAGTTTAAATGCACTAAGGTTAGGACAGAACTTTTATTATCTGGGAGTAAGGACATGTTAGTTAGCAATGTGGTTCCGAATCCTTCTGGGGGGAGGAAATGGAACCCAAGGGCAGCAGTGCAGGAGGCAGAGGCAGCTCTTAGGCATGCAGAAATAGTAGGAAATGTTCAATTTGGCCGGGGAGGCTTGGGGCTTGGCCCAGGCAAACCAGTGTGGAATAAAGCAGGTCTAAAGGAGAAAAGAAAGCTTGTAGTGGAACAGGTGCGTAGGCAGGAGGAGTTGTTAAGAGGGGCAAAAGCAGTTGGTCAAGCCAAACAGGGACAATGGTTGAATTGGGAAGGTGTTGAGAAGAGGAAACTTAGTTGGAGGGACCTGTGGAATATGGAGGAAGGCCGTATTAAATTTCTGATAGGGGCGACATACGATGTGTTGCCAACCCCGCAGAACCTAAGTCTCTGGGTACAGGGCGATCAATCGTGCCCACTCTGCTCAGGTACAGCAAGTTTAAAGCACATTTTGTCAGGTTGTAGAATTAGCTTATCACAAGGCCGGTATACATGGCGGCATAATCAGGTGCTGAGAAGCTTAGCCGCAGGCATTGAGGAGAGAAGGAAGCAGGTGAATTCTGGAAGTTCTAGAAAGGAGAGGTTAGATGTGCAGTTTGTTCGAGAGGGGGAGAAAAATAAAGCTGCTAAGTCAGGGAGAAAGCAGGGAGGTGGCTGCCTGGTAGGGGCTGATGATTGGCAAATGCAGGTCGACTTGGGAGGACAGCTAGTTGTGCCCCAGGAAATAGTTTATAGTAATCTGAGGCCAGACATTGTCTTATGGTCCATGAGTAAAAAGACTGTGTATTTTATTGAGTTAACAGTCCCTTGGGAAAATTCAGTGGAGGCAGCTTATGAAAGGAAGAAGACTAAGTATGCAGATTTAAAGACAGAATCTGAGCAGAGGGGATGGAAGACCAGGGTCTGTCCGGTTGAAGTGGGGTGTAGAGGTTTTGTTGCAGGGTCAGCTGTTTCACTGTTGAGGGAGCTGGGAGTGCATGGGCAAAATTTAAGAAAGACAGTGAGGGAGATGTCAGATGAGGCTGCTAGGTCTAGTCAGTGGATATGGATCAGGAGAAATAATAGTAGTTGGGGGGTGAAATAGGGACAGTGGGGGGGCAGGCAGAGGACATGCATGCCTAACCCGGCAAGAGAAGAGGTTAAAGTCTGAACAAGACACCTCTCCTCTGCTCTGCTTTCCCCGCCCCATCTTCTCGCTCTGCCAATAGGAAGAGAACCAGGAAGTTTAGATAAGGTGGGGGGTGTGGCCAGCTAGAGTCTCTCTTTGGGACCATGCGGCCTGTTCAGGTGAGTTTGCGTGGTAAGACACAGAGTTGGCTTGTTTTTTGATCTTTTTGGTTGTTTTCCTGTTTTGTCTGCTTCTTGAAGGAAATGTTAGGGTTTGTTTTCCTGCTCTGTTTGCTTTTTGAAGGAAATGGTAGGGTTTGCTGCTTCTTGAAGGAAATGTTAGAAGAGGCTGTTAAATCTAGTCTGTGGTTTAGGCCTCCACCTTCAGCACCTTCTAAATTTTCCACCCCCTACCCGAACAAGGGTCTGTATCCAATCCCTACTTTCATCTTTTGACTCTACCTCTTTATTTTCTATCCCCTACCCGAACCAGGGTTTGTATTCCCACCCCGCTTTTTTCTTGGTGCAGTTGGTGAGAGGCAGGGGTAGATGATGGTAGTGTGGCAATCGGCAGTTACATGTGGCATCTAGGCCTGTGGTAGCATTGTAGCAGCTAACAATAGCTAAAGCGGTGAGAGTATGATAGTATCTTAGCAGTTAGTATTGGTAGCTAGCAATTAACATTAACAGTATAGGTGAATCTAGCGTTATTGTCTTCTTCTGTTCCTCTTAGCAGGTAGCGGTTAGCACATAACATTAGCTAAATGGTAGCATCGGAACTGTATTGTCTTCTTCTGTTCTTCCTAGCGGTTAGCAGTAGCATTAGCAATAGTTAAATGGTAGCATCGGTACTGGCCACTACCTGGAGCATCTCTGGGTCAGTTGAACGTGGCGGTGCTGTTTGGATTGTGTAGGAGCAGTGTGAACTGGCACTAGGGGGGGTGACTCTGGGACGCCGGAGTTCACTGCCTAACCTCCTGGAGGTGTAGTGGGACTAAGTAGGCGAAACACTGTTGAAGGGAGGTTTCCACCTGATGACCCCCAGAGACGTGTTAGGAATCACTGCTCTTTGGCAGGTATAGAGGCAGATTAGAGCTCCAAGGTTCTTCACTGAGAATGAATCCTCTTTTTGAGCACAAGTATCTTGTGTTTAAATTAACTCACAACTAGCTTGGCTAGTGACTGTTGTGAATAGAGCAGCTGACAACATGGGAAAGACCATGTGACTGCTTGGAAAGACAGCTGACAGGAGGGAAAAGACCCCACAGGTGCTGGTATGGGCTAGCAACCCATGGCAGCAGTGGCAAGCCTTAACCTTGCTACAACCAGACTTAGCTACAACCAATATAAGGAAAATACCCCAAGAGTCAGCGAGAGCAGGGGTGGAAGATGACTCACAGGTGGATTGCATGGTAACGAACAGGATAACGGATATGACTATGCCTTGGATACATGACTCAGTGAGGGATGGGGGCACGGACCCATCTCTTAGGGCCAGAGGTAGCAGTACTCAGGTGACAGGGAAGGCAACTAAGGAGAGCAAAAGTTGTGCAGCAGAGGATAAGAAGCTTCAAGTTTGCCCATGTGGCTGGCAGAAAATAACATCAATCCGAGGCCTTAGAACTCATCAGGGAAGGAGGAAGTGTTTAGCGGTGGAAGGGCAGAGTGGCCGCATCGACCAGTATTTCTTGAGAAGTCAGTCGAATCAGTCGGATGAAGTCCAGCGACAGGTAGAAAACCACAGTTCGCAGGATATCAGTAACACTATCCCTGGAGAGGAGGAGGTACGGAGAGGGGATGCAGTTGGTGTTGAGGGCAACAGGCCAGCCAAGGAGAGAAGCATGGAGCAGAAAGCTAGAGTTAAGTGGCCGAGGGCTAATGATAGCAAAGAGTGGGAGGCAGTTGATAGAGATTTATCAGTCATATTAAGCAGGCTTAGAGGAGATGTAGTGGAGAAATTGGATAAAATTGGAGATGTGATCTACTCCTATGGTCGAGAGAGATTTGGGGTGCTTGTCAAAAGGAAAGGCGAGAGGGTGCAGGTCGGCAAGTCTAGGCGGCAAAGAGAAATAGAGAAGTTAGTAAAGGAAAGGAGGCAGTTAAGAAAGCAGTGGAGGAAGGCGACAGAAGAAGAAAGGGAGGGAATTAAGGTGTTGCAGGAGGAACTGAGAAGCAGGTTAGCAGTACTCAGAAGGGCAGAACACCTTAGGGAGAAGAGAAAGAAGAAGGAACGTGCAAGGTCAGCATTTTTTAGGAACCCCTTTAATTTTGTGAAAGGCTTGTTTAATCAAGAAAAAGGAGGGCAACTTAAGGCAACGAAATCAGAGATTGAACAGTATTTGAAGTCGACGTATTCAGATTCAAAGGAGAATAGGAACATAGGTCTTCCACCTGACATGCCACCATTAGGGGAAGTGGAGCAGGAGATGGATGTGAGCCCACCTAGGTGGAGAGAAGTGGTGGAGGTGGTTAGGCGTGCAAAGGCTTCTTCGGCCCCAGGGCCTAATGGAGTCCCCTACCGTGTCTATAAGAGTGCACCTGGCATCTTAAGGACACTATGGAGATACCTGAGAATAGTTTGGGAGAAACAAAGTATTCCAAGAGCATGGCGCAGGGCAGGAGGTGTCTTCATCCCTAAGGAGAAGGAGTCATCGGACCTTAGCCAATTTCGGATGATTTCTCTCCTAAATGTTGAGGGAAAGATTTTCTTTAGTATCGTAGCACAGAGGCTGGCTAAATACTTAGAAAGGAATGGTATGATAGATACGACAGTGCAAAAAGCAGGGATACCAGGATTTGCGGGATGCTTAGAGCATACTAGCATGATTTGGCATCAGATTCAGACAGCTAAGAGGGAGAAAAGAGACTTGAATGTTGTATTTTTAGATCTGGCTAATGCGTTTGGGTCAGTGCCACATAACCTTATTTGGAGTTCCTTTGACTACTTTAAAGTGCCGGAGATAGTTGTTAACTTGGTGAAAGCATATTTCCAAGACATCAGACTGTGTGCAAGTATCGCAGAGCTCACAACAGGCTGGCAAAGATTGGAGGTTGGTATTATGGCAGGATGTACAGTGTCCCCGCTAGCTTTCACAATGGCTATGGAGGTAATTATTAGGGCTTCCAAGTGGGTCGTAGGTGGAGAGAGACGGCAGAATGGAATGCGTCTTCCACCAATTAGGGCTTATATGGATGATATGACACTGCTAACTTCAACAGTGCCATGTACAAGGAGGTTGTTAGATAAAGTCAATCAGAATCTCAAGTGGGCTAGTATGAAGATTAAGCCTAGTAAGTCAAGGAGTATTTCAATATACAGAGGGAAAGTAAGTGATAGAAAGTTTGCTATAGATGGTGAGGAAATCCCAACAATTAGGGAGAAAGCAGTTAAGAGTCTAGGACGGTGGTACAATGTGGACCTGAATGATGTTGAACAGGTTGTGCAATTTAGAAAGGATGTTGCAGAAGGGCTGGAGAGAATAGATAAATCAGGGCTCCCAGGAAAACTGAGGTTGTGGTGCTTGCAGTTTGGCTTGTATCCTAGGTTAATGTGGCCAATGTCAGTATATGAAGTCCCATTATCTGTAGCAGAGAGAATGGAAAGGCTAGTTAGCTCTTATATTAGAAAATGGTTGGGTGCTCCCAGGTGCTTAAGCAATGTAGCTTTGTATGGGAAAGGAATGCTTCAGCTGCCAGTATCCAGTCTAACAGAGGAGTTTAAATGCACTAAGGTTAGGACAGAACTTTTATTATCTGGGAGTAAGGACATGTTAGTTAGCAATGTGGTTCCGAATCCTTCTGGGGGGAGGAAATGGAACCCAAGGGCAGCAGTGCAGGAGGCAGAGGCAGCTCTTAGGCATGCAGAAATAGTAGGAAATGTTCAATTTGGCCGGGGAGGCTTGGGGCTTGGCCCAGGCAAACCAGTGTGGAATAAAGCAGGTCTAAAGGAGAAAAGAAAGCTTGTAGTGGAACAGGTGCGTAGGCAGGAGGAGTTGTTAAGAGGGGCAAAAGCAGTTGGTCAAGCCAAACAGGGACAATGGTTGAATTGGGAAGGTGTTGAGAAGAGGAAACTTAGTTGGAGGGACCTGTGGAATATGGAGGAAGGCCGTATTAAATTTCTGATAGGGGCGACATACGATGTGTTGCCAACCCCGCAGAACCTAAGTCTCTGGGTACAGGGCGATCAATCGTGCCCACTCTGCTCAGGTACAGCAAGTTTAAAGCACATTTTGTCAGGTTGTAGAATTAGCTTATCACAAGGCCGGTATACATGGCGGCATAATCAGGTGCTGAGAAGCTTAGCCGCAGGCATTGAGGAGAGAAGGAAGCAGGTGAATTCTGGAAGTTCTAGAAAGGAGAGGTTAGATGTGCAGTTTGTTCGAGAGGGGGAGAAAAATAAAGCTGCTAAGTCAGGGAGAAAGCAGGGAGGTGGCTGCCTGGTAGGGGCTGATGATTGGCAAATGCAGGTCGACTTGGGAGGACAGCTAGTTGTGCCCCAGGAAATAGTTTATAGTAATCTGAGGCCAGACATTGTCTTATGGTCCATGAGTAAAAAGACTGTGTATTTTATTGAGTTAACAGTCCCTTGGGAAAATTCAGTGGAGGCAGCTTATGAAAGGAAGAAGACTAAGTATGCAGATTTAAAGACAGAATCTGAGCAGAGGGGATGGAAGACCAGGGTCTGTCCGGTTGAAGTGGGGTGTAGAGGTTTTGTTGCAGGGTCAGCTGTTTCACTGTTGAGGGAGCTGGGAGTGCATGGGCAAAATTTAAGAAAGACAGTGAGGGAGATGTCAGATGAGGCTGCTAGGTCTAGTCAGTGGATATGGATCAGGAGAAATAATAGTAGTTGGGGGGTGAAATAGGGACAGTGGGGGGGCAGGCAGAGGACATGCATGCCTAACCCGGCAAGAGAAGAGGTTAAAGTCTGAACAAGACACCTCTCCTCTGCTCTGCTTTCCCCGCCCCATCTTCTCGCTCTGCCAATAGGAAGAGAACCAGGAAGTTTAGATAAGGTGGGGGGTGTGGCCAGCTAGAGTCTCTCTTTGGGACCATGCGGCCTGTTCAGGTGAGTTTGCGTGGTAAGACACAGAGTTGGCTTGTTTTTTGATCTTTTTGGTTGTTTTCCTGTTTTGTCTGCTTCTTGAAGGAAATGTTAGGGTTTGTTTTCCTGCTCTGTTTGCTTTTTGAAGGAAATGGTAGGGTTTGCTGCTTCTTGAAGGAAATGTTAGAAGAGGCTGTTAAATCTAGTCTGTGGTTTAGGCCTCCACCTTCAGCACCTTCTAAATTTTCCACCCCCTACCCGAACAAGGGTCTGTATCCAATCCCTACTTTCATCTTTTGACTCTACCTCTTTATTTTCTATCCCCTACCCGAACCAGGGTTTGTATTCCCACCCCGCTTTTTTCTTGGTGCAGTTGGTGAGAGGCAGGGGTAGATGATGGTAGTGTGGCAATCGGCAGTTACATGTGGCATCTAGGCCTGTGGTAGCATTGTAGCAGCTAACAATAGCTAAAGCGGTGAGAGTATGATAGTATCTTAGCAGTTAGTATTGGTAGCTAGCAATTAACATTAACAGTATAGGTGAATCTAGCGTTATTGTCTTCTTCTGTTCCTCTTAGCAGGTAGCGGTTAGCACATAACATTAGCTAAATGGTAGCATCGGAACTGTATTGTCTTCTTCTGTTCTTCCTAGCGGTTAGCAGTAGCATTAGCAATAGTTAAATGGTAGCATCGGTACTGGCCACTACCTGGAGCATCTCTGGGTCAGTTGAACGTGGCGGTGCTGTTTGGATTGTGTAGGAGCAGTGTGAACTGGCACTAGGGGGGGTGACTCTGGGACGCCGGAGTTCACTGCCTAACCTCCTGGAGGTGTAGTGGGACTAAGTAGGCGAAACACTGTTGAAGGGAGGTTTCCACCTGATGACCCCCAGAGACGTGTTAGGAATCACTGCTCTTTGGCAGGTATAGAGGCAGATTAGAGCTCCAAGGTTCTTCACTGAGAATGAATCCTCTTTTTGAGCACAAGTATCTTGTGTTTAAATTAACTACCCTTTACTTTTCTGTTGCGTTCTTCATGTTTTGACCAGAAGAATGTCAGAAATAATGATTTATCCTCATCCTTCCTTCCAAATCCTGCACTCTTCAGCGACTCTAAGATAAACCAACAACCATGGTGCAGTACAGTGCAAGTTTGATCGTCAAATCTTGCTAGACCTGGCACCACCAACATTTTTTGCAGTGGTGGAAGTAGTATTCATATCCTTTAATACAGTAAAAGTACCAATTCCACAACTTAAAATACTCCATCCCAAGTAAAAGTCATGCATTAGCAGCTAAATGAACTTGAACATTAAAAAGTGATCTGACTCAGTTTGCATAATTGTCCCTTGTAGAGTGTTATATTATTATATTGTTGTATTCATGTTATAGAAACATTAACATGTAAGCTGTATTTTGTTGTTGCATCAGGTTGAAGTGGAGCCAAGTTTAGCTTCTTTATGACACTATTGGGAAGTTCATTCATTGACAGTTCGTCATCTTTTTGAGCCAGTCGTACAGTTTGAATGTAAAAGATTCATCTTCCAAGTAACTGTAGCTGTAGCATAAAAAGTACAATAATTCCATGTTAAGTAGCCATAATGAAAATACTCAAGTTCAAACTGTCTTTTATGTCAAATCCTGTTTCTTAATAGAGGCTCAAAACAAGTCTTCGACCTCAAGACTGGCCTTAAGTACGATACTTGAGTAAATGAATGTACTTCGTTACTTTCCACCGCTGATTTGTAGCTTCAGGTCTCAGCTGTGTGAAAGCCGCGTTTGAATGACAGAACAAGAGTTCATTGCACTTCGTGTCCTGTGATCAAGCGGTTTCAGCTTTTTGTTTCTTTTTAACATGGACCCATTCTTCAGCTTCACACTTCTGACCTCCATCACATTAACATGCTGAACAAACTAACATTGGAAAGCTGTCGCCTGCTTTTTAAAAAGTTGCCAAATTCTGAATTGAATTTGGTGCGCTGGTCACACAGCAGCTGCAGGCTCAGTCTCAACGTTGAATATGCAGTTTTTACAGTTTGCAGACTTCATTCTCTAATATTTGTTCAATTTTTGTGCATGAACAAAATGTTCTGCAGCTCCTCCATATGAGATTGTCATATTGAAATCAATATTCATCATTTTGAATTGCAATGTGAAACTGTAGGCTATTTTATTACTTGCTAATGAAGTTCAGTTTAAATTGGCAACTTCTGAATTAAATTTGTTCTTGCAGGTTTTTATGTACAGGTCACACAGGAGCAGTAAGCTCTGTTTCAACATTGAAAAGTATCTCATGTATCTCATTTTATGACATCTGACATCATTAGTATACGATTAACAAGTTGAACTGACTATTAATGTGTAACCTCTATGGAGTTCCTTCAAGGAAAAAAAAACAGCTGCTTGATCGTAATCATAACTGCAGATTTTGTCAAAGTCAGAATTTCTTCATATCCAGATGAATGACATTTTCTCGTTCTGTTGTCAGATAATTTTGCTTATTTCCCACATTTATGGGACGAAGGGGCAGATGGTGGATCCGCAGTAGAGCAGACAGCTGCAGGGAGAGGAGAAATAGGGTTAGTTGCAGGACAGCAAATGTAAAGGAGGAAAAGGCTGGAAACAGATGGACTGAGCTGCAGCTACAGTTTGTCAGGGTGGAAGTGGCAGAGCTGAAGCCTTATAGGAGACTTGATTTCAGGATGGGACGCAGCAGGAGAAGAGAGAAAGAGGAAGAGAAAACACAATGAAACACAGGAAATAAAGCTGTAGCAAATCAGCTGTGACAGGTGTTAACTGAAGTACATTCTTCAGTCAGTGCATATTCAGAAATATTTTAAATTACCCTCCAAAAGGTGAGATTTTGTTGCACAGTAGAGTCTGTATCAGCACAAAACTATGGATTAACATATGTATTAATATATATTTTATATATAGTTTGTGTTTGTTTTGGCAAATATTTGGTGCTTAGTTCGTTTTATTTAATTTGTATCACTGGACTTTTAATTTCTCTGTTTCCTGACACAGTGAGGGCACAGATGAAACAAAATACTTCAAATAGTGAAGGTGAAACACAGTTCACTTAACCCCTCCACAATTCAATTCAATTCAATCCAATTCAATTCAATTTTATTTATGTAGCGCCAAATCACAACTGACGTTATCTCAGGATGCTTTCCATACAGATCAATGCATACAGATGGAGAGGGAGAGAAGAACAAGGGGTTTTGTGCGTCATTGGAAGCCCCCGGCAGCCCAACCCTATGGCAGCACAGCTAGGGGCCGGTCCAAGGCAAGCCTGAGCCAGCCCTAAGTGTAAGCTTTATCAAAAAGGAAAATTTTAAGCCTGCTCTTGAATGTTGAGAGGGTGTCTGCCTCCCGGACAACGACTGGAAGATGGTTCTACAGGAGAGGAGCTCGGTAGCTAAAGGTTCTGGCTCCCATTCTGTTTTTAGAGACTTTTGGAACCAGTAAGCCTACTTTCTGGGATTGCAGTGTTCTACTGGGGTAATAGGGTACTATGAGCTCTTTTAGGTAAGATGGTGCCTGACCATTTAATATTTTGTAGGTAATGAGAAGGATTTTAAATTCTATTCTGGATTATACAGGGAGCCAGTGCAGAGCGGCTAATATCTAATAGAGCGGCTGTTTTTATCAAAACATGAGCCACAGCATTCTGGATTAGCTGGAGAGTATTTCGCAATGGATTTGGACAGCCTGGTAGTAAGGAATTGCAATAATCCAGCATGGAAAGAACCAATGCTTGGACTAGTTTTTCTGCATTGTTTTGAGACAGGAGGTGCCTGATTTTTACAATGTTACATAGGTGGAAAAAGGCAGTCCTTGAAATTTGTTTTTTTTTTTCGTAGAAGTTCAATAACATATCCTGATCAAAGATGACTCCCAAATTCCTTACATTGGTACTGGAGGCCAGCGCTATGCCATCCATAGTTGCGATCTCAACAGAGAGTGAGTTTCAAAGGTGTTTAGGCCCAAATACTCTAACTTCTGGTTAAAGTACAGGACGCTGTGGAACTCTGTGACCTCCTCTAGTGTACACAGAGGAGTCATCATTAACCTGTACAAACTGAATTCGTTCTGAAAAGTAGGATTTAAAACAGATAATGCAGTTCCCTGAATGCTAATAGAGTGTTCCAGTCTCTGTCACGAGATACCTTGACACCTTTTCAAAAGCAGCACTAAGATCTCGTAAGACGAGTACAGAGAGTCCTTTGTCTGATGCAAGTAGAAGGTCGTTTGCGACCAATGCTGTCTCTGTGTTATGATGCACTCTAAATCCTGACTGGAAATTCTCAAACAAACTATTAAGTAGAAAGTCACACAACTGACTAGCAACTGATTTCTCAAGGATTTTAGAGAGAAAGGCTAGGTTAGAGATAGGTCTATAGTTGGCTGAAATGTCCGGATCAAGAGTCGGCTTTTTAAGAAGAGGTTTTATCACAGCTACTTTAAAGGACTGTGGTACGTAATCTTTTAACAGAGACAGGTTGATGTTGTATAATAATGAAGAACCAACTAAGGGTAAAACATCTTTAAACAGCTGGTCGGGACGGGATCTAAGATACAGGTTGATGATTTTGATGAGGAAATTGTTGAGATAAGTTGGTGAAGCTCGGCAGGAGAAAAACTGTCTAAAAATCTGACAGGTTGGACACTAGGCTACTTCGATGGTTTCTGTATTTCAAGATAAATCAGTACCCACTGAAGTTAGTCGTGCTAAATTCTAATCGTGAGATTTGGTCATTAAAGAAGCTTATGAAGTCAACTGAGGCACATGGTTCAATGGGGTTATGACTGTCTGTCAGCCTGGCTACAGTGCTGAAGAGAAACCTGGGATTGTTCTTATTTCCTCGATCAGTGAAGAGCAACAGGCTGCTCTGTCACTTCAGAGGGCCTCCCTGTATGTTTTCAGACTGTCCTGCCAGGCGAGACGAAAGCAACACGACGAACACTTGCTAAATCGGGGTTAACGGTTTCACATACTGTAATAATCAGAACAATAATAATTAAGTTGATTTATAGAGCACAATTCATGCAAAAAATGCAACAGTGCTTAACATGAAAGCAACTATTCATAACACGAGTGATAAAACAATGAAAACTGTCAGGAAGGTGTGGATTTAAGGGGGAACGATGGGTTGAACCTAGATGCAGACACAGGGTGTAGATTCGAAATAAACTAATTTATTTAACACAATGAAAACACAATTCCACAACTTAAAAATACTCCATCATGAGTAAAAGTCATGCATTCAGATATTTAGGTACAGATATATTAGCAGTTAAATGAACTTGAAGAATAAAAAGTGATATTACACAGTTTGCTTAATGTCCCCCTTTGCATAGTATTATGTTTATATTATTAGATTGTTTGATTCATATTATAGAAACACTAACATGTAAGCTGTATTTTGTTGCATCAGGTAGAAGGGGGGGCAAGTTTAGCTTCTTTATGTCACCATTGAGAAGCACTCTGTGCTTCAGAACTATACTTGTTACTTTCCACCATGATTTGTATCTTCAGGTCTCAGCTGTGTAAAATCACTGAAAGTGTGAAACACAGACAGACTGATGAGCGCCCTCTGCAGGCTAGAGTTTCAAACTGCACAGAACCTCATCCAATAAAACCAGCTGATGTTTTCAACAGTTTTCAAACCAGGACGGCACTCGCCAGTTGATGATCACTGCACTACAGTGTGAGGACTGACGCTGGTAGATTTAGTGTCTTCTGTGTCACACTGGATGAAAAAGGTGACTGTCCTGTTTACTTTGTTCCAGTCAAAGGGTCCTCAGTTTGAGAAGAGATGTCCTCCCAAGTGAGACTGAGGCTGCTGCCGAGCGCCAGATGCTTGTTTGATGAGCCCGTTCAGGTGAAGGTGGCCGGGCTGAGGTCGAGACAGGCGGTCACCATGAGAGCCAGATCGACTGACGAGAAGGGGGTGGTGTTCAGCTCCTCGGTCACCTACAGGGCCGATGGGAGCGGGGAGATCGACCTGGACAGAGACCCCTCACTTGGTGGGAGCTATGTTGGAGTTGAACCTACAGGTCTGCTGTGGTCGATGAGGGCAGACAGACCACACAAAAGGTTTCAAAAAAACAATTCACTAAACCCCCACGTGGGGAAGTTCTCTGTGCACGAGGATGAAGGTGAGGGCAGGATGCTGGCAGAGGCGACCAATGAGAGGGTTCTGATGGGAGACGGAGTCGGACGGGTCCCCGTCAAAGAGGGGAACATTCGGGGAGTCCTGTTTACTCCCACAGGTAGGTGGTTTTGTCTTTGTTTTGTTTTAAATCATTCAGTCAGTAAATTTAGAGGATGATGCTGACATTATTTTATGGTCAGCAGTCACCAACCCTCTGAAGAGAACAATTAATTCATCTTCATCAGCAGTTTACTGATCCACAGTCTGATAAATCTCACAGCACAGAAAATCACTGTCATCCAAAAACACATCAGCCCATTGGCAGACATATTTCCTGTATTCTTTCAAGAAATAACCATGAAGCCTGTAGTTCATTCTGATACAACTCTGCAGCTTTAATCAATTGAAGAAAGCTTCACATCAGGCAGACTTCAGTGAGCATGCTCAGGCTCTGGGATCTGCGCTTACACGTGTTTGGGATTATTATTATTATTATTATTATTATTATTATTATTATTATTATTACTACTACTACTACTACTACTAATAATAATTATTATTATCATTATTGTCAATTAATTATTATTATTATTATTATTATTATTATTATTATTATTATTATTATTATTATTATTATTATTATTATTATTATTAATACCCATAATCATAATCGTATTAATAATACGCGTAATAATCATAATAATAACAATAAACTTTATTTATAGAGCACCTCATATACAAGGTTTGCAGCTTAACGTGTTTTACAACAAAGAAATCACATGCAACAAGTGCTTCACATAAAAAACACATCGAAGGAACATAAAACAGGAAATAGTAGAAGCAGCGGTGCAAATTAAGTGTATGAATACATGAACCATTTAGTAAAAAATGCTAAAAAATATATATAAGTTTTATGAAATGCAGAGTTATTTATAATGAGCCTTTGGATCCAGGAAGAGGACCTTTCCCTGCTGTGTTGGATCTGTACACTTTGGGTGGAAGTCCGTCGGAGAAAAGGGCGTCTCTGCTGGCCAGTCGAGGATTTGTGGTTCTGACTGTAGCTCTGTATGGCCACGATGACATGCCGAAGAACATCAGAGAAGTCCATCTGGATTATTTTGAGGAGGCAATAGAGTTTTTAAGAAGACAAGATCAGGTGAGTTTATAATGAACACATTTGAGTCTTTTCATGATTTATTGTTTTTATTATTGGAAAGTTTAGTTTTGGGTCAGAACTGGCTTTTAAAAGGATTTCTGTTGATTAAGTTTGACTTGCTCTAGATCGATGGCACTCTTCTCTTGTGTGTTCAGCCACATAAATGACAGTTGCTAACTGTGAATGCAACCCAACAGTTTTTGTGCATCGTACAGCTTTTCTGGGAATGTGTCAAAAATATTCACAGTCCAAAAATGACCTTTTACAGACACAAACATATGATGAAGAGCAATTCATGTTCATCTACACCAGATAAAATCTGTGCTGTGTAATTTTCTTTGTTTTTTTTCAGGTCGGCAATAATAGAGTTGGTGTGATATCACTGTCAAAAAGTGCAGATCTTGCCCTTTCAGTGGCTTCTTACCTGCCAGGTGTTGGGGCCACAGTGTGGATCAATGGCTGCTGTTCCAACACAGCACTCCCCCTCTACTACAAGAGGAGCCAAATCCTGCCTGCCTTAATGTTTGACTTGACTAAGATTATTCCCACTGAGTCAGGGGCCTTCATTGGCAATAATGTTTTGCATAATCCACTGACAGAGGAGAACAAGGGCAGCCTTATCCCCATTGAACAAGCCAAGGGACGTTTCCTCTTTGTGGCCTCAGAGGACGACCTCAACTGGGACAGCAAGGCTTACATGGACGTGATGGTGGAGAGACTGAAGCGGCATGGGAAGGAGAACTTTGAGAGTGTGTGTTACCCTGGAGCAGGGCATTAC